>NC_044303.2:197577751-197877751 GCF_007474595.2 Lynx canadensis
GAACAGCAGTATTCCCTGGAGGAGCCGAGGGGAGCCAGGGAACAATATCACCAGGAGTGATGGGACGGAAGCACTCCTGGGTGACCACCTCGCTTCTGTGGGTTCTGCACCCTCAGGCAGAGAAGTCTGGAATGGATAGGGGGAGTGTGGGCGGTGGGGCAGAAACAAAGGTGGAAAAGAAGGGGCTTCCCTTCTCTTCTACTGACTTGCAACACATACTGGGGTTATGATGTTCCCATTCGTTTTCTCTTTTTTGTTTCTCTGTGTCTTCTTTCTACAATCAGCTTGGGATGCTTTTCCGATAAGAACGTTATTGTGTCTTAAGTAGAAAGAGAGAGGAGGCTCCCACGCCCCGGGACCCATACAAGTGCCTGCTCTGTGATTTTCTGCACCTTCCTCTCCCCGCATAGCAGGGCCCCTGCCACACCCCCCATGAGACCTCTGCTGGGGCAGTGTCAGCGTAGGGGAGGAAGTGGGGACGGCTGTGGCCCAAGCAGGAGTCAGCACCCCTCAGAACGGCCATGCATCTCTGATGGTCTTTGACCTTCTCTGCACTCCAGCCACGTGCCCAGGCCACGTGTATGGGCGCGCTCTGCTGGGCTCCTTTACTTGTCCCTCTGTGTCCCCTTCCCCCTTCTGGGGAATCCTGGTAGTGTCTCCTGACCCTTAATTTCGCAATTCCACGTACGACTGAACACCCAGTTTGAATTTCCTCAAATCCAGGCCCGTCCTCCTCTGGGGACTCTTTCTCCTTTAGCTACTTCAGCTCTGTTTACAAAACAGACTACCTAGGGGCACCTGGATGGCTTAGTCGGTTAAGCATCTGACTTCGGCTCAGGTCATGATCTCATGGTTTTGTGAGTTCAAGCCCCTTGTCGGGCTCTGTGCTGACAGCTCAGAGCCTGGAGCCTGCTTCCGATTCCGTCTCTGTCTCTCTGCCCCTCCCCTACTCGCTCTCTGTCTCTCTCTCTCTCAACTATAAAACATAAAAAAAAAATTTTTTTTAAACAAAACAGATTATCTGTGTATCTCCTTCAAGTAGACTGGAAGGTACCCTTTCCTTATATTTTAGAGAAAAATATTTTACAAAAAAAAAAAAAAAAAAGCTGCACCCCATTGGCAGGTGAAGGACCGAACGGTCTACGGGACAAGGAGGGACACTTACCTGTACGGTGGGAGGTGGCAGCACTTTCTCAAAGTTCTCCTGAAAGGAGCGAAGCTGGTGACCAGTCTGGCCCAGCACATCCTCCACCAGCTTCCTGAAGGCTGGCTCGGAGAGGTGGTGGTGAGGCAGCTGGGTGGGGCAGACACTGTCATCAGAGCACGCTCTGGAGAAAGGGGACAGAAGGACTCTGGCAGCCTACACTCCAGCCCCGATGTGTTACGATGGGTCTTTCTGTCTTTGTCGGCTGCCATTTTTGCCTGCCGACTGCCCCACTCTCTGTCCTTCAAGAAAGCATCCCTCTGGGAGGGTCTCGCGGGATTGCCCACCGTGGTGCTGCAGCCACACGGCTGGCAGGCACGACCACCCTTCTCCCATCCACCGTGATCAGCCCACGGACTGGACAAGCAGCCCACGCAAGGCTCAGAGTCGTCCTCCCGCAGATTCAGTATGTGAAGGCTGAGAACGACAGAATAACGTTTCCCCTAGCTTCTGAGATGTGAAGCTGTCTCTCCC
The DNA here is from genome assembly GCF_007474595.2 of Lynx canadensis. Lineage (NCBI taxonomy): Eukaryota > Metazoa > Chordata > Mammalia > Carnivora > Felidae > Lynx > Lynx canadensis. The sequence continues at coordinate 197,579,430 of NC_044303.2, forward strand.
ACCGTGCAGAAAAAGGGTCTGCCTGAGAATGAAGCCAACCCGGAGAGGGACACAGAGCCAGGAGGGGGAGCGAGAGTCAGAGCCCCGACAACCATATCTGTACTGAATGCAGCCTGCCCGGGGCTCATCCCCTCCGGAGCCTCCCAGTTATGCAAGTCACGACGCTGTTCTTTAGGCCTAAGCTGGGTTGGAGCCCAAGGAGTTCTGAGTAATGCTCCACGCTGAGCCCCTGGCCCTGCTAGCCATCTCCAGCATTCTTACCACACGACCTAGGAATGAGTTAGACCCCACAGCTAACAGAGACATGTCCTCTCTCTGCTTGTCACCAAACTCACTGCTCTTGGCTCTGACTCAGAGCCCTTCCCCCGACCCCAGGATGCGGACAGACTGAGGCTCCACCGTGCAGGCCTTTCTTGGGCTCCACAGGACCAGTCCAGGGGGAGGGGCCATGGGCCACAGACAGGAAGCGGGCACCAATCACTGACAGGCCCAACCAGGAAATGTCCCCTTTCAGTTTGTATAATAGCTGACCTTCCCGCTATTGGCACCCTGTAATACTCCCCAGCCCAGCACATCCCGGTCTGAATACCAGGGGCCTGGCAGCCTTGGAGGGAAAACTAGAGGGCGGGAAGAGAGTGACAAGATCATCTAATCAGATTTACCCTCTGCCTTCAGGAAAGAGAAATGCTTCTTTTTGCAGATGGTTCAGGCTTAATTGAATTCAAAAAGAGTGTCTGAGATAGAACTCTGTATTAAATGCTTGGAAGGCCAAAAAGAATAAAGCCTACAGTCCCAGCCCTCCTCAATAAGGGGAAACAGCTTCATCCAGCAGCCCAGCAGAAGGCAGTCTCTGCTAAGTGCTTCACAGAGCACATCCGAAGGGCTGGTGGAGGGCAGAGGACGGTGAGATGGGCTCTCCCAGCCGGGAGAGGGGATTCGGAGGGCTTCATGGAGAGACTTGTTCATCCTCCACATGTTTGGGGAGTTCCCGCCATACGCCAGGCACTGTGGAAGGCATGGGGGACGATGGGGTAGGGGTGTTCCAGGCCAAGGAAGGAGTTGGTGCAAAGGGCCGTGGTCACACTCAGAAGAGGTGTGCTGGAAGGGGCTGCAGGGGTGCAGTGAGGCACAGAGTCTCCACGGAGGTGGAGCATGTGTGATTTAGAGGAAATCTCATGCAACAAACTGCATGGGGGCAGCTGAGCTGGAGGCCATGAGGCAGAGGAGACAGCATGTGGTATGGGGAGTGCTGAAGTTCCCGGGGGCCAGACCCACAAGCCCCTCAGCTCGGATGCTGACATCAGAGAGAGACTGGAAAGCAGCTGAGTCTGCCTTCCTGTGTCAACCCCAGTTTTCAAGAATCAAAGTTTGCCCTTGGAAGTTTGTCCAAACCTCTTTGCAAGCTCTTTATGCTTTCAGCAGACAGCTCTTCTAACGGGCTGTCAAGCGTTGTTCAGAGCCTGGGCTCCAGGGTTGAAGTGCAAGGGTTCAAATCCTGCTATCAGTGGGGGTGGCCTTGGGCAAGCCGTTTAACCCCTCTGTGTCCGGGGCTTCCTTTTGGAATGAGGACAATAACACCACCTACTCTACAGGGTCACTGTGAAGATTAGGTGAGACAATTCACGGAAGGTACTCACTAAGTGCTCACAAGGAGGCGGCTGCTAGAAGAATAGTAGTAGCAGAACAATAGTAGCAGCAGAACGAGGCTTGGGACATTCACTCCTGATTGTGTAGAAGGGTCCTGGCCTCTGTCACCAATGTCTAATACACCCCAAGGCCTGGCCCCAAGGTCTGCTATTTTCCCAGCAGAGCCTCTTCCGCTTCTGAATCCCAGAGCCCAGGAATGGCCTGAAGTCCCAGTTCTACCCTTGTTTACATGATCTGATTCCATTAATGGAAGGAGAACCGGCATCAGAGAGATCCAGAAGGTCCCCGTGGGCTCCTCCCAAGCACCTGATGGCCTGTTTGGAAGGCCCCCCATCCCAGCCCCCGCAAACAGCTGACTGAAGGGGCCAAGAGGCCTTGCCTGGCTATCCTACAGAGGCCTTACCTGGGCCAAGCTGCCCTCTGCCCTCTGCAGCACTTGCTTTGCAAGGTCCCTCTGGAGGTCCACGAACGTGTGCAAGATCTGGCCCAGCCACCGCATGGCCAGCTGGTTAAGCTGGGGGAGTTCAGCCACCAACAGGGAGTTGAGGGCCTGGTACGTGTGCCGGGCCTCCTGCTCCTCGTACGTCACGCTGCCCACCTCCGACAGCTTCTCTTCCACCCTCTCGAAGTCCAGTAGTTTGTCCAGACGCTTCTTGACCAGGTTCTGAGGGCCACTCAGGGCTTTAGCGAGGCTGCACAATGGCTGCCATACCAGGCCTTCCAGCCGCTGCTTCTGTGGGGAGAGGTGAGCTGGGGGCTGGGCAAGGAAGTGGCAGAGGACAGGCACCTGGGAGAAGGGGTTTTGGAGGCAGGTAGGACTGGGCTCTAGTCCCGCCCCCACAGACTAGCCGTGGCCTCTTGCGTGTTATGGAACCTTTCTGGGCCTCCACGTGCCCATCTGAAAAACGGGGACGGCGCACATACGAGCTTAGCAGGGTGCCTGGCGCTTCCCAGCATCTGTGCACAGGTCTGAAAAGATCTTGTATAGAGTGGTGATCGCAAACACAATCTTTGGGGGCTCAGATCCCAACTTGCCATTGACCATCTGAGTCACTTGGGAAGTCACCCTGAGCCTCCAGTTCTCATCTGTAGAATGGGGCTCTTAATAGCATCGACCCCGTGAGCCATGTTGTGAAGATTAAATGAGATGAAGACTGTAAAGGGCTCAGCAGCTTATGTGCCTGGCAGACAGCAAGGCACAACAAACATTAGCGGGGGCTATTTTTATCAGTAAAATGCATTAATAATAATCCCTGCCCTGCTGACAACTCCGGGCAGTTGCGGATGTGACAACTATGTAAAGGTCCTGACTTCTAAATATTCTTCTTTTTCTTCTTCTTTTTTTTTTTTTTTTTAAGTAATCTCTACACCCAACGTGGAGCTCGAACTCCCAACCGCGAGATCAAGAGCTGCATGTTCTACCGACGGAGCCCGCGAGGCGCCCCCTAAATATCGTTCCTAATAGGCTCTGCCGCCTGCCTGAAAAGCAAGGGGAAAGGAGAGGCTGCACTTACAAAGTCTGGGAAGGCCTGGAGCTGGAGGTCTCCCATCAGGGTGCAGTACTGCACCACTGGCCCCCCAGGGATGTCCAGCTCGGATTCCTGCGGCCTGAAGCGGAGGAAAGCCTGGACCCCGAGCAAAGGAGAGACAGTTAGTCATGGCCCATCACAGCCATCTCACGCCTGTATCCCCACCCCCCAACTCTACCCTCAAAGAGACTGTCCAGGCTCTCTGCACACCCACCGTGACAGGGAAGCACACAGCCTAGTCAATCCTTGCACAACTTGGGTGATTAGAAAGTTCTTCCTTGGACTGAACCAACATCTCTCTCCCTATTCCAGTGCTTTCCAAACTTCATGCCTTTGCCGATCACCTTTGTGGTTTTACTGCCATGTCCATGTTCCACACATTCTATTAACCCTTGAAATCAACTAACCATGCCTATTTGTATCAAAGAATTTAAAAAAAAAAACAACAACCCACTGATGACACTACCATAAGAGGAAAACCAGCAATCACTGTCATAAATAGGCATGTAAGAGTAATTGCAATAAAAACAATGTCGTTAAGTTCTGTCTGGACATCATTGCCTACAGAAGGCTCCCAGCCCAAGACTCGCTCTGCCTGTGTTTGTTTGTTTTTTTTTTTTTTTTTTTTTTTTAATTTTTTTTTTCAACGTTTTATTTTATTTTTGGGACAGAGAGAGACAGAGCATGAATGGGGGAGGGGCAGAGAGAGAGGGAGACACAGAATCGGAAACAGGCTCCAGGCTCTGAGCCATCAGCCCAGAGCCTGACGCGGGGCTCGAACTCACGGACGGCGAGATCGTGACCTGGCTGAAGTCAGACGCTTAACCGACTGCGCCACCCAGGCGCCCCTGTTTGTTTTTTTTTAATGTTTATTTTTGAGAGAGAGAGAGACAGAGCTTGAGCGGGGAAGGGGCAGAGAGAGAGGGAGACACAGAATCAGAAGCAGGCTCCAGGCTCCAGGCTCCGAGCTTTTAGCACAGAGCCCGACGCAGGGCTGGAACTCATAGACCGTAAGATCACGACCCGAGCCGAAGTCGGACGCCCAACCGACTGAGCCACCCAGGCGCCCCTCGCTCTGCCTGTGTTAAAGACACACAGGCAAAAGAAGGTTCTCCTGGACTGGGGATTACAAGAGGGAGTTGCATGCTTGTTATGGGATTGCATGTCAATGCTGTGTCTGTCACATAAGCCTGAGTCTGGGGAAATGCAGCCAAATGCTTCCAAATATCTGTCCTACCTCCAGAGCCACATGTGTCTCTCATATGCCTCTGGTTTCTCTCTCATGGCCTCTCCATCCTTTTTCTTGAGAGCCTTCCCCGCCCAGCTCGTTGTACTGTGACAGGATCCTGCTGCCGGATCCTTCCGCTGGGGGGCCCGGGATGGAGCAGGAATGAGCAGGGGGATCTGCCCCACACAAAGGGAACTGTGGCCTCCCTCATTTTACACACTTCCCGTAAGGCCACCCCAAACCCCACTGTACGAAGAGCCTGTGATCATCTGACCAGACTGCTTTGCACCAATGGACATGACTGAGAGCGAAACCACAGGAAAGGGACAGAGTGGATGGAATGAGTCAGCATCGATAACAAAAGTGAAGGACGCTTTGGGCACGGGGCAAATGACGTGTCGGAAGGCATGCAAACTGGGGTTCCTGCAGGCTAAATTCAGCCTCTAGAAATATTTTTTCTTGGGCCTGTACAGCATTTAAATTTTCATTTGTCGTTCACATGGACACATCAGGAGATTTCGTCTAAAAGTCTGAATTTTCAGTTGTTGTCTTTTTTTCCCCCCTAAAATCAGAACTGGCTACTCTGGGTCCACACTCCCAAACAGCAACAGCTTCCCCGAGCCAAGTAACAGCTGCCCCTTTAGCTTGGAACCATCCGCCCATCCAGTCAGTCAGTCAAATTCTAAATATTATTATGTATTTAATGCTCCTGAAAAGTCTCATAAATAGCCTGTTAGATATTAAGCCTTGAACACCTGCACATTTCACTCGGTAATATTACCTGCCTGACTCCTTCAGGCACCTGAGTCTGTCACCTGCTCTAGGTGCCAGAATGACAGGGTCCCTCTAGAGGGCTCGGACGCCAGTGAATTTTAACCAAGCTCATTCCCTACCAGCTCAATGGGCTTGGAAGCTAAGGGTTGGGGAGTGCTTGCCCAGGGCCTTCTTCTGGCCTACAGCCAGTGACCAGGTGACCTCTTCCATTTGGTTCCCGCAGCTCCTGCCTCTGCCAGCTTGTCAGATTAGCCCGGCGTGCCTCCTGCCTGGGGGGCCCAGCCCAGCCCACCCGTCATTAACTGCAAGATCCTCACCTCCAGATTAGCCAGGTAAACAGCCACGTTGTTCTTCGTCTCGGTCACACACAGCGACACCCAGTGCAACCTCTCTTCTAAGTAATCAAATTCCTTGTCTTCTGTCTGAGAGGAGAGTTTGTGAGAGCTGAGAATATCCCTGGGGGAGGCAGTGAGGCAGTGTAGACCCACACCCGCATCCCAAATCCTCACGGGGGACCACCTCGCCCAGCCCTGCCCCTCAGAGCCACTTCCTATGGCCCCAAAGCGGAGTGGGAGACAGTTAGAGGCAGTGAGTGCGGCCTAATGGAATTGTACTCAGACCATGAACTCCGATACATGAGCGAGCGTAGGAATCCTGGTTCACTTGCTTCCTAGCTGTGGGACCTTGGGCAAGTGTTTTACCCTCTCTGAGCCTGTTCTGTCATCTGCAAATGGGGTAATCAAAACACCTACTTCACTGGGTGGATCAAACCATGCCTGGTTCAGAGGAGGTATTCGATCAGCCTGAGCTGCTGATAGTTATTCAGAGCTGGTTCCTTGCCCAAACCCAGAGATCAGCTCTCCTGTCTGCATACAAAAAAGTACTCAGAGAAAGAGTAGCACAGGAGGCAGAGGAGAAAGCCCTACCCTGGCTCTTCAGAATCACGTGAGGGGACCACCTCTGCCTCCTCCTGGCTATGCCGTGTTGGGCACTCCCTTCACCCGCTTAGCCTCAGCTTCCTCATCTCCGAAAGGGGTCTAAGCCTGCCCCACCCACTGCATAGTCCTGCTCCTTGGGATGGCTGGGATGCAACCCTTCCTCCGTCGCCCCCGCCCTGGGAGCTCACCCTGGGCACAAGCCCAGCTTCCTGCTTCAGCAGCTGGCTCAGCCTGGTGGTCTTCTTGGAGAGGGTGTGCGTGTTAATCCGGGCCAGCCTCTCCCGGAGCGTCAGCTGCCCCACTCTGGTATACTTGGAGGCTGCACCAACAGAGGACAGAGAAGGCATGGGAACCAAAGCGGACCCAGGAAAGCAGGCATCCCTGACACACCTGGTCCGGCACCCACCCAGAGCCCTCTTCTCAGACATCAGCGTCACATCCATTAGGATGGCAGGCTGCCGAGGAAGAGCACAGGGCTCGGCGCCCCTCGCTCCAAGGTGTGAGCCCCAGCTCAGGAGCTGTGGGACTTTGGCAAGTCGCCACTTCTTGGGCCCATTTCTTCATTTGCACACGAGACCAGCCCCCTCGTGTGATTGCTGGGAGGGTCACATAAGATAGTGGGTCTGAAGGCACTTTCTAAAGAAGAGGGGGGTGATTTGCCTGGGGCCCCGTGGCCAGTGCTAGCCAGGCCAGGCTGGGGCGCACACATCCCCAGTCCTGGTGTAGGACCGGTCTGCCACCCAGCCCCGGGGCCTGAGTTTGACACCCAGCTCTGCCTCTTCCCAGCTCTGTCAGCTCTCATTTTACCTGGAGTGTAGATTGTAAGGCTCAGCCCAGATAATGAATGAAAGACATGTCACGGTCAGCCCTGGGAAACGTGAGCTGGCTAAACTAGCACCTCTGTACCATCTAGGTCGTGCGGTTGCGTGTTCTCCCTGCTTGGGACACGGCTTCCTTTTCCAAGTCCTTCAGTTCCAACAACCTGAGAGATAGAGTTCCCCACCCACTAGCTGCTCTTCCCAAGGTATATATACACGGCTCCTGGCCTCCCCCTATTCATGTCTCCTCCGCAGTAGAGCAGCCTCCTGGTTCGGATGGGACTGATCTCACTTTAGTTCAAGGGGTGGGGGCTCACGGGCATAAGCCAGTTCATGTAATCCCAAACCCCTGGCCACAGTGATTGGTCTCAAGAATGAAACATAAACCAGGCCCAAGCCAATCAGCTCATGGCATTCTCCTAAGCGTGCTGATTGGTTCAGGGGGAGCACATGACCCAAGTGGATCCTATCAGCGTGAAGCTCCAATTTAATTTTATGACTAAGGGGAGAAAGGCCCCGTCTTCTCCTAGAGGCTTTGCTGTGCAGATGTGAGTCTTGGAACTACTATCATGAGGGAGGCCAGCCTGAAGATGACGCTGACACAGAGTAAAGACCGGAGATAAGAGAATTATGGGAAATGGAGCCAGCCCCCTGATTAAATCCTACCGAAAGCCCATATTATCTCTGGACTTGTGGTTACGTGAGCTGCTACATTCCCTTTATTAATGAAGACAGTCTGAGATGAGTTTTGGATCTGGACGCATTCTCACTGATAACAGCCCCTAAATCCCCCCAGTCCTTACCCACTTCCTTGCGCCTCTTGTACTCATTGATGTTGGCGTTCACGTCTTGGAGGGCAGAGGCAGCCCTCTGAAGTACAGGGTAGGCACTGGCATCAGGATCTGTGTTCTCCAGGATTTTCTGCAGCAGCAATGGGTACTTGGTAATCCTCTGCAGAGGGATTACCAGTAAGAAACTGAGGCCTGAGGGCCCAGCTTGTGGCCTGGGGGAGAAGGCTGGCGTTAGGTAGGTAAAGCCCACCCTTTTGGGCACCAGGAGGACTGGGCTCTGGTCCCAGAGCTGCCGTTTAACTCGCCGAGGGCTCTCAGGTAAGTCACCCTCCTTCCATGGCCCTCGGTTTCCTCATCTGTAACGCGTGAGGTCTAGATGTTAGATAGGCAGTGCTACTTCTCACTGTACCTCTTTCTGGGCCCTGAGTCCCCATCTGTACTAAATGCAACGGTTAGTTCTTTGTCCTCAGCTTCCTTGGCCTCTCAGCAGCAGACACAGCTGACTGCTCCCTGCTCATATTTTTTTTTTTTTAATGTTTATTAATTTTTGAAGGAGAGAGAGACAGAGCGTGAGCGGGGGCGGGGCAGAGAGAGAGAGGGAGACACAGAATCAGAAACGGGCTCCAGGCTCCGAGCTGTCAGCACAGAGCCCGATGAGCGGCTCTAACTCACGAACCGTGAGATCACGACCTGAGCCGAAGTCGGTCGCTTTAACCGACTGAGCCACCCAGGCGCCCCTGCTCCCTGCTCTTAAAACAGTTTCTTCTTTTGGCCCCATAGATGCCCATTGTCCTGCTTCTCCTTCTCCATGGGCCATTTTCTTGGCCTGTGGCTTTAAGCACATCCCAAACCCAGATCTCCATTTCCAGCTTCTGTCCAGAGCTCCAGACTCACACAGTCAACTGCCTGCTTGACACGTCCACTTGGCACTGTCTCAAGCACAACTCCGTATGCGGGACATCCATTTTATATTTCATTCATTCAAATGGTTCTGTTGCTTTAAAAATCAAAAGTTTTCTGTGTCTCCCTCTCTCTCTGCCCCTCCCCCACCAGTACTCTGTCTCTCTCTCTCTCTTTCTCTCTCAAAAATAAATAAAACATTTAAAACAATTTTTAAATCAAAAGTTGTAGGGGCGCCTGGGGGGCTCATTCGGTTAGGCATCTTTTGACTCTTGATTTCGGCTCAACTCATGATCTCACAGTTTGTGAATCTGAGTCCTCGTCGAGCTCCACGCGGACAGTCGGGAGCCTGCTTGGGACTCTCTCTCTTTCTGCCCCAACCCTGCTTGTGCACATGCACACACTCTCTCTCAAAATAAATAAATGAAAATTAAAAAAAAATAAAACTCGGGGGAAAATGGGTGATGGGCATTGAGGAGGGCAGTTCTTGGGATGAGCACCGGGTGTTGTATGTAAGCTATGAATCACGGGAATCGATCTCTGAAGTCAAGAGCACACTGTATACACCGTATGTTAGCTAACTTGGCAATAAACTATATTTTAAAAAAATCATATCAAATCAATCAATCAAGAAATAAATATTTTTTAAAAATGAACTGCTAAAAAGACTTGCTTGCGCAAACTCTAGACCTCAGCCTCAAGATTTCTTCCAAGGACAAATACAAATCTCAAAAACCTTCTTCACAAATACTAATAACAACAAAATCTCCGGATCTGTCTGTATATTTATATACGTTGCATCTATTTTGAATATATGGCACTTTCTACCTCTAAGGTATTGCTAAAATTACTTGGTAAAACAATTCTCTTTAACCAGCTTAAAGAAAATGAAGCACTTACATAATCCTAGTATTCATAAAAATTCTCAAAAATGGGGGTGCCTGGCTGGCTCAGCTGGTAAGCATGCAACTGTTGATCTTAGGGTTATGAGTTCCAGCTCCATGTTGGGTGTAGAGATTACTTAAGTAAAACTTCTTTAAAATTTCTCAAAAACAGAATAAAAACAACCAAAGTGAATTTCAGGTTTATGTGATCTGGGACAAGATTTGGTAATGAAGCTAGTTTATCAGTTTAGTTAAAACAGGCTTGTCTTGGGGCACCTGGGTGGCTCATTCAGTTAAGCATCTGACTTCAGCTCAGGTCATGATCTCACAGTTTGTGAGTTCAAGCCCCACATCGGGCTCTGTGCAGACACTTCAGAGCCTGGAGCCTGCTTTAGATTCTGTGTCTCCCTCTCTGTCTGCCCCTCCCTCCCTCTCTCTCTCAAAAATAAATAAACATTTTTTAAAAAGGCCTATCTCTACAGTCATCAACATTAAATATGAAATACTTATTCTACCCAGGTTTACTAAAATAAGCTCATGTTATCACTGTTACAAAATTTGTCAATAAAAACTTGGTAAATAAAACTTAAAAAAATAAAAAATCAAAGTCAAAAGATTTAAAAAAAATCACAGGCACTTTATGTTTAGGATGCATTTAAAGTATTTAAGGGTAAAAAGTCATAATGTCTACATTTGTCTTTAAATAGTTTAGTATAAAGATAGACGAAACAAAATGTTAACACTGGTTAATTTTAGGAAGTGGCATACGTTTATTACATTCTTCCATTTTTCTACAGGTGTGAAAATTTTCACTAAAAAGCTAAAAAATAAAACAAAACACATGAACAACTAGCGTCAAGACCCCTTCCAGATGCACTATTTGATGAATGGGTGACCATTTCTAGTCCCTTTATTGATGATGTCTAGCATTTGCAGAAAGAATGCTCAAGTCAATGGCATCTGGGAAGAGGTTCCAACAGTCTTCCCTTGATCGTGACCAGCAGCCTTTAGACCTGCCTTTCGAGAAGCTCGCGAGGATTTCAAGCCTCAGTGTCTACGCATGCCTCCTCCAAGAAGACTTACAGACGCTGCTCACAGCCATTCTCTGCCCCCCTCTCCATGGTACCCATGCCTCTTGCTCTTCCTCCAAAGGAAATATTTCCAGACCAAATGTCCAGCAAAGATCAGTCATGAGGCTAAGAATAGGCAGAGCAGGTGGGTGCCCCTTCATTAGCTGCAGGGGGTTGGGGGTGGGTGGGTAGGGGTAGAATTACCTGTCAGGACATGCCTACGCTAACCATCTGCTCTCGCCACGGGTTTCCTAGCACTTGGCTGACCACGAGCAGGGGAGATGGAGAAAGTCACCAGATATTTGCAATACTCTATCCTCTGAGCTTACTTTCCATGGGAAAGGGCCAACTGCCTCCTAGGGACAGCTGTCACTCCACAAATAAGGGGATGGGGGGGGTCTTCAAAGAAATGATCACAGCTCTTCTCCAGAATTATCAAGCAGTCATGACAGAATCACAGCAGCCTTTTATGTTTATGGCTTTTCTAAGGTAATCTGGAGAAAATGTTTAAGTAGCCTTTCAGACAGGCAACAAAAACTGAAAGATAATCCAAAGGGAGGGAGGGAGGGAGAGAGGAAGGAAGGAAGGAAGGAAGGAAGGAAGGAAGGAAGGAAGGAAGGAAGGAAAAGAAAATGGGTGTGGGAAGGGGAAACAGGCCCACTTACATTCTCTTGGTGGTAGCAGCAATTGGTAAGATCATTTTGAAGAACAGTTTGGCAATTTGTGAAATGTACAAATCCTTGTTCCATCGATCCTACTCCAGATATCTGCCCACAGAAATGTCAACTCAAGTGAGCAAAGATAAAGGTGGGAGCTACCAACAACTCTATTTATTGCAGTAAAAAATTGGAAACAAGCCAGATATCCATCAGTAGGGGCTTGGTTAAATAAACCACAGTCTGAGCTGCCCTGGAAAGGAACTCTGTGGGGCCATTAACAAGAACATGCTAGAAGTATTCCTAGTGTTGTGAAAAGATATTCATGACCGTGGTTAAGTGAAAAAGTTCTAGAAAAGCAGGTAAGTCAGAGTCCCTTTAAATTTCTCCTTCCTTCATTACTTTTCTTTCCATCCATCCATCCATCCATCCAACACTTAGACTTCTGCGTGTAAAGTCTGTCTGCCTGTCTTTAAATGAACAGAAGAAAACCTGGATAGAAAAGGTTAACTACGAGGTGGAGAGATGGGGAAATGTGAGACCAACGGGGAATGGACTTTTACCTTTTACTTTATATATCTGTGAATTGTTTAAATATTCCTTTTTTTTTTTTAGTAAGCATACATTACTTTTATATTTATTTATTTGTTAAAGTTTATTTATTTACAGGGAGAAAGAGAGAGCATGAGTGCATGCACCTGTGCCCACAAGCAAGGGAGGGGCAGAGAGAGAGGGAGAGAGAGAGAATGAGTAGGGCAGGGGCAGAGAGAGAGAGAGAGAGAGAAAATGAGTAGGGGAGGGGCAGAGAGAGAGAGAGAGAGAGAGAGAAAATGAGTAGGGGAGGGACAGAGAGAGAAGGGGACAGAGAATCTGAAGTGGGCTCCCTGCTGTCAACAGAGAGCCCGGGGCTTGAACTCACAAACTGTGGGATCATGACCTGAGTCAAAGTTGGGCACTTCACTGACTGAGCCATCTGTCAGCTCAGGTCATGATTTCACAGTCATGGGATTGAGCCCTGCGTCAGGCTCTGCCCTGAGTGTGGAGCCTGCTTAAGATTCTCTCTTTCCCTCTGCCCCTCCCCAGCTCACGTGCTCTCTCTCTGTCTAAAATAAAAATTAAAATAGACAAACAAATAAATAAAAATAAAACAAACCAAGATTGCCAATAAAGGAAAATAAAGAAGGTTTATCTGCCTTCTGCAAACTGCCTCCGCCATCATTCTGAGTGCTTCATGCCTCTGCAAGGCAGCCTCCCCCAGCTGACAGCTGTACAATCAGAGGCAGAACTTCCTGCATACGGCAAGGGCGAGCCTTTGATCCCCTTGGCCCTCAAGGTGGGGGCTGCATTAAGAGACAGGATAAACTGAACACCTCACCCACTCACCCACCCAAATAAAGGGCGGGAGGCAGCATGCATTTTGGAATCACAAAGAATCTGATCAGATGGTCCATCCTATCCGGATGAGAAAGAACCACTTACGGTCGATGTGGGGATTCTGGTTGGCTAAGCTCTGGAAAGAGTCCCATGATCATAAGCACGAGAAAGCCAAGAGCAGGTATAGCTCATTGGTAGAGCATTTGACTGCAGAAGCACAAGAAAGCCAGGATTATTGTTTCAAGAGAGAGGAGACAGCAATGCTGACAGGAGGAACGGCATCCCTGGTGCAACACTGGACCAGAGGCTTTCCCCGAGGGGCACTGTGGAAACCTTCGGGCACCAGGCAGCTACAGGCACTTAGTGGGCAGGGACCAGGGAAGCGGGACATCTGCAACGACAGTCCCGCACTGTGCAGAATAGTGCTATGTCTCCTACGTCCCTCTGAACATTCAGAGACTGAATGAATGCCTCAAAATGTGCTGTGATTTCAAGAACTGAGATCTGAACTCCATCTAGTCACTTACCAGAACACTGGAAATTATTATGATGCTACCCTTCATAAACAAGACCCAGGTCATCTGCAAGAACATCATTACTTCCTCACTTCCACTGCCCCCCCACCCCCACCCAGATGTGATGCTATCCCTACATCACCTATGTCGTTTCCTTCTTTTTCATATCATACACAGGGAAGTCAAATTTGCTATCATTGCTACTTGTCATTCTAGGGGACGCACATTCTCTGCTCTCTCCTTTTTCCCTACTTCTTTCTTATGCAGAATGGCTTCTGACTTTCCTTTCCTTGAATCCAAACTTATTTTATTATAAGTAGGTGCCAGCATCTGATTGGTTCATTAGATTTTCTAGGGTAGTGGTGCCCAAGTATTTGCACACCGAAATACATATAACTTGATTAGACATTATTTTCCTTTTACTTCTCCTTTTTATTTTGAGCCATTATATTGATTTTTTTTAAGTTCTGTATATAGGTAGCATATATATGTAGATTTCGAGAATATATTTCAGGATATTAATGGGGGGGAGGGGCAAAGGGAGAGGGAGAATCTTAAGCAGACTCCACGCTCAGTGTGGAACCCAACATGGGGCTCGATCCCACGACCATGGGATCATGACCTGAGCTGACATCAAGAGTCGGATGCTCAACGGACTGAGCCACCCGGGCACCCCTCAGGATAATAATTTAATGTCTGTTATAAAAAAGGAGCATTGGAACCATTAGATCTGAGAGCCATGATGTGGTTTCAAGAGACAAGGATAGCCAAGACAAGGATGAGAGCTGGGGCTCATAGAGTGTCACTTGGGTACAATGAGTCCGTGTCCCCATGAGGTGTAGTTATTACTCTCCCATTAAGTACGGAAACTAGGTTCTGATTCATGAAATGGCTTCACCAAGGTGAGTTAGGAGCAGAGCCAGGTCCGCTACTGGGCAGTGTGGCACTGGAGCCCATGAGAAAAGTCTGGACTGGCCTGGCTGGGAAAGACCAGAGTGTGGAAGGCACGACAAACAGCAGCCTCTGTACCAACCATGGCCCCCCAACAGTGCTTCTAACATGTCAGAGCTAGATGCCAGCATTTGGCACCTGGGAGACGTTATATCAAAGTTTCTGACTTCTCTGGAAAAATCAGAGGATCTCATTCCTACATGGCATTTGAGGCAGATGGTTTGTAAAATAGGGCTGTAATCATTCTACTCTCTGTGTTCGCACCCTTTGTTGTGGTGGTGGTGGTTGTATCCACACCCTCTGAATAGGACCTTGAAGCTCCTCTATTCTATTTTTCCACCCCTTGGGTCTCGCAGCATGCCAATTCCCAGCCAAGACCTCTAAAGGCCTGCCCTGCCCTCTCACCGTCCTTCTCCCTCCCTCCTGCTCTCTCCCTCTCTCTATCCTGTGACCACCGTGTGAACGAGCCTGGGCCACCTGCCAGATGATGAGAGGCTGTACCGCCAGAGCTGAGTCAGCTCACGTGTCTCAGATGCACGACAGAGCCCCGCCAAGATCAGCAAAGCTGACCTTCGGTCGATCACAGGCACGTGAAGGTGCTCGGCCAGGGCTGACAGAACGGTTTACTGAGCCTGGCCACATCGCTAACAGGCAACAATGTGAGCCAAACAAATGTCTGTCTTAAGCCATTCCATTCTGGGGTGGTCTGCTACATAGCAAAAGCTACTTGATAGAGCAACAATCAGTGGAAGGTGGGCTGCAACCACTCTCTCCACAGGGTCTGTTGGCTCTGGTTGGCCTCAGTCTCCACTGCTCCCTTTTGCCTCGCACCGGGCACCTTGCTTCCCTCATTTCTGTTATCTGCCTCTCTCCTACTGAAATGTATTTAGTGACCGTTGCAAAAGCCTAAATTTGTTAAGACCCGTGGAAGGATGAATCAAAGGAGGAAGTGAATGTAGATTTTGAGGGGCAGGGAGGGGCTAGGACATGGGTACTTAAAAAGAAGGCTTCAGGGGGGTTGAGGGCATAAGGTAAGAGAGAGGAGGAGGGGAGGTAGCAGGAGGTTCCACATGAGATACCGTCATCTTCAAACACCTAAATTGAGGCGCCTGGGTGGCTCAGTCGGATAAGCATCCGACTCCAGACTCTGGCTCGGGTCATGATCTCATAGTCCGTGAGTTCGAGGGCTGCGTTGGGCTCTGCGCTGACCGAGTGGAGACTGCTTGGGATTCTCTCTCTCCCTCTCTCTCTACCCATCCCTATTGCTTGCTCTCTATCTCTCAAAAAAAAAAAAAAAAAAAAAGAGAGAGAGAAAGATCTAAATCTATATACTGTGTTTCTCTTGGGTGTAAAGGGAATGTCTAAGCAAGATGAAATGGTAATAACCTTTGTTCTTCCTGCCCTATTTTGATTTCCAGAAAATAACCTTCATCTCTCTCCATTTGGTGAGCTAGTCCTGGGGAAGACATAAGCCTTTGTAAAACAGAAAAGAAGCAGGACGATCCCAGGCAAGGAAATATAAACAAGTCTTAAATATACAAAGGGATGACCAACTTTAATCATAAGAAGCAAATGCAACATGAAACTACACTGAGACACCATTTGTCACCTGTCTCAGAGGCAAATATTCTAAAGTTTAATAACATAGTCTGGTGAGGCTATGAGGAAACAGACACCCCTACCTTGGTCACGGGAATGCAACTTGGTGTAGCCTCTACAGAAGGAAATTTTGCAATAGTATCAAAATTATCCATACATAATTTCTTTGACCTAGCAACCCATGTCTGGAATCTACCTCACAGAAATACCTGTACCTGAGTAAAATGACATATGCTCATAAATAATTACTCAACACTACCTGTAACATCAAAAGAAAAGAAGTGAACCAATGTCCGTTAATAAGAGACCAGTTAGGGGTGCCTGGGTGGCTCAGTCAGTTAAATGTCTGAATCTTTATTTCAGCTCAGATCATGATCTCACAGTTTGTGAGATCAAGCCCAGTGTCGGGCTCTGTGCTGACGGAGCAAAGCCTGCCTGGGATTCATTCTCTCTCTCTTTCTCTCTCTCTCTCTCTGCCTTTCCCCCTCTCAGAGCTCTCTCACTCCATCTCTCTCTCTCTCACTCAACATAGATAAACATAAAAAAACAAAACAAAACAGAGACCAGTTAAATAAACTGGGAAACAGCCATGTGGTGAAGGATATGCCATTCACAGGATCACACGTGTATGTGTTGAAATGGAAAGATATTGGGGTGCCCGGGTGGCCCGGTTGGTTAAGCATCCGACTTTGGCTCAGGTCATGATCTCACAGTTCGTGAGTTCGAGCCCCGCGTCAGGCTCTGGGCTGATGGCTCAGAGCCTGGAGCCTGTTTCCGATTCTGTGTCTCCCTCTCTCTCTGCCCCTCCCCCATTCATGCTCTGTCTCTCTCTGTCCCAAAAATAAATAAACGTTGAAAAAAAATTAAAAAAAAAATAAATAAACATTAAAAAAAATTAAACAAATAAATGGAAAGCTATCCAAGATACAGTGTAAGTGAAAAAAAATACAAACGTTCTTTAAAAAGGCAGTAAAATGATAGTATATGTTTGTATTTGCTTGTGTTCACACATAGGAACTTTGCCAAGATCCATAAGCAATTTCAAAGTGGCTACCTTAACGCTGGGGCTGAGAGTAGGACTTGGGTAGAGTAAGGGACGGGGTTGGGAAGAATTTTTGGCTGCCTAAATGCGGATGCTTTTAAGTTTCTGAACCATAAATGCTATCCATTCAAAATTTTAATTTAAAAAAAAATATTTGTTCTCTACATATTTCCTTCTAGAGCTTCCACCCGCTGGGGCCAGCTCTGGGCAGTGAAGCCACCCAGGGCAGTTCTGATCCTGTTTCGTGGGGCAGTCTTCAGCTATCTGGAGAGAGGCCCTCCCGGGTGATACAAACCAGCTTTGTGCCACTGCCGTCCTGTCCCACAGCCCGTAATTCCAACCGTCTCACTGCCCTTCCTACGGTAGACACGAGTGCTGTTCGCCACATGTTTCTGTTCTTCCACCTCTGGACACATGGCAGGGTAGAAGCCCTGGCCTCCTGGTGGTCGGATGAAGCCACGTGATTAGTTCTGGCCCACGGATCACGAGAGCTGATAGAGACCATTTCTGGTCGGGAGCATTTAATTACCAGCATTAGACCCTTCAGAGCTCTTTTCCCTTTGTCACAGTTACTGGCAATAATCCAGAGAGTGGCTCCCGTCAAGCTTGGGCCCCAGTGTGAGGATGACACAGACAAGGGCCTCAAGTCAACCGCAGTGGCGCATAAGGAAGGCATAAACCTTTGCTGTTTGAAGCCGCCAAGAGCGGGGGGGGGGGGGGCTGTTTGTCTCTGCAGCCTTGCCTGACTGAGACACTCCTGAAGCAGCGTGAGCGGCACCAAGGAGGGGTGAGACCTTAACGGCTCCTGACCTCGGAGTCAATGGCAGCAGAAACGAGTGCTCACTGGTCATACTACTTACACCGCTGCCTCAATGATGCCCTGGATCTCTCGCTGAAGCTCTGGCTCCTTCCGGTAGGTCTCCACCAGCAGCAAGGCCTGGTCGTAGCTGGCGCAGTAGACCTTATAGACACGCTCCAGCTCCTCTTGGAATTCCAGGAATAAGTTGCCTGGTGATGAAAGAGCGACAAGAAACCCTCAGAGGCATGTCTGTCCGTACCCTTGCTTGGGACACGGAGGTGTTGAGAGAGACAGCTAAGCCCTCGGCTCGGGAGTGAGGCTGCCAGGCCTAACCCGCTTTGTCACTTTGGGCACGTTCACGCTTCTTCCTGAGCTTCCGTTTTTTCATCTCACGTTCAAAAGGCTGCTAGAAGGATTAAGTGACAGGGTGATACAGGGCTCAGGCTGGTGCACTGTGAGTCTTAATAAATGGTAGGTATAATTATGGCAATGATATTAAGAATTCCCCTATCTGTACAGTGCTTTACAGTTCATAAAACACACTCGTGTTATAGCTTTACAATTGTATCTTGACAATTACTGTGTGTGGCTGTAAGGGTTAAATTGTACTGTAGGGCTAACGCTTAGCTTGAAAGATAACAACTTTGTTCTGACACTGAAGGTCAAAAGATAACAACCTTGCTTTTACTCTTGTAAATCATACTTCATACTCTTGTGAATCAGGCTTTACCAATGAAGGAAACAAAAGCTCAAAAAAGAGCATCAGAGACAAGGTCAAGGAGATCCACTGGTTGCAACTTAGCGGCAGAAAGTCTAAAATAATCACCTTATTCGATAACTGTTTCTGACTCATCTGGCAACTATTTTAACTCATCTGGGAACTGTTTCTCTGTTCTGTTCCCAGATAACGGTAAAACGATGTGATCGGCTTTAAAAACTCTGTACCCCGGCTGTTAAAAACTCTGTACCCCGGCTGTTCGGGGCCACACTCTTATCAAGAGTGTTGGTCCCGATCGGTCGGCCTTGCCTCTCGTTGTAATAAACTTTGTTGCAACTGTCACTGGTGCCTGTAGCATTCTGTTTCAGGAGTCGCGTGGATGCAACATGGCAAGTACAACTTCAAACCCCCAGTTTACAAAGACACACTATAGCAAGCAGAGCATACACATGGACTCTGGAGTCAGAGAGAACGAGGGCCAGATCTCCAGTCAACCCTTCCCCAAGGGCATACCCTAGGGCAAGCACTTGACCTCCTGGACCCTCCATTTTTTCACCGATAGATTGGAATAAAAATAGTATTCACTTCCAATTGTCTTTTTATGAGGATTAAGTCAAATAACACATGTAAAAACACCTGACACAAACTTTACTCACCAAATATTTACCGACTGCTTATTTACGGACTATATGCCAGGCACTCTTCTAAGCTCTGTGAACAAAACAAAGCCCCTGCTTCACGGAGCTTATATTCTAGTGGGGAAGAGAGACAGTAAATAAATATATTATATTCGTCAAATTGAATATATGACGTTATACTGATTCTTGTTACCAAGAATCAAAACAAAACATTAGAAAGTAGTAGGAGAGCTATTTAAGGAAGGCCTCCATGAAGATGTGCATGCTTATCAGAGACCAGAAGCACATGGCCCTGGGAGTGTGTGGTGGGAACAGCAATCCAGGTTTAGGGGGAAAAAATCCAAAGGGCATAAGGGCAGGAGCAAGAAGGGGAAGAATAGCCAGAGCAGAGTGAACGAGAGCAGAAAGCAGAGAAAATAAACAGAAAACACAAGTCAGATCCCAGAGGGCCTCAAAGTAAGTAGGTACGGTGGGATAAGGGGTTTGGATTTTATTCTAATTCTAATGGTGGTAAGAAGCAACCAGAGGGGTCTGAACAGGGGCGATCTGCTTTCTGTTTTAAATAGATTACTCTAGTGCTCAATTTCAGCAGCACATATACCAAAGTTGGAATAATATGGAGAAGGTTAATGCACAAGAATAAAAGGCAAGTCTGTGGAGCATTCCAAATTTTTAAATCAGAAATTTATGAGGTTGGTTACTGCAGCAGGTGGATGGAATGGGGTGGAAAGAATGAGGGAACAGGATAGGATAGTAGGGATGAGAGGGAGCATGGACTGGATGGACTGGAATTGTAGGTATCAGTACGAACTCATGGTCTTAAATATATAAAGATAGATAGATAGATAGATAGATAGATAGATAGATAGATAGATAGAAAAGATAGAGATAGAAAGAAATGTAGATAAGTGCATATGCACACATTAGTATACACACATATATTTCCCAGCTCTATTAGTTGAGAGGGTAATGACACCCCAGGGGCAATGAGCATACCTAGAGCCTAGAACTTGGTGTCTAAATACCATTCCGCCAAAATAGGAACCAGGGCTCCCAGGAGAAATGGCTGATTCCAAGGATGGGACAGGGAAGTACAAGATGAACCTGGAACGTCTTGTGGTGTCTGAAAGTAAGGGTGTGCTCAAAAATTGTTGGAGGCATACAGAAAGGACACAGTAGCCAATGTGAAGGAGCTCTCAATGGCCAGCACTGGCATAATCTGAGCAAGAATATATATATAATATATATAATATATATATTATATACATATATATATAATATAAAATATATAGTCCATAAATAAATAAATAAATAAATAAATAAATAAATAAAATATATATAAAAAGTCCAAGAGTCCATACTGATATAAATACCTGAATAAATGAATGGGCAAGAAAGGACAGTTTGTGCTTATAGAAAAATTGCAATTAATAAATGTAGAAGGAATAAGGGAAATAGAAAATTACCACAAGAACACCAGTAATAATTACTGCAGGGCAGAACCACTGATGGATGCTAAAATTAATGCTTACTTAAAATTAAGTTTGAAATGAAATAGAACATTTGTATAACCTAAAAGTTTTTCTCCATATTTACTAATTGTAAGGGAAAAATAGTAACTTTGTAGAGGAAAAACACAGAAGACACTATCTTCTATCAATCATGTGATCAAAATTAACAACATTTTAAGTAATAACATATAGAAACATCATGTGCCCCTGTTCTGAGCCACCAAGAAGGACAGAACGTTAACCATGATCTTATTGCCAAAAATGTCCAACGTCGATTTAAGAATGAAATAGAAAGTATTTATAAAATATTTATAATTTATAAAATATAAATGATACATATATAAAATTTTACAAAATCTATAAAATCTTTTTAGTTTTAACAACTGAAAACCTCAAATTGAGGGATATACTATATATCTGGCTTGGACTTTCCGAAGTGTTATGGTCCCAAAAGACAGACAGACTAAAGAAGTCTAAGGGAACATCACAATAAAATGAAATGTGGTACCCTAGGTTAGATCCCGGGCCAGAAAAAGGACGTTTATAGGTATGCTGTCAAAATGTGAGTGAGGTTAGGAGAGTCAATAGTGTTACAATGCTGTTAATTTCCTGGTTTCAACATCTGTACTGTGACTGTCTGAGATGTTAAAATTAGGGGACGCTGTATCGAGGGTTATTTAGGACCTCTGCATTATTTTTGCCACTTTTCTGTAAGTCTAAGCTGATTTTAAGATTCATTTTTTAAGATTTAAAAAGTTTAAAAAGAATTTTGAAGACATTATGCTGAAGGCCAAACACGATAGGACAAATTATTGTAGGATCCCCCTTTTGTGAGTTACCTAGAGTAGTCAAATTCACAGAGACAGAAAGTAAACTAGAAGTGACCAGGGGCTGGTTATTATTTGATGGGTACAGAGTTTCAGTTCAGGGTGAGGAAGTAGTTCCAGAGAAGGGCAGTACTTATGGTTGCACAACAATGTGAAGGTACTTAACGCCATTGGACTCATACTTAAATATGCGTAAAATGGTACATTTCATGCTATGTGTATTTTACCACTATAGAAAAAAGTTTAAAAGTGAGTTTTAAAAAAGGGGCACCTGGGTGGCTCAGTCGGTTGAGCGTCCAACTTCAGCTCAGGTCATGATCTCGCGGTCCGTGAGTTCAAGCCCCGCATCGGGCTCTGTGCTGACAGCTCAGAGCCTGGAGCCTGTTTCAGATTCTGTGTCTCCCTCTCTCTCTGCCCCTTCCCTGTTCATGCTCTGTCTCTCTCTCTCTGTCTCTCAAAAATGAATAAACATTAAAAAAAATTTTTTTAATAAAAAATAAAAAAGTGATTTTTAAAAAAACCCTGCACACAAAGGTTTATAATGGTTTTATTTATAACTGCCTAGACTTGGAAGTTACTAAAAATGTACTTCAGGAAGTAAATGCATAAACTGTGCTATGTCCATACAATGGAATATCATTCAATGATTAAAAAAAGAAAAAGGAAAGAAATGAGCTATCTAAGCAGGAAAAGGAGAAAGCTTAAATGCACATTGCTAAGTGAAAGGAGCCACTCTGTGAAGGCTGTGTACTGCACGACTCCAGCCATAGGACACTCTGGAAAAGGCAAAACTATGGAGACAGCAAAAAGATCAGTGTTTTCCCAGGGGGGAGGGGAGGGAGAGGGATGAATAGGAAGATTTTTAGAGCAGGGAAACTACAAAATTCTGGGGTTGGGGGAATGGGACTATATGAGAATTCTCTGTACGTTCCACTTAATTTTTCTGCAAACCTGAAAGTACTCTAAGAAGTAAAGTCTATTCATTAAAAAAAAAAGATCTATACTAGCTGTAGTATGTTGAGACTAAACTAGGAGTTAAAAGCGGTAATAGGAATGGCTGTGAGAACGCTAGCTACCTCAAGTACCCAGAAGAGTCTTTGGTTGTCCATCTAGGGGGAAGTGGCGAGGATGAAGACAAATATATTAGCCACGAAAGTGAGTGGGGAGCCGTGGACCACAGGAAGCCCAGCTGACCCTACTGTCTGCTGAAGGTACAGGTTGGGCCCCTGACCTCGACCAAGCCCCCCATGGGGTCACATGGGGACACACGGGCTGGTGCCTAGCCCAGCGTGGTCCAGCCCTCGGCAAAGACGCCCACAGTGAGACTGCCACCCAGGACCGGTCCTCCTCTCCAATGCTGGTCCAGCCAGTCTCCAGAGAGAACTCCCTCAGGAGAACCCCCAGAAGGAGGGGGAACAGGGAAAAGAGTACACAAAGCTGCAGCCAGGGAGAATCTGCACGCCGGGAGGTCAGCCAACTGCAGAGATCATCCCTGCTAAGAGACAGCCTGGGCGTAGCCTTAAAATCCAGGGCGGTTCCCACATTCTCCTGAACCTGGGTGCGTCGGCAGGCATGTGACTGAGAGCAAAGAAACTGTATCAGAGCCAGTGTGACCAGGACAGGGGCATTCCAGTAACTGAATGGCAGAGGAAGGCAAACTCCCAGAAAGCAGAGCTAGCCAAAGGAGCAGGAATGCCAGGAATAGGAAAGTAAAGACTTAACTTCTTTCCCTCTTGTCCTGTGGTCACAGATTGCAAAGAAGTCACAGTAGTGAAAAAGTTCCTCCCAGTATCAAAAGAATACTCTGCCGAGACCTAGGATCAGTCAGAAAGGAAAAAAAAAAAAAAAAAGAGAGGCAGGATGGTCAAGAGTTAGGACTCTTGTTCAGCCTTGACAAGCCCTGCCACTCGGGTCTCAGGTTCTTCTTTAGTAAGATGGGGACAATAAAAATAGTCATCAGCAAGTAACAGTATCGTGAGATGAAAGAGCTCGTACATGTTAGGTACTCAGAGTTGCGGCTGGCACATTTCAAAGAGGCAAAAACTGAGGCTCAGAGACATGAAGGGACTTGTGGGTGACACAGCCTTGCCAGTCAAGACTCCAAACCGTTAGACCTGCACTGCCCAGATACAGCAGTCACCATCCACATGTGGCTTTTGGGCACTTGAAATTTCAGGATCCCAACTGAGATGTGCTGTCATTGTAAAAGACACCGGTTTCAAAGGCTTAGTACCAAAAAAAAAAAAAAAAGTAAAATATGTCATGAATAATTTTTATATTGACCGTATGTTGAAATGTCAGTCTGTGGACATACTGGGATAAAATCAAGTATATCGTTAAAAGTAACTGCACCTGCTTCTTCAAGTTTTTTCAAATGTAGCTTCTCAAAAGTTTTCAAATAAATGTGTGGCTGGAATGACATTTCTATGGGACTGCACTGAGCTACAGCATGGTGCCCTGTCGTGAGACCACCCTGGGAGGGCCCCCTGGGAACGTCGGAGTGGCATTGGAATCGTTCGTAATGACAGGGGACCTAAGTCATCTGGGAGGAAAAAAGCCTGTTAAAGACAGTCATGCTTGAGGCCCAAACTCTCTTAAAATGCCGTGGCCGCAGGATTGCAAGAAAGGTGATCCTAGCATAGCAAGGCGTGGGGGCTGGACTGGGAATAAAGAGCTGGCAGGAGCCAGGGCAGTCTTGACCCAGCACAGAATGCACCAAAGAGAAGAAAAGCCACATGGATTCTTTGTGCCTCTTTTTTTGCTAACCACAATGGGCAGCGGACAAGGAGGCTATTCTGTGTAGACTCTACAGTCAGGAAATAGGACTGCCAAATTAGAGGGGGAAAAATATAGGACTACATTTCAGTGGAATTTAAATTTCAGGTAAACAATGAATAAATTTTTGGTATAAGTATATCCCGAAGGTTGCATGGGACATCCTGATACTAAAAAAAATTACTCACTGGTTATCTGAAGTTCAAATGTAATTGGGTACCTGTAGGGGTGCCGGGTGAGTGCCCAACTCTTGATTTCGGCTCGGGTCGTCGTCTCACGGTTCATGGGTCCGAGCCCTGCGTCAGGCTCTGCACTGGCAGCATGGAGCCTGCGTGGGATTCTCTCTCTCCCTCCCTCTCTGCCCTTCCCCTTGCTTGAGTGTGCTCTCTTTCTCTCTCTCCCCCTCTCTCTCTCTCTTTCTCAAATATATAAATATGTAAGTATAAAAAAAAAGATATGTTAATTGGGCACATGTATTTCATCTGGCAACTCTACTAGGAAGGCAGGGAATGGAGTTGTCACCAGGTGTGGTCGGGAAACAAAGTGACATCCTGACTCTGACTCTTTGCTGCCAGTCAAGCAGGAAGGCAGAGACTGGCAGGCAAGGACCCTTAAACAAGGCACCACATCAAACCTCAAGCCCATAGCAACAGAAGAACCTAACCTCAGAGTCTGCAGCCCCTTAACAGTGTCTTTGGCCTGAGGCTATACTGATTCCCACTCAAGCAGGTGGTGATTAGTAACAGAAACAAGGACAAAATGATAAAAGTTGAGAATAGCTTCCCAGGTACTTAAAAAAAAAAATCTTGTTCTTTAATTTTGTATTCATCCGTCTTTTTGAGGAAACAGTAACTCATTCACATTGCTGTTTTAATAAGGAACTCTATTTTTTTTTAATTTTCTTTTTTTTTTCTTTTTTTTTTAATGTTTATTTATTTTTGAGACAGAGAGAGACAGAGCATGAATGGGGGAGGGTCAGAGAGAGAGAGACACAGAATCCAAAGCAGGCTCCAGGCTCCGAGCTGTCAGCACAGAGCCCGATGCGGGGCTCAAACTCACGGGCTCGAACTCACGGACTGTGAGATCATAACCTGAGCCGAAGTCGGACGCTTAACCGACTGAGCCACCCAGGCGCCCCAGGAACTCTATTTTCAAGGGAAGAATAAACACGCGACACACAGGCTTTAATCCCATATCTGCTACATTGAAGCTATTAGGGGCAGTAGTTGAGAGCACTGGCTCTGGAGACCAACTGCCGGAATTCAAATCATGGCTCCATCATTAGCCAAATGACCTTGAGCAGGTTAGTTCCTCTCTCTGTGCCTCTGTTTCCTCAACTGCACAATGAGATAACAGCAGCTACCTTCCGGGGTGGTTGTGAAGACTAAATGAGTTAATACATGTACATCAGGACAATGCTAAGCATTTAGTAAACACTCAGAAAGTAGGATTTCTACAAAATTTGTATATTTGTGGGGTGCCTGGGTGGCTCAGTCAGTTAAGCATCTGACTCTTGGTTTCGGCTCAGGTCATGATCTCGCGGTTTGTGAGTTCGGGCCCCATACTGGGCTCTCCGTGCTTCGGATCCTCAGTCCCCACCACCCTCTCTCTGCCCCTTCCCCTCACACTCTCTCTCTAAAATAAACATTTACAAAAATAATTATAAACACATTTTTAAAAAATTGGATGTTTGTTATTTTTAAGCCCCATCATGTCTAGGAAAGGGTAGAAGATTGGGGATGTAAAAGGCCACTAGGGTGGTCACGGTGCTGGGTGTCCCTGCCCCCCTCCTCTGCCTTCCCCCAACTCCACTCAAAAACCCCTGACCTACAAGTTTTGTCAAGTGACCCCAGGGCAGCAGATGAGAAGAGAATGAGGGACACGGGTGTGAGGTTTATACCCCCTTGTCCCTCCTTCTTCATGCCCTACAGTCATCCTAACCGTTCCAGAATGAGTACACTCCCACCATCTCTCAGCTGGGCGACAGGAAGGCTCCCGCTGGTCTCATGGTTCCACTGTCGCCACCCCCTCACAACCCACTGTCCACAAGGGCCAAAGAGGTCTTTGAAAAGCGTGAATCGGACCATATCACTTTCCTGCTCAAAACTGGCCAATGGTTTCTCATCACACTCGGAGTAAAATCCAAACTCCTTACCATGGCCTAGAAGGCCCTACGTGATTTGGTCCTTCTCTGCCTCTTCCACCTTATCCCCTAACACACTCTCCTCACTAATTCCCCTGGAGCCACGCCAGCCTTCTTTCCGTCCGTCCTCCCAACATTCTAGGCTCATCCCTGTCTCAGGGCCTTTGCACAGCCACTCTCTCTGCTCTCCCTCCAGATCTCAGAGCTGTCTCCTTCCCAATAGTCAGGTCTCAGCTCAAATGTCCCCTTCTCAGGAGGACTGCTCTCATGCCCCAAAGTTACTACAACTGTTTCTTTTCTTCAAATTACAAATTGTTACCTAAAATTCTCTTATTTATCTGTTTATCTTCCGTCACTCTAACTTGCCAGACCTTTCAGAGTGGGAACGTGGACTCGCTTGTTGATACTGTGATGCCAGCACACAGCACAGGGATCGGCAGGTGCTCAGTAAATAACTGCGTCTAGTAAATAATGAAAAGCTCAGCCAGGCCACTGACCCATTAGTTCCTCCCTGTCTCTGGGCCCCGGTCTTCTCTTCTGTAAAGTGATGGGACTGGGCTGGATATTATCTGAGAGTCCTACCAGCTCTGACACGCTGTGTTTCAGGAATCCCCAAAAGAAGCTCCCATTGATTTGCATTTCCCTGGAATTCTGGAGGCGGTTCAGCAATGCCCACATGCTGAGGACAATTCCGTGGGAATCTGAGGCTGACAGCTGCCTTGTCTTTTGCTTACCAATTGAGTGCACTTGTTCGTCTTCCCTGGATGCTGTCTCTTGGAGATCGTGAAGAAATTTGCTGTTCACTTCAATGACATCATCGATGTTTGAGAACAGGACATCCAGGTCTCCCTGGGGCAGCTAGAAGAAACAAAGGAGCCATAGGAGTCTCTGGGATTTGGGTTGAGTGGCTCTATTCACCGGCTTTGGAGAGCAGTCCAGAACATTCACACCATCAGGGGCCTATGACTTTTGGAGAGACCGCCCCAGTGGAATGTCTGCGAGGCTTAGAAAAATTTTATAAATTAGGTATAAATTAGGTACTCTTATCACTCTGGGGAAACAGGAAGGGATGGAGTGCTCAGCATGGAATGAAAGCTGAACTGGGTTTTTTTCCCCTAGATTTGCTGGCGGCTATCATTTTTCTGCTCTCAGTTTCCCCATCTGTCATATAAGGGTGGGAAGCTGGACTTCCTTCGAGCTCTGATATACTTGGCCCCCACCACCATTACCTTGAAATGTATTCTGAACTCCAGCCACTATTAACTGGTGGTACCACCGTGAGACAGAATGCAGGACATCTATATATGTGCACAGGCACATACAGGACATTGTGTGTGTGTGTGCGTGTGTGTGTCTATCCTGAATGCAAAATCAAGTAGGAAAAGCTAACTGTAGAAAAATATCTAGAGTAGGCTCTTATTTTTGTTAGAGTAAGTAACAATCTATATTTTTTGTTTAATGCCTACAGAGAAAAATCCTCATTTCTGGAGGGTAAAATATGAGAGGCCTTTCACCTTCCACATTTCCTACTTGAGTATTTCATTCATTCAAGAAAAAATGAACCGAAGCCTATTATTTATGTGTCCAGAACTGGAGGATATATTGAACTAAACAGGCATTGCCCTAACTGAGCTTACATGCTAAGGGATTCTTAAAATCTTATAAAGAGAGCCTGTATTATTTCTGAAATCAGGAGAAAAAAAGATGTAAAAACCCATCATAGTGAAAACTTCTCCAGGTTACCATCTCCTAAATGAGACAATTAGAACATAGGTCAGTTTTGGGAGCGCCTGGTGGGGCACGGTCAGATAACCATCCAACTCTTGATTTCAGCTCAGGTCATGATCTCACAGTTCATGAGTTCAAGCCCGTTGTCAGGCTCTGCACTGACAGCAAGGAGCCTGTTTGGGATTCTCTCTGCCACTCCACCTTCCCCCCCACCCCCACCCCACCCCCTCTCTCTGCCCTCTCCCCTCTGCTCACACGCACTCACACTCTCTCTCAAAAATAAACACATAAACATTTTTTTAAAAATAGTATAGGTCACTTTAAGCAATCTGTTCTAAATCTGATAAAGGGCTATTTTATCCATTAGCTCATTTAATTCTCTGAGGCGATTACTCCTCTCCATTCAGCAGATGAATACATGGAGGCTTCAATGTGTTAAAGGCTTTGCTGGAGGTGGCATGGCCAATAAAGGGAAGTACCGGGGCTTACATCCAGGTGACTTCACGCCCGCCACGCCTTCCCCTCCATCAAGCCTGCCCCGGGAACAGACGTGCGGTCTCAGAAGCCAGGACCCACGTTTGCCCCTGTAAAGGGAGGCTGTGCGCAGCCCCACCCAGGTACCTGCTGCAGGCGGCTCCTGATGTCTGAGGCACAGAGCTGGAGCATGTGCAGGTAGGAGGCCTCGGTGTCAATGAGCTCTCTGACAGCCAGCCTCTGATGCAGCAACAATCTGTCCCCAGAGTCCCGACCTTCTCCATCGGGACTCTCTGTACTGGAGGACGGCTCATCAGTCCCATGTTCAGCCATGTCAGCAGGTTCTAGGAAAGGCAAACATATCCCAACTCACTTCCGGGAGCTCTGCTGGAACATGCTGTCTCTAATCCAAAGACGACTATTCATCAAGTGGCCTAAAAACATCTCTAGCTTACATACTGCAAGATGAACTATGTGTTAGCATTTGTGGGCAGTATCTGAATAATCTTAAAAGGCAGAACGCAGCTCAGATCATTGTTGACATTTTCCAGGATCCAGATAATGTGCTTGCCTAGCTTTTCTTCTATTCCATCCCCCTCCACCCCCAGCTCTTGACCCAGATTTATTTATCTGGTTCAGCCAAGTCTATCGCACCCTCTATCCCAGGGATTGCCTCCTTTCTACCCCCACTACCTCATTCAGGCCTCACAACCCATCCCCTGGGCTATCTCCACAGCCTCCAGGAGTACCTTTCCAAGTCCAAACCCCTGTCCCTCCTGCTGCTCCCCACACCCATTCATCCTGGATGTGCTTCCAGTTTAAACTTCCTGAATTGAAGCTTGTGATCACGGCGTTCCATGCTGTGAGGCTTTAACAGCTCCCTGCTGCTCTGGGGTCCGGCTCCAACCTCATTTTTCCCTTCCACAGACATTCTCAGCAAAAGAGAGCTACGTGCTTTCCTCCATGCGTGCACACTCACTTCCTGCCTCTGTGCTTTTGCACCTGCTGTGCCCCCCTCCCAGGACACTATCCTTGGACATTCATCTTACCTAAGGCCTTTCCTGATCCTCCCAGCCAGATGGAATTTCCCTCATTGAAACTCCCATGACCCCTTTATCTCTAGGTTTAAAAGTACAAATGGCAATACTGTGGACAACACGGCCTGAAAAACCCCTACTACAAAACACCCAGAAATGCTGGATCAGGTATAACCAACTTCCTTTTCACAGCCTGGTGAGGCTTGCAAGAGAATAAAGGGAATAGCAGGGCCCCCAAATAGAGGGAACTAGAAACCAGAGCAGGAGCAGCTGGGGCCCAAAGTGGAGAGGTGGGCAGGGAAGAGGATATAGCCAAACTCAGTGAACCAGGGACTTAGGTGCTGGTGTTCAGGCCGGAGCAGGAGACAAGCTTCTTCACAGAACTGGGACACCAAAAGACTCCAATGAAATGGTGCATCAAAAAAAAAAAAAAAAAAAAAAAAAGTCTCCCACTCACACAGAAGATAAGGTCATCTTGGTCTGGGTCCAACAGAGGACCAAAAAAATCCCCTCTGAAAATTCATAAAAGTAGCCCTGCCTTCACTGGGCTTTAGGTTCAAAGTGATATTACACATGTGGTCCAAGTAACCCAAAGCTGTGAAATTAACAGAAACAGTTGTAGACCAATGCTATTCTGAGTGCCCATGGAAAGATAATGTCTCCATGGGAATGCAAACTGGTGCAGCCACTCTGGAAAACAGTATGGAGGTTCCTCAAAAAATTAAAAATAGAACTATCCTAGGACACAGCAATTGCACTACTAGGTATTTATCCAAGGGATACAGGTGTGCTGTTTCGAAGGGGCACATGCACCCCCATGTTTATAGCAGTACTATCAACAATAGCCAAAGTATGGAAAGAGCTCAAATGCCCATCGATGGACAAATGGATAAAAAAGATATGGTATATCTACACAATGGAGTATTACTCGGCAATCAAAAAGAATGAAATCTTGCCATTTGCAACTACGTGGATGGGAACTAGAGGGTATTATGCTAAGCGAAATTAGTTGGTCCAAGAAAGACAAATATCATATGACTTCACTCATATGAGGACTTTAAGACACAGAACAGATGAACATAAGGAAAGGGAAACAAAAATAATATAAAAACAGGGAGAGGAACAAAACATAAGAGACTCTTAAATAGACAGAACAAACTGAGGGTTACTGGAGGGGTTGTGGGAGGGGGGATGCGCTAAATGGGTGAGGGGCATTAAGGAATCTATTCCTGAAATCAGTGTTGCACTATATGCTAACTAACTTGGATATAAATTTTTTAATTAAAAAAATTAAATTTAATTAAAAAAAAGAAATATAATGTATCCAGAAGAATATATCCTTAGCCTAGCCCATGTGGTACGCCAGTAGATAACCCTGTCCTGAAGATGAGTTGACAATCCAAAATTATAAGAACTCCATGAAAATGAGCAGGATTAGACCCCAAGAACATCAGAGAGTCAAACTATCACATACAAAGTATAAAATAAGCAGGAAAAAAAACCCATATTATAAAAAAAAAAAAAGACCTGTATGATTTTTTAATTAATTTTTTTTAAGTTTATTTATTATTCTTGAGAGATAGAGACAGAGCATGAGCAGGGGAGGGGCAGAGAGAGAGGAGGAGACACAGAATCTGAAGCAGGGTCCAGGCTCTGAGCTGTCAGCACAGAGCCGGACGCGGGGCTTGAACTCACGAACTGCGAGATCATGACCTGAGCTGAAGTCAGCCGCTTAACTGACTGAGCCACCCCGGCGCCCCGACCTGTATGATTTTTTAAAGCACCAAATAAAACTTACAGTAATTAAAATTTTAGCCTTTGAAATTAAAAACTGAATGGGCAGATTTTTTTTTAATTTTTTAATGTTTATTTATTTTTGAGAGAGACAGAGTGCAAGCAGGGGAGGGGCAGAGAGAGAAAGAAAGAGGGAGACACAGAATCCAAAGCAGACTCTGGAAGCTGTCAGCACAGAGCCAGATGCAGGGCTTGAACTTGTGAACCCTGAGATAATGACCTGAGCCACTTAATTGACTGAGCCACCCCAGCACCCCCTGAATGGGCAGATTTAACAGACATCTAGAAAAGAGAAATCGCAAAAGGGCATATAGATCTGAAGAAATTATCTAGACTGCTAAAGAGAGAGAAAAACATGGAAAATATAAAAGAATTTAAGGGATGTGGATATTGAAATAAGAAGGTTCATGCATCAAATCTGAGTTCCAGAAGGCAAGAATAAAGAGAAAGAGAACAGGCAATATTCAAAGAGATGAGAGTAAGAATTGTCCAGAATTTATTAAAAAAAAATATAAATTCTTGGGGCGCCTGAGTGGCTCAGTCAGTTAAGCGTCTGACTTCAGCTCAGGTAATGATCTCTCAGTTCATGAGTTTGAGCTCCTCATCAGGTTCTCTGCTGTTAGCACAGAGCCCGGTTCAGATCCTCTGTCTCCCTCTCTCACTGCCCCTCCCCAGCTTGCACTCTTTCTCCCTCTCTCAAAAATAAATAAACATTTTTTAAAAAATGAATTATTAGATCCAGGAAGTACAAGTCCCTCTCAGAAGTTTTTTTTTTTAAATTCACATCCATGGGGCGCCTGGGTGGCTCAGTTGGTTAAGTGACCGACTTCAGCTCAAGTCATGATCTCGCAGTTTGTAAGTTGGAGCCCTGCGCTGGGTTCTGTGCTGACAGCTCAGAGCCTGGACCCTGCTTCAGATTCTGGGTCTCCCCGTCTCTCGGCCCCTCCCTTGCTCATGCTCTGTGTCTCTCTGTCTCTCAATAATAAATAAATGTTAAAAAAAAAACAACTTAAAATTCACATCTAAACACATTGAAGAGAAACTGCAGAAGCTCGAAGGCCTAGAGAATTTATCTTTTTATGTTCCTGTTCTCAGGAAACTATGGGAGAATGTGCTCCACCAAAATAAATAGAAAAAAAAAGACATGGGGTACAGGGGACTGGTGGTCAAATGTGAGAGCAGCCAAGGAAATCCCCAGACAGGTGAAGGAAAATCCTAGGATTGACCGTTGGCTACAGGCAGATGGCAAACAGTTCAAATTAGAGTATTTCAGAAAGTAATAGAATATCTTTAGAATAGATGTATTGAATTGGTAGAGAGTATGGTGTTTCTTTAGGGGATAATCACATAGATCATACATACAAAACTAAGAGGCAAACCAAAGAACAAATACAACACAGTTGTTAAAGAAAAAAACTGTGCAGAAAAAATGAAAGTAATTGTATGTTACCGCCTGGTTCAGTTATAAATACAATTTACACACATTATAATACAAGTGATGTAATTAATATTATGTATAACTATACTGGGAGAATACGATAATGGGAGGGGTATACATGCGTAGTGGCAGGGGAGTAAAAACAAAAACCAAAAACCTAAATCCTCATCTTCCATAGCAGAAAGTCAAAGAACAATACCTAAATCAAAAGCTCAAGAATTAACAGTATATACATGCTATTTAAAAACAAGGAAGTAATGGGGCGCCTGGGTGGCGCAGTCGGTTAAGCGTCCGACTTCAGCCAGGTCACGATCTCGCGGTCCGTGAGTTCGAGCCCCGCGTCAGGCTCCGGGCTGATGGCTCGGAGCCTGGAGCCTGTTTCCGATTCTGTGTCTCCCTCTCTCTCTGCCCCTCCCCCGTTCATGCTCTGTCTCTCTCTGTCCCAAAAATAAATAAACATTGAAAAAAAAATTTAAAAAAAAAAAAATAAAATAAAAACAAGGAAGTAAAAAGACAAAACAAAACAAAAAAAACAAGGAAATAAAGTTTTAAATAATCAGTGAAAAATGATAGAAGGAATTGCCTGGTCAGGCCTGGGTCAGGAAGGAAATAGAATAAGCTGTTTTTCATAATAAACATTAGAGAATCATCTGTTTCTGTTTTTCATAACAAATATACAACCACCCATCTCTTTAAATTATATGCTTTCATCGCTTTAATATGAACTAAAAACTAAATGTAAGAAAAAGTGAGAGTTCCTCAATTTTGCTGGATATTAATATTCAAAAATAAAGCATATTACTGTATATACCAACAATATATTTTAAATGCAATTTAAAGATAAAAAGGTTTGATCATATAATAAAGACAAATATTATTTATTCCTTCTGAAATATCTTAATTTAACAAAAGATATATAAGATCTTTATGAAAAAAATTATAAAGCTTTATTGAACTTACTGAGTTGAAGAAACAATTATAAGTAGGGATACACTATGTTCATAGATAGGAAGACTCAATATCATAAAGAAAAGAAAAAAATTTTCCCCAACCAGATTCAATTCCAGTTCCAGTGAGACTCCCAGCAGAGTTTCACTTTTTGCTTTTTTGCTAAAACACAACAAGATAATTCTAAAACATATATGGAAGAGTAAAAGGCTAAGACTGGCTAAGGCAATCCTGAAGAACAAGGTGGGGGGACCTGTCCTATGAGATATCTAGATCTACTTGAAAGCCAATAGTAATTAAAAAGGATGGTGTTGATACAGGGCAAACACATTAGTAGGACAGATTAGACAGCCCAGAAATAGACCACAATAAAAATGGAAACGCTTTATATGACATGAGTATAAGTCACTGAGAAAAGGATGGTCATAGGATAAGCGGCCTCCCATATAGAAAAATAAACAAATGTAATCCCATATCACACTCAAATAAACTCCAGATGGTTAAAGACCTAAAGGTCAAATATGAAACTCTAGAATTCTTAGAAGAAAACATAGAAAAAATATTTTTATATTTTTGTTTATTTATTTTGAGAGAGGGAGAGAGTACATGTGTGCCCGGCGGGGAGGGACACAGAGAAAGGGAGAGAGAGAATCCCAAGCAGCCTCCACCTCAGCTTAGAGCCCAGTGCGGGGCTGGATCCCACAACTCTGGGACCATGACCTGAGCGGAAATCAAGAGTCAGACATTTAACAGACTGAGCCACCTAGGCGCTCCCATAGGAAAATATTTTTATGCTCTCTGAGGATTTCTTTGACAAGACATAAAAGAAACCCCAAAAGAAAAGATTGGACAAGACTGATAAATCTGATGACAGTAATATTGAAATGTTCTGTTCATCAAACAATTCTACAATCAAAAGGAAAAGAGACGCCTCCAACCAGAAGATATTTGTGATGAATGTAACCTGCAAAAAGTTTAATTATCTACACTACATAAAGAACCTTCTATGAATCACTAAAGCCAGGCAATTTAAAAGAAAAACAAAGCATACTGTTGCACATACAATATATTGGTTCATTCAATGTCAATGTTAACCTCCTCCTATTGAGTCATCCTGTAATACTGAAATTGGACAGCTAAACCCCAGCTTCCTTGCAGCTAACATTCCAACACGCGTTTTCAGCCCCACCAATCAGATGGTCTCACGTGAGCACTGAGTTTAGAACTGAGCTAAGTAGGAAGAGAGGTGATGCTTGAGATATCCATTTAATGGGGCAGGTACTGCACGGTTTAAAGTCATCAATTCTGGCAAAAGATTGTGGCTAAAGTCATGGAATTCTGAAGCCAGCAGTAGGGCCAGCAGCATCTCAATTCTCTAATTTCCTGATTGTTGCAGAGGGTAGCAATGCCTCAGGAGGGGCGTTCCTGTAGCATGGCCTTGGGATTCATTCCTAGTGGCCTATTCTGTGGTCTGCTTGTCCAGCCGCTCTGCTGCTATGGTAAGCACCTAATACACTCTTTTAAATACCCGACTAGTTAAAACAGAATGACTTGTGTTCTCTCCAACTAAACTGCAGATGACAGAGGTGTGAATAGGTATTGACAAAAGAAGAAATTAAAATGCCTAATACACGGGGCAACTGGGTGACTCAGTCGTTTAGCATCCGACTGTGGCTCAGATCACGATCTCACAGTTCATGAGTTTGAGCCCCACATCAGGCTCTGTATTGACAGCTCAGAGCCCGAAGCCTGCTTCGGATTCTGTGTCTCCCTCTCTCTCTGCCCCTCCCAACTCATGCTCTGTCTCTCTCCCTTTCTCTCTCTCTCTCTCAAGAATAAACATTAAAAAAACATTTTTTTAATGCCTAACACACGAAAGAAAAGACTCACTTGTGGGGTGCCTGAATGGCTCAGTCAGTTAAGCATCCAACTCTTGATTTCAGCTCAGGTCAGGGTCTCACAGTCCTGAGATCCATCCCCAAGTCGGGCTCTGTGCTGAGAGTGGAACCTGCTTGGGAATCTCTTTCTCTCTCTCTCTCTCAAAATAAATAAATAAACATTTTAAAAAGAAGAAAAGATTCCCTAGTAACTAGGCAAACAGGAATAATTAAAGCTGCCATGAGATACCATTTCATGCTCATCAGATTGGCAAAATATAAAAATGGTGAGACTGTAGGTGAATGGGGAAGTCTCACGTACTGATACGGTAATGTAAATTATTACAACCACTGCAAAGACCAATTTGGCAATGACTAGAAAAGTTAAAAATGCTCACAGTGTCAGGCCAATCAGTTCTACTCCTAGATATATCCTGTCTTCAAGAAACTTCTTCACATATACACAAGAAATGGACACAAGAATGTTCACTCCAGCACTGCTGATAATGACTGGAAATTAGAAACTATCTCAATGTCCATCAACAGGAGAGCGGGTAAATAACTTGTAATATATACATATCATGGAATTCTGAACAACAGTGAAAATGAACAAACTATAAATTCATGTATCAACATGGATAGCCTCACAAACACTGTAAAGAAAGGGAAAAAAAAGAAAGTTCTAGAAGGGGGGGAGTTGAAAGTTCCAGAAGGGCACATAGATTATAATACTATTTTCTAAAATTTAAAACACGTAAAACAATGCTAGATAGTGTTTAGAGATATATACATATGGAACACCAGTATTAAAAATTTTGTGGAAGTGGGGCACCGGCGTGGCTCAGTCGGTTAAGCATCTGACTTCCGATCAGGTCATGATCTCACAGTTCGTGGGTTCCCAGTGGGCTCTCTGTGAACAGAGCCCACTTCAGCTCCTCTGTCTTCCTCTCTCACTGCCCCTCCTCGGCTCACATTCTCTCTCATTTCTCAAAAATAAATAAACATTAAAAAAAAATTTTTAAATGTTTGTGGAAGTGATTAGCAATAAATTCAAATGGTAGTAACCTCTGGAAAGGGAAGCAGAGAAACAGAATTTAAGACAGTATCAAAAATGACTTAATGGCATCTGAGGGGTTGGGGTTTTTTAAGTTAAACTTTTAATTTTGAGATAGAGATTCACATGCAGTTGTAATAAGTAATACATTGGTTCCATGTACCCTTTACCCAGTTTCCTCAATGGTAACATTTTGCAACACAATCTCACAGCCAGGATACTGGCATTGATACAAGGGTCCCTTTTCACCCAACCCCATCCCATCCTTAACCCCTGGCTCCCAAGAAATCAGTTCTCTTGGGGCGCCTGGGTGGCTCAGTCGGTTAAGCGTCCAACTTCGGCTCAGGTCATGATCTTACAGTTCTTGAGTTCGAGCCCCACGTCGGGCACTATGCTGACAGCTCAGAGCCCGGAGCCTGCCTTGGATTCTGTGTCTCCCTCTCTCTCTGCCCCTCCCCTGCTCATGCTCTGCCTCTCTGTCAAAAATAAACATCAAAAAAAAAAAAATTAAAAGAAATCAGTTCTCCATTTCTATAATCCTGTCATTTTAAGAATGTATGTAAACAAAATCATTACAGCATGTAAGCTTTTTAGGACTGACTTTATTCAATCAGCACAATTCCCTGGAGATTCCTGTAAACTGTTGAATGGATCAACAGTTCCTTCCTTTTTATTGCTGAGGACCTGAGAGGTTCTAGTTGCTTAAAAATAATGAAGCACATATGGCAAAAACGTTAAAATTAAACATAGATAGATGGTAAGAACATGGTATTTGTTGCACTGTTCTTTGTTTTTTTTTCTGGATGGTTAAAATATTTCCTAGTATTTAAAATGGCACACATCCCATTCAAACTTGCACTTGGTTATTTAGGGGCATTTAGGCCTCATCTTCCTGGCCAGACACTAAGCACTTAGAGACAAGATAAACACCCATTCACCTCATATCCCCCGCTGTGCCTCACAATACTGAAGACACTTGCGGATGTCAGTGGTCCTTTGGGAGGCATGAGTAGCAGCAGAAATTTCTGTCCTGGGCCATCAGATATTATGTAAACTGACTGCGGAGAGCAATGGGCCTAGAAAGCTCTCGGAATGCATCTGTCTGATGCACAGTTCTGTTCCAGCTTCTGAACACTGCCTGTGGCCTGCTGACCTGTCCCCGGCCTGATCCGCTGACACTCACTACCCAGAGCATAGGTTCTCTAGAAAGATCCCAATAGGATTTCAGGAGAACTACTCAGGTTCCACTACTCAGAACTCTTGCTAAATAAACAAAAAGCACAAATAATAGTTTATAGAGAACTGCTAACTATTTAAAATGGCATTAATTTGCACTTAGGTTAATTGAAATCTAGACCTCCAAGCAGGCCTGGCAAAACCTCTCTGTAACAGCATTTTGTTATCTCTTATAGTCTGTGTAATGGAAAGGAACACACTTTTATTTCTTTAAAAATATATTACTTGGCAATGAAAAGGAAGGAAGTACTCCTGATACGTGCTCCAACATGGATGAATCTCGAAAACATTATGCTAGAAGTCAGTCAAAGAAATCAGTCATAAAGGACCACCTATTTTATGATTTGGTTTATGTGAAATGTCCAGAACAGGCGAATGTGTAGAAACAGAAAGCAGATGATTGATTTCCTAGGCTGAAGGGATAGGGGTATTGGTGGCTATGGGGTACAGGGTTTCTTTTAGGGATGATGAAAATGTTCTAAATTTATCGTGGTGATGGTTGCACAACTCAGTGAATATACTAAAAACCATTGATTTGTGCATCCTCGATGGGCGAATGATATGATACATATTATATCTCAATAAAGCTGTCACCAAAATAACATTAACTATTGGCAAGGATGTGGGCAAACTGGGTCTCTCATATATTACTGACGGGAATATAAAGGGGTACAGCCACTCTGGAAAATAGTTTTTCAGTTTCTTTAAACACGAAACATACACAGGGGCACCTGGCTGGCTCAGCTGAACGTCCAACTTCGGCTCAGGTCATGATCTCACGGTTCACAGGTTCAAGCCCCGCATCAGGCTCTGTGCTGACAGCTCAGAGCCTGGAGCCTGCTTCGGATTCTGTGTCTCCTTCTCTCTCTTCCCCTCCCCCACTTGTGCTCTGTCTCTCTCTGTCTCTCAAAAATAAATAAATGTAAAAAAAAAAAAACAAAAAACAAAAAAAACACTTAGCAGCGATCATACCTCAGGACATCTATTCCAGAGAAAGAAAACTTAAGTCCGTACAAAAACCTATCCACAAATGCTTGTACAAGTTTGATTTGTAATAGTCAAACTGGAAACAATCAAAATGTTGTTTTAATAGGTGAATGCTTTAAAACAACAACAACTGTGGTAGATCCAATATCACTGATCACCCAGAAGGAACCGGGAATAAAATACTGATACATTGCAATAACTTGGATGGCTCTTGAAGGTATTATACTGTGTCTCAAAATGTCACACCCTGTGTGATTCCACTTATGTAACAAAAGAAATTATAAAGACAGAGGCCAGATAGGGGTCACCTGGTTAGGGACAAGGGGGAAGGGCATGGGGGTGTTACTGTAAAGAAAGAACACGAGAAAGAACTGTGTGTCTTAATCGAAGTGATAGTTACACAAATTTGCCATGTGATATAATAACACAAAACAAGCATTCACAAATAGTGTGCCGATGCCAATTTCCTGGTTTTGATAGTGTGCTATATTTCAATAAGAGAGAACCACTGGAGGAACTTGGTCAAGGGCATACAGAAACCCCGGTACTGTCCTTGCAACTTGCCGTTAAACAAGCCTGTACGCCTTATTCCTGCCTGTATGTATTTCAAAATAAAAAGTTAAAAACAAACAAAATATTACATAGCTTACGTTTTCCACTATCATTGCAACTCTCTCTGGACAAGCGGAACTCAAAAGCCTGGGAGAGCAGGCTGGGTGTCCCTGTTCCATTTCCTGGTCTGGCCTGATAAGAACTCTGGGTCTCAGAGAACATGCTCAGAAAACATGGCTTTTCTTACAGTCCAGTCATGCTCACTCCTGAGATCTCTTTCATGCTCTGTAATAGCCAATTAAGAACTAACATCAGTTTAGCATACAGGCGGTGCTAAAAAAAAAAAAAAAAAGTCTGTTCATGGGGCACTTGGGTGGCTCAGGTGGTTAAGCGTCCAACCCTTGATTTTGGCTCAGGTCATGATCTCACGGTCTGTGAGATCGAGCCCCACATTGGGCTCTGTGCTGACAGCGTGGAGCCCGCTTGGGATTCTCTCTCACCCTCTCTCTGTGCCCCTCCCCCACTCAGGCTCGCTTTCTCTCTCTCTCAAAATAAATAAATAAACTAAAAAAACAATTTTTTTTTTAAATGCCTGTTGAATGTTCTGCAGCCACAGCTTCAGACTCCAGGATGGTGTAAAACAGCTCTTTCTGTAGCACACGTTCATTCAATAAACATTTGGAGCAGCTACCTTATGCCAAGCACTTTCCTAGATTCTGAGGATATAAAGATCAAGAAAAGAAACAGATCTACAATAAGGACAGGGTATTTAAAACCTCTGGTCATTGGGGCACCGGGGTGGCTCAGGCGGTTGAGCGTCCGACTTCGGCTCAGGTCATGATCTCACGGTCTGTGAGTTCGAGCCCCGCATCGGGCTCTGTGCTGACGGCTCAGAGCCTGGAGCCTGTTTCGGATTCTGTGTCTCCCTCTCTCTGACCCTCCCCCATTCACGCTCTGTCTCTCTCTGTCTCAAAAATAAATAAACATTAAAAAAAATTTTAAATGTTCAGACTCAAAA
The DNA here is from genome assembly GCF_007474595.2 of Lynx canadensis. NCBI lineage: Eukaryota > Metazoa > Chordata > Mammalia > Carnivora > Felidae > Lynx > Lynx canadensis. Next base: position 197,619,700 of record NC_044303.2, read on the forward strand.
AAAATTGATTTAAAAAAAATAATTAAAAAAATAAAACATCTGGTTATTTGCCCCAAGTTTCTTTCCACTAAAAGCAGAAGGACTAACTCGGTAAATGTTATGGACATCCTGATTATTTCATCCCTTTCAAGACAGAAGAAGTGACAAGGGGAAATGATGCATCAAATCTAATTCTAACCAGGGATGGCTCGGTCGGTGGAGCATATGACTCTTGATACCAGAGCTGTGAGTTCGAGCCCCACGTTTAGAGATTATTTAAAAAATAATTTAAAGAATATATAAGTCAGACCGGTCCAAAGAACTGAACAGAAGAAGTAGATCCCTGGGGAAAGGGAAACTGTCACCTTAAAGTTCTTTCAGAAGATAAAATGTCACAGAAGAGAAAGTCCAACATCCATGAGCCTCCCACCCCAGATTTTAGGTAGAGATCAATTTCAATACTTAAGATTAAAAAAAAAAAGTAAGATGTGTGCATCTGGTCTGAGACTGTAAAAATGAGGGTTCATGGAAGATTGTCAAAGGTGCAGTTCAAGCATCATGATAGCAAAATACTTTGTTGAAAAACAAAGGAAGGAAACACCTATAGAAACAAGAGTAGCCATGCTAGGATCCTGCCTAACCTGGTGCCTGGTTTATAAAAACATATACACACACACACAAAGTAAAAATTAAAAAAGGTGGGGGAGGCGCCTGGGTGGCTCAGTCGGTTAAGCGTCCGACTTTGGCTCAGGTCATGATCTCACAGTTTGTGAGTTCGAGCCCTGCGTCGGGCTCTGTGCTGATAAGCCTGGAGCCTGCTTCAGATTCTATGTCTCCCTCTCTCTCTGACCCCCACTCTCTCTCTCTCTCTAAAATAAATAAACATTAAAAAAAAACTTAAAAAAAACTACAAAGACATACACGACAGTCAGAGAGGAAGGTCCTCTACAAAGAGCTTCCAAAACGCTAAACACCCAGAAGGAGCTGGGATTGATAAAATTATAAGAATAACGGGCGCTTGGGTGGCTCAGTCGGTTAAGCGGCCGACTTCGGCTCAGGTCACGATCTCAAGGTCCGTGAGTTCGAGCCCCGCGTCGGGCTCTGTGCTGACCGCTCAGAGCCTGGAGCCTGTTTCAGATTCTGTGTCTCCCTCTCTCTCTGACCCTCCCCCGTTCATGCTCTGTCTCTCTCTGTCTCAAAAATAAATAAACGTTAAAAAAAAAAATTTTTAGGGGCACCTGGGTGGCTCAGTCAGTTAAGCGGCTGACTTCGGCTCAGGTCACGATCTCAAGGTCCGTGAGTTCGAGCCCCGCGTCGGGCTCTGTGCTGACCGCTCAGAGCCTGGAGCCTGTTTCAGATTCTGTGTCTCCCTCTCTCTCTGACCCTCCCCCGTTCATGCTCTGTCTCTCTCTGTCTCAAAAATAAATAAACGTTTAAAAAATTTTTTTTTTAAATTATAAGAATAACTTCCAAAGCTCTGCCCCTACTATGACTGCCACGTATATTTTAAGATGCATGTTCAGAAAAAGTAAGAAATAGGCACACTATTTGATGGCTTTGCTTTCCTCTTCTCAGCCCTAAAGAGGGACTCAGGAGGCAGTCAGTGTGAAAGCTTGGTGCCCAGACCCTGGAGCAGGGAAACCTGATTTCAAATTCTGATTCTGCAGTCAACTGGCTGGCTTTTCTGGGATAATGATATAACCTTCTTTGTAGGGTGATTATAAGGTTTCATAAGATAACCCATGTAAAGTGTCTCAACAGAGCGCCTGGTATAAGGTAAGTTATCAGTAATTGTAGCAGTTGCTTTTGTTACTCTTAATGTCAAACGGTAAAGGATAGCATCACCATGGATCCAGTGGATCAAGAAATGTCTAAGGACACTTGGCTGGTCACATTCAAGCAGACGGCAAGAAGAGTTGATTATGATGACAATACTAAGTAATAGGAACGATACACCAGAGCCTGACTCAGGATGCCGCTAACACCAAAGAAATGGAGCTGAGAATGGAGGACTGAGCCTTGATGACATTACTCAGTCCAGCCGTGATGGACACCGATTGACTTTGGATTTTTTTTTTTTTTAATTTTTTTTTCAACGTTTATTTATTTTTGGGACAGAGAGAGACAGAGCATGAGCAGGGGAGGGGCAGAGAGAGAGGGAGACACAGAATCGGAAACAGGCTCCAGGCTCTGAGCCATCAGCCCAGAGCCCGACGCGGGGCTCGAACTCACGGACCGCGAGATCGTGACCTGGCTGAAGTCGGACGCTTAACCGACTGCGCCACCCAGGCGCCCCGACTTTGGATTTTTTCATGAGCTAGTACATTTTCTTTCCCCATGCCTCTTCAGACTTGGCCACTCTGAGCTGGGTTTCTGCCACCTGAGTAAAACAGATGGCCTGCCAGCCATTAGAAAGGGAAACCGAGATCACTGGGAGCCAGCATAGGTGAAGAAAAAACAAAAACAGAATAACAGGTCATGCCAGACTATCCTCATTCTCTTACTGAAAGGCAACTAGGCCAGTGGATCAAAGGAATGCTGTAAGCTAGGGTAACTGGCCCCACAAGGTGATGACGTCTTTCTAGAGAGTGTCTGTCTGTCTGTCTGTCTCTCTCTCTCTTTTTTAAAGATTTATATATTTTTGGGGCGCCTGGGTGGCGCAGTCGGTTAAGCATCCGACTTCAGCCAGGTCACGATCTCGAGGTCCGTGAGTTCGAGCCCCGCGTCGGGCTCTGGGCTGATGGCTCAGAGCCTGGAGCCTGTTTCCGATGCTGTGTCTCCCTCTCTCTCTGCCCCTCCCCCATTCATGCTCTGTCTCTCTCTGTCCCAAAAATAAATAAACGTTGAAAAAAAAAAAAAGATTTATATATTTTTAAGCTTATTTATTTATTTATTTTGAGAGAGACAGAGAGAGAGAGAGCACGAGCAGGGGAGAGGCAGTGAGAAAATTCCAAGCAGGCTCCGCACTGTCAGCAACTCAGGGCTTGAACTCACGAACTGTGCAATCATGACCTGAGCTGAAACCAAGAGTCAGATGCTTCACTAACCGAGCTGCCCAGGTGCCCCTTTGAAGGAGTCTCTCTAGGGAGTAAGACAAGGGTGATGGAGGTTGGGACTGAAGGTGGGGGGAATCACAGCACAATAATATGAACTAAAAACTGATAAAACTACACAATTCAAAAATGTTGATCAGTGTCAACCTCTGGGATCTGCTCAGTTTGCTTAAGGCCATCTGTCAGTCCTTCCAGTGCTTTCCATCTCCAAGACCACCTGAGTCTAAACCTCCACCACCTTTCTGCTGGGACTGCTAAGTCTCCTGACTGGATGCACAGCACCAGAGTGGAGCGTCTTTCAAAAACATGCAACTGACTGCTTGGAACCCAGACAAGCTTTCCCTTGATTCCCATCCTCTTTCCAAAAAACTACTCCTTCCCCCCCCCCCCCAGTAATTATTTTTCTTATTCTATTTGTTTTACAGGTTCATTCAATAAAGTGTAAGCCCCGCCAGGGGGAGGATCACATCTGTTTTCCAACACATCACCTAGTGCCGACTCCAGATCTAGCATATGGTAAGTGCTCAATTAATTGAATGAATGAATGATGCAGATGAACCAGCAGAATAATGATCAAATTGCCAATGGCACTGTAACAAATGGAGTCAGACTAGTATAATCATATACAACTCTCAGGGGCCACCAAAAAGCTCAAGGTCAGGTGAGAGATAGCAAACCCCCCTCGAATTTTATATCAGTGGAATTACAGAGTATGGGCTCTTTTTGGTCTGGCCTTTTTCTTCTCTTTTGAGCAGAATTCTTTTGAGATCTATCCATGTTGTGGCATGTATCAAGAGTTCATTACTTTTTAAATGCTGAGTGGTATTCGACTGCATGAATATAGCACAATGGTTGTTTTCTATTTATCACACTGGATAAACAATTGGTTGTTTTCCATTTATTACAACAGAGCTAGACAGAGAGATGTACTGTCTGGCTTACATGACTTACATTTCAATGTTTTAATGTTTATTATTTATTTTTGAGAGAGAGAGAGAGAGAGAGAGAGAGAGTGTGTGCGCGCATGAGTGCGGGGGGCGGGGCGGGGGGGGAGCAGAAAGAGAGGGAGACACAGAATTGAGGCAGGCTCCAGGCTCTGAGCTGTCAGCACAGAGTCTGATGCGGGGCTCGAAGTCGTGAACTGTGAGATCATGACCTGAGCGAAGCTGGATGCTTCACTGACTGAGCCACCCAGGCGCCCCTTTAACTTTTTAAGAAAATGTCAAACTTTTCAAAAGTGGTGGTACCCCTTTACATTTCCACCAACAGTGTATGTGACTTCTAGTTCCTCCACATCCTCATCAGTTATCCTCTAGTCAGTCTTTTTAATTTTAGCCATCCTAATAGGTAGCAAGTGATATCTCATTATGGTTTTGACATGCATTTCCCTAATGATGAATTATCTGCAGCATCTTTTCAAGTGCTTACTTGCCACCCATATGTCCTCCTTGGACATTATGGTTTGTTCAAATTACAAAAGAGGCTCTCACTCCTTACATAATTTAGACAAACGATACGGAATGTTATAAAGAATATGTAGTCCCCCATTACCAATCCCCACCTCCAACACACACACTGATAACCAAAGGTGCATAAGAACCGTCAGGAGCACTGGTCAGGCAGGCAAATTCTTGCCCCCATTCTTGAAGATTTTTTTTTTAAGTTTATTATGTATGTACATATTTAATGTTCATTCGAGAAAGAGCAGGAGCAGGGGTGGGAGTGGGGGTGAGGCAGAGAGAGAGGAGAGAGACAAAGAATGCCAAGCAGGCTCTGTGCCATGAGATCATGACCTGCGCCGAAACCAAGAGCCCAACTGACTGAGCCACGCTGGTGCCCTGTCCCCACTCTTGAAGATTCTGATTCAGGAGGTCAGGGATGGCTCATTTCAGCAAGTCCCTAAGTGATTCTGATGCAAGTAGTCTGTAGATCCTTTCTTGAGAAATTCTGCTTTTCCTACTAAAGAACTGTTTAAAGAATGAAGACAGCCAGTCTGGAAAGGCCTGCGTGGGCTGTGTTCAAATAAGGAAGAACCTTGGCCTGAGGGAGTGAGCACGTTTGCCTGATGTCGTCCTATGGGGCACCAAATGTTTGGAACCTAAAGGTCAAATTAGAAAAAACTTTCTAGGGGCACCTGGGTGGTTCGGTCAGTTGAGCATCTGACTTCGGCTCAGGTCATGATCTCGCGGTCCGTGAGTTCCAGCCCCGCATCGGGCTCTCTGCTGACAGCTCAGAGCCTGGAGCCTGTTTCAGATTCTGTGTCTCCCTCTCTCTGCCCTGCCCCTGCTCACAGTCTCTCTCTCTCGAAAAATAAACAAACATTTTAAAAAATTTTTTTAGAGAAAAAACTTTGTAGGAGCGCCTGGCTGGTTCAGTTGGTAGAACAGGTGACTCTTGATCTTGGGGTTATGAGTTCAAGCCTCGCCATGGGTGTACCACTTACTTTAAGAGAAAAAACAACTTTGTAACAGAGTTACTGTGAAACAAAATCAGGCCACAGAGCCGGGAAGGGAAGGAACTTGCCAAAGTCCCTGAGCTTGCAAAAAAAAAAAAAGGTTGAGAAATGACTGGCTGAAGGTGAGACAGAGAGGAGGCAAGAGGCATCCCAGATGCACACATACACATCCTCTGTTTCCGAGGAAAAACTCTCCTTTATAAATACCCAGAGAGGAATGTAAGCCACCAGACAGGTAGTGTGTGTCTTAATCCAAATTAAATAGCAGCTATTTGCCCTAAGCCATATTTCCCTGACTCTATTTGCAAGGCCTAAAATGGTAGAGAAAGGAGACCACACAGCCTTTTGTAAGAGCAGTTCTTTTGATAGGTAAGTAGGCCTGCCCAGGCCCTGTCCTCACAATTTTGGATCCACAGACTTTAAAACTCCTAATGAACAACCAATAGGCTTTGGACAATCAAGCTCAACAAACGCCATTTTGCTTCAGTTACAGCACTCAAACACCCGCCTCAGGAGTTAAATAAAAAGCCATTTATTTGATCTAGAATAGACTCAACGGAAGCACTGTTTACCATGGCAAGCTGCTGATCGAAGAGGGATGAGAGCCAGCTGCCAGCAACTCCTGTCCCCTGGCAGGGACTCAGCTGAGCCCCCATCACCTGGTAAGACTGTGTGTTGCCCAGGCCCCCATGTATGCCCTCCTCTATCCTCTCATGGAAAACCAAGCTATGCAGGTGTTGGCTCCATCCGAAAAAGGCAAGCAAGGCCCAATAAACCGTCCTTGTTAGAATGTCTGGTAGCTTCAGGGCACCCCAGGGGCTCAGTGGGTTGAGAGTCCAACTCTTGATTTAGCCTCAGGTCATCATCCCTGAGGGTTGATGGGATCAAGCCCTGAGTTGGGCTCCACACTGTGTGTGGAGCCTGCGTGGGGCTCTCTCTCTCTCTCAGAGGCACCTGGGTGGCTCAGTTGGTTCAGCATCGGACTTCGGCTCAGGTCATGATCTCGTGATCTGTGAGTTCAAGCCCCGCGTCGGGCTCTGTGCTGACAGCTCAGAGCCTGGAGCCTGCTTGGGATTCTGTGTCTCCCTCTCTCTCTGCCCCTCCCCCACTCGTGCTCTCTCTCTCCCTCTCTCTCTCTCTTTCTCTCTCAAAAATAAATAAACATTAAAAAATTAAAAAAAAAAAAAGAATGTCTGGTAGCTTCTACTCTCAGCATTTCACCTTGGGCCAAATACTGATGCTAGGCATTGCTATGGTTTTATTTAGGCTATCGTCATCACAACATGCGCTGCTGCTTCTAAGCCATAACAGGGTTCACTCTGGAGTTTCATGTTTATAGTTTTTTTAATTATTTCAGACACAGCCCGATTTCTCCCAGGGCATCACCTTTCCTAACTGGCACAGCAGCGGGCCACTGGATTCTGTGCACCAGCACAGAAGGGCTCAGCCTTCATTCTTAAGTCTGAACATAACTTGAAGGATGAAGCAGACAATCTTACCCCTATTGCACAGGTAAAACTGGGCCCTGGAGAGGTTAAACTACTGGTCCAAGGTCGCACAGCTAGCAGGGTCAGGACACTGGACTGACTGTCCAATTGGACTCACTTCTTTCCCAGCTGCCTCCCTTTAAAGGAGCAAAAGAGTGCTCCGAACAGCACAGCCTGAATGCCAGCCTTCAGTCACTTCTTACAGCAGAATGCTTCATTCAAACCTGAAACCGTGTGCAAGGTTATGTGTGAACCTTGGGGCGGGGAGAGACTCAGACTGCCAAAGGGTCGGGGATCCCCAGAAGGTTAAGCATGTGGGCAGGCTGCTGTCAAGTTTCTCTACTCCCCTCCCAGTTTTGAGCGCTCACTGTGCACGGAGCACTGTAGGGGGAGCGGGACAGCCCCGGCTCTCGGCTCGGCTCTCGGCTCTCCGTCCCAGCTTTGGCACAACCTTCCTGGGGATCCTTGGCCAAGGCAGCTCACCGCAGGGAGGCAAATTTCCTTTCCCCTTTCCCCTGGCCTGGACTGACTAGTCACAATTATATTTTCCTTCTCAAAGATTCTTTAATATTGTTTGCATTTTCCATTGTTTTAACCTATGGGTTCTTATTAAAAGTCACCCCAAATCCTACAGTGAAGCAGGCAGGGGTTAAGTTTTTTTTTTTTTTTTTTTTTAGGCCACCTTACCTCTCTGGGCCTTAGTTTTCCACCTGTAAAAGGTCACATGGATCAGGTTGCCAGCATGCCCGTAAGACCCGTGACGCAAACAAAGCTCACCGCGCCACCTGGGACCGGGCGTCGCGGCTTCCGCGCTCCCCACCTCCCCACTTGAATCCGAGCGCCCCCCGTCTCCGCGCCCACCCCGCCCCAATAGTCGGCAGCCCTCACCTCGCGGATCTCCGCCTCCGGCGACGCAGCCGCGGGGGGCGCCAGGGGCGCCCGGCTCCCCTGCCCCGCGCCGCGTCTGGGCCTCGGCGCCGCGGGTCCCACGGAGGGCGCGGGCGGGCGCGGCTCTGCCCACGCTGCGCGCGTGCGTGCGCCGCGGAAGGGCGGCCCGCTCTCGCGCCTTTGTCAATTGTCTGCGGCCAGGTTGTTTTCCACTCGCTGCGCCCGGGACCCGGCCGGGCCGGACCGGGGTGGCCCTGGCCTTGGCCCGCCGCCAGCGCGGAGAGCTGCTGAGCGCCTAGCGCGCCCGGGGGCCCGCCCACCCTGCCTTCTAGTTCAGCCGTCTTCTCGCCGGGGGGCGCGGCACCCCCAACACCCGGGCCAGCGCTTAGGCCACCCGGTGGGAATGTTGACCCCTGGATCACTGAATATCTGTATTATCTGTGCCCCGGCCCGAAGCACTGGACATTAGGGCTGGACCTCGATTTCATTCCGAAAGTTCGCTGCCTAGGACCTCTGGGTTCTTACCCAGGCCTCCCGCGAAGTCAGTTTTAGACAAATCTGTCAGTCTCCCTGCCCCCCGAGTCTCCTTTTCTGTGATTTGAAGGTGTTCTCCATTCTCTCCCTGCTGTGAAATGGGACGCTGTTCTAGGCACTAAGTATTCAGCAGTCCACGGGGCAGAAAAGGTCCCCGTCCTCTTAGGGGGGTGGTGGGTGAAGGGGGTCAGTGAACACTGAAATGATAATTGCAAGAAAAAAAAATGTGATAATTGCTTTGAAAAAGGTTCCCCATCAGGACAACCAAACCTTGTTTGTGGGGTTAGGAATCGACTAGATTAACTTTCTTAAATCTTCTCGGTCCTAATCCTTATTCTTATTCTCGTTATTAGGGCTTATTATTTTTTATTATTATTAATGACAGCAGTAGTAGCATTGCTTACTAAGTGCCAAGCACTATACTAAACATTTTACTTGTATTTTTTCATTAACCTCATTCACAACTTCTCTATGCAATAGGTATACTTCTCATTATTGTTAATATTATCCTCCTTTGAGAGACACTGAGGCCAGAAATGAAAAGTAACTTGTCCACTATGGCATAGCTACAAAGCAGCAGAACCAGTATTCAAATTCAGACTCTCTGAGGCCTCAGGGTGCTTCGTCTCTACTCTATACCCACAAAAATATGAAGACCAAAATGAGGTTGTCTTCAATGTGATGGATGAGAAAAACGGAAGGGGAGAGGGTGGTTTATTCTGTAGACAAAAAAAACAAAGGAAGGTGAGAGCTTTCTGAAAGAGCTGTCCTTGGATTAGACTTGGCGTGTATGACCTGAGAGGTCACTAGCATGGGGAAATCTATGAAGGACAGACACATTGCAACACATAAGGCAGAATTTCTCCAACAGAACATTTCACAAGTGGTATCAGCGCCTGGAGAAAGTGCCATTAAGGGTCAGCATTCAAAATATAACATTGTAGGGCACCTGGCTGGCTCAGTTGGAAGAGCATGTGACTCTTGATCTCGGGGTTGTGAGTTTGAGCCCCACGTTGGGTGTAGAGATTATTAAAAATAAATACATGAACTTCAAAACAACAACAAAAACAAAATATAACATTGCATGTCAACTATATTTCAATAATAAAAAAAATGTTTTAAAATAGTCAACATTCAAGCAGAGAGGCTTATCAGGAATGCTTCAAAGAAGAGTCCTGTAAAAGTTAAAGACTGGGTTAGGAATCTCTAAGTTTTCTTCCCATTCTGAAGGAATTCTGGAGGGAAATGGAATCCCAGAGTGCTTAAGTGACATGCCCAAAGCCCCCCAGGAGTGAAGACCTGACCCCAAAGCAAGGCTGACTTCTAAATCAGACTTTCTGGGGCGCCTGGGTGGCTCAGTCAGTTGAGCATCCAACTTCAGCTCAGGTCATGATCTTGCAGTCTGTGAGTTCGAGCCCCATGTCGGGCTCTGTGCTGACAGCTTGGAGCCTGGAGCCTGCTTCCGATTCTGTGTCTCCCGCTCTCTCTGTCCCTTCCCCGCTCATGCTCTGTCTCTCTCTGTCTCAAAAATAAATTAAAAAAATTTTTTTTAAATAAAAAATAAATTAGACTTTCTGTTTGTGGGGAAAGTCTTGCATGCTCAACACCTCAGTTCTGTTCCTGTAAAGAGTGTGTGTGTGTGTGTGTGTGTGTGTGTGTGTGTGTGTGTGTGACCAGTCTTTTCTTGGGAGTATGGAATCAGCTGCTCTCTCTGTTCCGCTTTATATTATTAATGTGCACCTTTCCTCCTTGCTTGTGTTGAATATTCTGTGATTTCAGACACAAGTGTCAACACTCCCCGGGCAACTGCTGTATCACTGGAGTCTCAGGGGTAGCGGGGTCCCAATTCCGCAAGAAGGACTTATTTGGTAATTTAAGGAAAAAGGAGACAAGCTGGATAGTATTTTCATTTGAAACTGATGTTTCTTAGATTCTGTTTGAGGACTCCGGATTTATCTTGAGTTAAATTCCTAAGGTACTAACACTAATATCCCATTTCTTATCCTAGGTCACAAATACTTTGTTGCGCAGCAATCTAGAACTGCCAACTTCGGAGGAGGCATTCTTTTCTCGGTGCTCTAGACAGCTACTTGTTTGTTTTCAAACTGGAAACCTCGAACGGAGGATTGGGACTGGTTTCTAGAAAATACACAAATGAATGGACATCACCTTGCCCCCAGTGACACTACTTCAAAGATTAAAAGTTCCTCTTCTCTTCTATCCTCAACAGTGATCAATTTTCAAATTTCTTTTTTGAAAAGAAAATGATTTACCTAGCTCAAAATTCAAAAGTATACCGTTAGGGCTACAGCTTATTGATCTTTGGGTGCCTCTCAGTGCCTGCCGTGTTGCCTTGTATACAGTAGGTGCTGAATAAGTGTTGATCGACTGGGTGGATGAGTGTGATGAAGAAGTTGTGGGAGACACAGGAAGAAGTGGTTTAGTTAGGATGGGGCAGCAAACATTTTGCCTGAGATGCGTGGGCTTCAAAGGAGCCAGTTGCAACAACTCCCAGACCAGTTGCAAATTTGACCACGACTTTATCTGGAGATCTGTATTAAAAGCGGTGGCCTCAGGGGCGCCTGGCTGACTTAGCTAGATGAGCATGCGACTCTTCGTCTTGGGGTCATGAATTGAACCCCCACGTTGAGTGCAGAGATTACTTAAATAAATAATCTTTAAAAAAAATCTTTAGGGGCGCCTGGGTGGCTCAGTTGGTTGGGCGTCCGACTTTAGCCCAGGTCATGATCTCACGGTTCGTGGGTTTGAGCCCCACATTGTGCTCTGTGCTGACAGCTCAGAGCCTGGAGCCTGCTTCAGATTCTGTGTCTCCCTCTCTCTCTGACCCTCCCCTGTTCATGCTCTGTCTCTCTCTGTCTCAAAAATAAATAAACATTAAAAAAAATTTTTTTAATCTTTAAATAATCTTGAAAAAATATTATTTACTACTAAAATGAATAATCTTAAAAAAAAAAAAAAAAGCAGAGGCATTAGACCCTTTTGGATGGTGCACGATCTAAAGATTACGTACCAGCCAGAGTCTTTTTGCTGCAAGCGATACTCACTGCTTCTGGTTAACTGAAGCATCAAAGGAATTTATTGAATAGTACTGAGCTCAGAGAATCAATGGACAGGCTGGAGAACCAGATAGGCGTGAAGGGAGGCTGGGGGGCCAGACCCGCAGAGGAAACCACACGACAGGAAAAACGCTGCTTCTGGACATCGGCAATGCACTGAGGACGGGTGCTACAACTGACCCAGCTGTCATTGCTGCCACCAGATATCGCGTGCCACCACTACCGGAATAAGTTCTGTACATTGCCTGCTTCTCTTGGCTCCTACCTCTAGAATCGTGATCCAGGTGGGATTGGCTGATCGGTCATGCCTGAGTCCCAAACAGTCAGCGATCAGGGAACACTTTTGGCTTCCTTGAGTGAGATGCAGGGCCCTGCTCTCCACACTTACAAAGGCAGTTTGGAGGCTGGGCAATCAGGAAAATGATAAATGTCCACCATGTAGTTATGTTCTAGTAATTTGTAGGCCCCAAAGGGAAAGAATTAAAGAGTATAATCTGTAAAAAGTGCTGCATAATACAGCATCTGAGCTGAACTCGCAAAACCAGACGAGGTGGCTATTACAGTTATTACCGAACCTTCAATCTTTTTTAAATTTTATAAAAGTAAGCTCTACGCCCAATGTGTAGTTTGAACTCATGACCCCGTGATCGAGTCACATGCTCTACCGACTGAGCCAGCCGGGTGCCCATTTCCCAACCTTTTAAAATTTCATCCATCTAAGAACTTCTTTATAGCACTAGTATTTTCTTCCCAAGCCTTTCCTTCTCTTTCTCTGTGGAATCACTCATAATTGCACGGCTGAGCAAAGAAAGGTTGAGAAGAGGTAAATTATGCCAAATGTGTACTTAGCAGCACAACACAGGCAGTGCCATGAGCCTAATGAATCGGATTTGTTTTTCTGATAAGTTTGGTTTTTTGTTCAAACTGCTTCCCTCTTTTTAGAGCCTCGGTCTTGAGACCATATCGATTTTTTCATTCATCTTTTTTAAATCCACACTCTAATTTCTACACTGATACTACAAACAGGTGCAGGACACCTGGGTGGCTCAGTCAGTTAAGCATCCACTTTCGGCTCAGGTCGTGATCTCGTGGTTCGCGGGTTTGAGCCCCGTGTCAGGCTCTGTGCTGACAGCTCAGAGGCTGGAGCCTGCTTTGGATTCTGTGTGTGTGTCTCTCTCTCTCTGCCCCTCCCCCGCTAGCACTCTGTCTCTCTGTCTCTCTCTCTCAAAGATAAATAAACATTTAAAAAAATAATTTAAAAAATAGGTGCTATTTACTGAATGCCTAATACATGTCAGAAATTTCTCATGGATGATCTTTAATCCTGACAACCACCCTATATGATTTGCATTTTATAATGGTGGAAATGGAAGATTAACCCATCCAAGGTTACATGGCTCATAGGTGACATCTGTAGCCAGGTCTATCCAGCACACAATTCTGTGTCTCAGATGGCTGCTTTCTCCAAAGATTCTCATTGCCATTTAGAAAAAAAAAAAAAAAATCATACTAAAGGAGCACCTGGGTGGCTCAGTCGGTTAAGCGTCTGACTTCACTTCAGGTCATGATCTTACAGTTCATAGGTTCGAGCCCTGCGTCAGGCTCTGTGCTGACAGTTCAGAGCCTGGATCCTGCTTCAGATTCTGTGTCTCCCTCTCTCTCTGCCCCTCCTTCACTCATGTTCTCTCTCTCAAAAATAAATAAATGTTAAAAAAAAATTTTTTTTAATTCTACTAAGTCTGAATATAATGATTTCCTCTATCTTCAGAGATCTTAAATCGTCGGAAAGACAAGCCAAGAAATTATCTGTTGCGTGTCCTTAGCAGAATTAAGCTTTTATCACATTAACAGGCTAGTTTAATAACCTCATTACTAATGTATAAAAATTTTTATAACAAGAGTGTCTGCTTTATTTGGCCCAAATTACAAGCCAGTTACTATGCTAGTTAGCCCTAAAAGATGAGTTTAACCATGTTCTTTTTTATTAATGAGAAACCTGAGATTTTCAGCGACAGAAACTCGCCAGGGGCCTCGCTGCTCCAAAGGGGCAAACCTAGGACCGCAGCCGCAGCAGCCGGGACTCTGAAGCCTCCTTTGGTCCTCGATGTCACACTCTTTCTGGGCCACTTCTATAATTTGTACTGAGAAACACCACCTAGCATCTCTTCTGTTTCTTTCTCCTCCTGGTTCCCAGTGGCTTCCATCTGTGTTCCCAACTTGTCGTGGGTATAATCACCGTATAAAGACAGAGCTCTTCCCTGTTCCCTTCCAAGTTTCCCAGCTCCCTCTTCCCATAGTCAAGGGCACAACCTTCTCCTTCTCCTTCTCCTTCTCCTTCTTCTTAATGTTTATTTCTTTATTTTTGAGAGAGAGAGAGTGAGAGCATGTGGGTGAGGGGCACAGAGGGGGGGGGTGGGGGAGAGGGAGAGAGAATCCCAAGCAGGATCCATGCTCAGCACAGGAGCCCAGTGGGATGGGGGTGGGGTGGCGCTTCATCCTATAACCGTGAAATCATGACCTGAGCAGAAATCAAGAGTCCAACGCTTAACCCACTGAGCCACCCAGGCGCCCCAAGGGCACAACCTTCTCACACAGACTCAGCCCTGAGCTCTGTCATAGTCCTGTTCTTAATGTGCAGAGAGATGTGAAAACTTAGTTTTGAAGTTTAGGAGATACCCTCTAAATCTACTTTGCTGGAATCCCATCCCTGAATAAGTGCCTCAGTTCTAGAAATTGACTTTAACACATTACAATCATGATTTTTTAGCCCAGGTTTGGGAAACTTGCGTTTACCCTACCTTACTCCTCGTATTAGTCAGTACTCCTTTGGTCCCAGTGCCAGAAATCCAACTCATCTAGAAATCATAATGTCCATTAGAGACATCTCTAGAGAAAAGACCATCTCTGCCTATGTGTCTCTTCAAGAGAACAAGCCCTCCTGGGGCACCTGGGTGGCTCAGTCAGGTAAGTGCCTGACTCGTGATTTTGGCTCATGTCATGATCTCACAGTTGCTGAGATCGAAAGCCCCGTGTTGGGTTCCTTACTGGCACTGGGCTCTGTGCTGACAGGGTGGAGACTGCTTGGGATTCTCTACCCTGCTCACTCCATCTCTCTCTCTCTCTCTCTATCAAAATAAATAATTAAATGTTAAAAAGAGAGACAGAGAGAGAACAAGCCCCCCTAAAAGTTCTCCAGCACACTTTTCCTCCCATCTCATTGAGTACAATAACATGTCCATACCAAACCATACCTAAACCAATCGCTGACTGGCTTAGATGGGTGAAGACCCAACACCGGGCCAGCCGCCTCTAAACCATTAGTTATGTAGACTTAACACAATTGGAGTCTTTTGGGGAGGAGGAAGGACAAGGGGGAATGCCCTTGGGTAGGCATCCAACAGTGTCTGCTGCAGGAGGGAGTGGGCAATTCTACAAGGAAGATGAGAGCCAAAGATAAGGTGACCCTTCCTGCTGAGTCCTTAAAGAGAGAGTTCTTACCAACTAGATAGGCATGGCAAGTTATGCCATGTAGAAAAAGCTGCATACATATCACTATGCAACTTCCTAGGGGTGCCTGGGTGGCTCAGTCGGTTAAGGGTCCGACTTCAGCTCAGGTCATGATCTCGCAGTTGCGGGTTTGAGCCCCATGCCCGCATAGGACTCTGTGCTGACAACTCAGAGCCTAGAGCCTGCTTTGGATTCTGTGTCTCCCTCTCTCTCTGCCCTTCCCCCACTCACGCTCTGTCTCTCTCCCTCTCACAAAAATAAATGAACATTAAAAAAATATGCAACTACCTTGTGTTTTCAGGAAATGCAATCACTTCATTATAGCTGGATTGAATGTTGTACATCGGAGTGTGCAGTGACAGCTGTAGGCAGGCACCGTGTTCTGGAAAGCACATATGTCCTGCTAAGGAATTTAAACCATGTCTGTAGGCAATGGGGGAGTCGTCGGAGAATGGAGACAGCATCATATTATTTGAATTTTAAAAACATCACCTAGTGAAAAATGGATCCCGGAAAAATATAAAGCTGAAGGCTGGGAGACTAGTTTGAAAGTTGTGGTGTTCAGCCTGGGGTGAGATAATAAGGCCTCAGGTTAAGGCTGCAGCAATAGTGAAGTAGAGAATGAAAGGATAAGAGGAAGATGTTGAGGGAATATCTGATGACCTACAGGATGTGAGGGGACGGAGGGCCTAGGCCTACTCTGAGATTTTTGTCTTGGGCAGCTAGGTGCATGGTGGGAAACTCCGCTAAAGAAAGGGCATCCTAGAGAAGGAACAGGTTTGGGGCAAAGGTTGGGGGTGGGGGAAGTAGTGAGATCACTTTTAAACCAGCTGACACCCTGAGCATGTCCAAGTGAAGACGTCCAGTGGGAAGATGGAGGTAAGGTTCTGGAAGAGGGAAATTGAGATCGATAATCCAGCTTTGGAAGTCACTGGCAAACTGTTGTACATGAACCTATAAGAGTGAATGAGATCAGCCTGGGAAAACGGGAAGGACATGAAGAAAATAAGACCAAGGACAAAGACCTGTGAGCACAAGCAAGGGACAGACGGAGACGCTGGCTAAAAAGCTAGGCTAGGGGAAGTCAGATAGAGTGGGGAGGTGAGCCAGCCTTTTATTAAACTTCCTTAGGGACAATTTCTTTCAACTGTTGTGCTTCAGTCTGGTCCCACACCACCAAGACAAACTACGGTTAAAATTCTTGGCCAGTATTGTTTGAATTATTTTAGTATCTGATTTTTATTTATTGGTTTCTAGTTGAAAGTCCGCTTGATCAATGCAATGCTTTTCTGGAAACTGCAGGAGAAAAAAAAGGTCTGGTGAGGAAGGGAAACTTCCTCAATGCACTATGCATTCCCTGTCCTGGAATACAGCCGCAAGGTCTTGTTGCTACACATTTAAGGATCTGCAATAATGTGGCCAAGGGTGTAAATAATTTGTAAGACTGGAAGTTGATACAACCTTTGTGACTCAGCAATTTCACGTCTGTTTCCTATAGAAATCCACACAGTGCACAAAGACACATGGGTAAGGTTGTTTATTGTGACTTAAGAAAAAAAAAATCAAAGTAGGGGCACCTGGGTGGCTCAGTCAGTTGAGCATCCACCTCTTGGTTTCTGCTCAGGTCCTGATCCTGGGGTTGTGGGATCAAGCCCTGTAGGGCTCCATGCTAAATGTGGAGCCTGCTTAAGATTCTCTCTCTCTCTCTCTCTCTCTCTCTCTCTCTCTCTCTCTTTGCCCTTCCCCTGCTTGCACTCTTTCTCCCTCTAAAAAATAAAAAAAAAATTGTTTTAAGTTAAAAAAAAATCAAAATAAAGAGCTAGAAATAGCCCAAATAACTGCCAGCAGGAGATAGTTAAATAAATTCCAGAGCGTCTACACCAGGTACTGCTATGCAGCCAATACAAAAAGAATAAAGTTTTATTTATAGGCATGGACCTGTAAAGATGTCCGTGTTATAAATATTGTTATAGATGTTGTTATATTAACTGAGAAAAAAACAGGTTTCAGAGCCATATGCTTAACGTGTCCATAGGTAAATCTATATAATGCATATATATAATCATTAGTCATTCAATAAATGCTATTGAGTGAGGCACTGTTCTGGGGATACGTTAGTGAACAAGACAGAAAAAAATCCTGTCTCAATGAGCAAACGTTCTAGGGAAGGAGGTTAAGTCAAAAAGGGTAAAAGCATAAATATATAAATTTAGATACTAATAAGTGCTATGAAAGAAAATAAAGTAGAATAAAAACCCAAAGAGTAGCTAGGTATGGTGAGGGGATGTAGGTAAATGGTTATTTTAAATAATTTGGTCAGGAAACGTGTTGCTCAAAAGAGAACCTCTCAGCCGTGATCTGAACGAAATATATGTGTAGAGAAAGAGATTTATTTTAAGGAATTGATTTATGTCATTGTGGAAGCTCAGTAAGACCAAACTCTGCAGTGGAGGTGGCAGGCTGGGGACCCAGGGACGAGTTGCAGTTTGAGACCAAAGGCTGCCTGCTGGCAGAATTCCTTCTTGCTTGGGGGAGGTCGGTCTTTGTTCCACGAAGGCCTTCAGTTCATTGGATGAAGCCCACCTGCATTGTGGAGGATATTCTGCTTTATGCAAAGTTCACCTATTTAAATGCTAATCTTATGCAAAAAACATCTTCACAGAAACGTTCAGAATGATGTTTGAGCAAATATCTGGGCACCAAGGCCCAGCCAGCTGAGTTGACACACACAACGAACCATCTCTGGGGCGCCTGGTTGGCTCAGTCAATTAAGTGTTGGACTATTGACTTAGGCTCAGGTCATGATCTCACAGTTTGGGAGTTCCAGCCCCGAAGTCAGGCTCTGTGCGGCTCGTGCAGAGCCTGCTTGGGATTCTCTCTCCCTCTCTCTCTGTCCCTCCCCCTGCCCCAAAATAAATAAATGAACTTTAAAAAATTAAGCACCACAAGTCCATCCCTTGTCAACTTGGCACCCAAATGCATCTCCTTAAGTCACACTTAGTCTCTGAATAGACAGTCACAAGGTCACACTTCCATCTCACATGATACAACTATCTCGTGTACAACTGAAAACGAAAAGACACTCTTTTCTCCAGAAGACGATACAAAGTCCTTGGGTAATGTTGACACATCTCCTTAATTACTGCTGTCTGCCATGTGACAATACAAGAAGACTGCAACCCAGAAGAAGGTTCTCACCAGAACTTGACCATGTTGACACCCTCATCTCAGACTCTCAGCTCCCAGAACTGTGAGAAAATCAATTTCTGTTGTTTAAGCCACCCAGTCTATAGTCTTTTTGTTATTTATTATTTGGTATTTGTTACTATGGTATATTTGTTTCCTTCCCTTTCTTATCCCCTTATCATGTAACATAAGATGCATTGACTTAGGGGCGCCTGGGTGGCCCAGTTGGTTCAGCGGCTGCCTTCAGCTCAGGTCATGATCTCACAGTTCGTGGGTTCAAGCCCCAGATTGGGCTCTGTGCTCACAGCTCAGCTCAGAGCTTGGAGCCTGCTTCGGATTCTGTGTCTGCCTCTCCCCGGCTCATGCTCTGTCTCTCTCTCAAAAATAAATAAAAACATTAAAGAAAAGATACATTGACTTTATATTGTCATATTCGAGTATTGTTAATCAAAATGCAGTGTTTGATCTTGTTTAGAAAGCACCATAGGTTTGCTCAAACTCCTGGCAATTACTTAGCTCCTCAAGTGTTCTTCTAAGTTCCCTGACTCCAGCTCTTTTCTGGGCATTTAACATTTGACTGTTCAGATCCTGCCAGGTAATTCTGGTCAGGCATTATGCTAGGCTACAGAAGTTGGCTAAAGTAACAGAAAATAGCTAAATCCACAAGGTGGCAGTATTGTATAACTATTGAAAACCACGATGCAGCGTGGGCTCTTGAACATACCCTTCTGTGGCATATTCTGTGATCTATTAAATGAATGTCTGTTTTTGTAACTTCACTTATTCTTGAAATAAATGATCAGGGTGTTTTAAACCTTCCTAGGGTGTTTTATAGTTCTTAGACGTTTAGACTGGAGGAAAAAAAAAAAAGCAGGATTCTTGGAATCAGAAAAGTCTGAGTTCAAGTACAAGATACACCCCTGGCTTACTTCATGCACTTAGGCAAGTTAACTGAGATCTCTGTGCTTCAGCTGCCCTATCTAAAAATTTAAAATGGGGTGTGTGGGTGGTTCCGTTGGTTAACCTTCCAATTCTCGATTTCAGCTTAGGTCATGATCTCATGGGTTTGTGAGTTCAAGCCCCATGGCAGGCTACACACCATGCATAGACTGCTTGGGATCCTCTCTCTCTCCCCTTCTGTCTGCCTCTCAGCTGCTTGTGCTCTTTCTCTCTCAAAACAAACAAATAAACCTAAAAAAATACATAAAAATAAAAATTTAAAACATGGGGACACCTGGCTGGCTCAGTTGGTAAAGCATGTGACCCTTGATCTCAGGGTCCTTAGTTCAGGCCCCATGTTGGGCATAGAGCTTATTTTTTAAAAATTAAAATTTAGGGGCACCTGCTCAGTCGGTTGAGCATCTGACTCTTGGTTTCAGCTCAGGTCACGATCTCGCGGTCCGGGATTTCGAGCCCCGCGTCAGGCTCTGGGCTGATGGCTCAGAGCCTGGAGCCTGTTTCCGATTCTGTGTCTCCCTCTCTCTGCCCTTCCCCCGTTCATGCTCTGTCTCTCTCTGTCCCAAAAATAAATAAATGTTGAAAAAAAAAAAAAGAAATAAGCCTTTATTTTATTTATTTATTTTTTAATGTTTATTTTTGAGACAGAGAGAGAGAGAGGGAGAGAGACAGAGACAGAGCGTGAGTGGGGGAGGGGCAGAGAGCAAGGGAGACAGAATCTGAAGCAGGTTCCAGGCTCTGAGATGTCAGCACAGAGCACAATGCGGGGCTCAAACCCACGAACCGTGAGATCATGACCTGGGCTAAAGTCGGACGCTTAACCGACTGAGCCACCCAGGCGCCCCTAAATAAACCTTTAAAAAAAAAAAAAACCCTCGTGCAAAATGTTTAAAATTAAAAAATAAAAATTTAAAACAATGAAATTACTTTCCCCGTGAAATCTTTTTTACGACGTGAGATAATACAGGTAAGAATACTACTGTATAAAATTTATTATAAATGTTAAAAATAATTATTACCTTAGCATTGGAAAATCAATCAGGGTAGATGTCATCTGAAAGCTCAGTATCTTCAAGTTGATTAGAAGAAAGGTTCTGAGGCTTTCAGAATAGCCTAGAGTATCTGATTTCTGTTTCCTGTGACACATCTTAGCTTATGGTGACCTTGTCAGAAGGAATCATCTACATAAAGAGATCATTTGTGGTACTGTCACAGTTATTACACTTTTCTTATTTTTGGCTTTGGACTATAACTGTGAAGTCCCTATTTCAGCTGACAGCCTATCTCCTTCCACCAGGAAGGTTAGAAAAAGTCACCTCTGGCTTGAATTACCTAATAATAACAGCAGCAGGGTATATTTGTATGAGGTTTATGGCTTAAACAAAGTGCTTTTACGTATCCTATTTCAACTAGGGCAGAAGCTATGGCAATCAATGATACAGTGTGAGACAAGAAAATATAAGCTAGGAAGGTCAATAGGATTTGAAATTCTTTTTTTTTAAGTTTATTTAATTATTTTGAGAGGGGGTGGGGGAGGGGCAGAAAGAGAGGGGGAGAGAGAGAGAGAGAGAGAGAGAGAGAGAGAGAGAATCCCAAGTAGGCTCCGCGCTCAGCAAGGAGACAATGTCAAGACTGTGAGATCATGACTGGAGCTGAAATAGAGAGTCAGACGCTTAATCAACTGACCCACCCAGGCGCCCCGGGATTTGAAATTCTAAGCAGTGAAAGAAAATATAAAATATTTGAGTCTGAGTTGGAAGACCATATAGAGATTGATCTCGGGGATGTGAATTGGAGCCCCATGTCAGGTGTAGAAATTATTTAAACAAATCTATATATATATACGTGTGTGTGTATATATACATATATATATACACACACACGTATATATATACACACACACACATATGTATATATACGTATATATGTGTGTATATATATGTATATACGTGTATGTGTATATGTATAAATATGTACGTATACATGTATATACATATATTGTATGTATGTCGTACATATATTGTATGTATGTCGTACATATATACACATATATTTTATGTATGTGTATACATATATAAATATGCATGCATATATACATACATGTACACGTACGTGCATATATATACATATATACACATACATATATACATATACATATATATACATACATACGTATATATAAGTCTCATGTGGGTTATAAGGAGGCGGAAGGTGAGTAGAAAGGGTCTTATATCTATCACTATTCCAGCATAGAGAACACTGAAAAGAAACAGTCATAGGAGTTCAGATCAGGTTTAGGGTCCAACAGGAAGTAAGGAGGGGCTGGAAAGTCTGGTAGATAGCTAAGATTTAAATAGGTTTGTTGGCTTGAGAATCTGAAAGGGAAAGAGGCAGAAGAAATTAACACTGGCTAGGCAGGAATAAACAGTGTTGTCTAAGAGGAATCGCTGGTGGGGACGGGAGGATAGAGGTAAATAACTGAGGTCAGGTAGCTAGGACCAAGGAATCAGCTAGAGAGCCAGGGACTACTAAGCATGGAGGAGATGAGTGCAGTCCTCAAAAGTGTGGGAGTTTGGGCTCAGCTGGAAGTCAGAACCCAGACCCAAGCTACAGAACTTCAGCGCTGCGAGATCAGTTGAGCTGCAGATGGCCCGGGGCCGGCCAGCTGCAGGGGGATGACTTAAGTCAAACTTAGATCTACTGAGGTAGTGACTGCTAACTGCTCCCCATTTAGATGTAGAGCAGGCTCCAAGGTCTGAACAGGACATGCTAACTGTGAGAGTGAACAGTTACATTCCAGAATGGTGGCTTTGATTGTGAGGAGTTCTCAAAGGCTGGTGGTGTTGGATAAGTCGCCATACCTCTCCAGATGAATATAACAATAGATGCCCTAGTACAGGTCATGAAAAGCACGAGTTGATGCATCACCAAATACTTGATGAACTGTAAAGGGCTATATAAAGATATTTTGACTTGTTTTGCTTTGTGGATTAGGGCCCTACAATCCGGAGTTCTTTTTTTCACCTATCAGGCCCCTGACTCCGCTCACTGCAAGAAGACTTTTCCTGGCAGCATTGAGCTTGGCCAAGATCAAATGGCACAGCTACCCATTTTGTGTGATCGGTATCAGTACATCCTGGCATTAGCGTGGGGAGTTGAGAGTTAACAGGATGTGCTTCAGGACCCGCTCTCCTCAGGAATGGCAACTCAAGCATCTTCCAAATTTAGTCTCACAAAGAAGAGTAGATTACTATAGTGAGTAATAATGAGTCACTGGGAGCACAGTTTCATGCCCTTGCCGATGAACAACGTGGAGGAAGAGAAGAGGGGCTGAGAAAGGGAAGGGACCTACAAATGGCAGAAACTGCAAAACACAAAATTCTTGCAAATAAAAATGGCCAACACAAATATCCCCAAATGTGATGTATAACAGCACATTTCCAGGAGTTAATGGTTCGTGTGATTAAAAAAAGAAAATGTAAGATATAATTTGATTATCAAAATATCGACAGGTCAGACCAACTGACCCAAACAATATAACCCGGGTATAAGGGGGAACCCAGGAGAAATTCAGACATTTCATCTTTTCAAGTTCTGCTGTTAGTATGGTTTTCAATGAGTATCAGGGAACACCACTGATTTGAATTTCCTCCCTGTCAGGACATATCTCTAACATTTAAATATGACACTGCAGAATGTTCATTGCAGACAAATGAGTTAAAGCCTCAGGCATTATTTCAAAGCAACTCTGAGAGGAAGGGGAGGGGCTAGTGGAAACAGTATTTTAAGAAGACAGGAAGCAAGCTTTGCTTGATTTTCACTGGTGAATCTCATTCCTTGCCAAGAATAAGACTATGTTGAAGAGTCAAATCATTTCATGATTTCCTTCTATGAGAATCTAAGCAAGGATTTTTTCAGACGAGAAAAAGAAAAACTGCCAGAGGTCATTTCACTGAGGCCCCGCCCCCACCTCTAGGAAGAGCCATACCTAAAGCTAAGATTCAATTATTGCCTTTCTTAAAATACTTTAAAAAAAAAGATATTTCCCAGTCCGTGATTTGGGAGTCTCCTCTAATTTCTGGCTACTGTATATATTGATTGCTGTGTTTCACTGTTAAAAGAGTCTGCTTTTCCTGACAAGTGTTAAGGGGCACGGGTAAGGACCTTCCCGTGAGAATTTGATCTATTATCTGAATTTTAAGAAGCTGTAAAAGAGAAACAGCATGTTTATTTCCTTTTTCTACTTCAAAATATAGAAGGCATTTTCAGTATATAGCACAATGCTCAAAGCTAGAAAAAACCTTAGAATCTGACTTCTCTTTTAAAAGATTACAACCTTGAAGCCTAGAAAATATTTAAGGTAGAGTTACGACAAAAATTCAGATTTTAATGACTACTGAGGTCTGGATACATTTCCCTGTATCATTTAACCTAGTCCTCAAATACCCAAGTAAAAGGGCACTTTGTTTCTCCTCTCCCACCCCAAGGTTTTTGACAACATATTTTGTTTGTTTCTATTTCTTAAAATTCTTTAAAACTTTTTTTTTTTTTTAATTTAGAGAGAGAGAGAGAGAGAGAGAGCGAGCAAGCCAGCAATTGTGAATGGGGGAGAGGGAGGGACAGGATCTCTGTGCTGAGCTCAGAGCCTGACTCGGGGCTCAATCCCACGACACGGGTATCATGGCCTGAAGGGAAATCCGGAGTGGGATGCTCAACCAACTGAGCCACCCAGGAGCCTCAACTACTTCTTAAGAATAAAATTAATTTCCATTACTCTAGTATTGTTTCCATGGGTTTTTGCTTAAAGTTAGGAAAACTTCCAGGTCCTCGGCTACTCTAAATGTAGGTGGCAACAATTTACCCACATAGGTGAAAAAGGACATGTTCTCATTTAACAAAATACCCTGAGATGCCTAATTCAAGCATTCAAAAATGTCTGTAGTAAACTCTGGGTCAATCTAAGTTTTAGAACACTGATAAGTCGAATTCTCCCCCATCCCTAAGACTTTGCACACTTAGTTTTGTGGGAATACTTGAGCTCGTGCAAAATATGAGAGACTTGAACACACAAGAGATTATCCTGTTTTTCCTCTTTTGTTTACTGCAGGCAGTCTTGGTTTTGAGAGGCCTTTGACCTCATTCTTTCTTACCGGAAATTAATTGTGCCCTCCTCTCCTTCAACTAAATCTAAATATCTGTAGAACGCAATTGCTTCACTAATGGCCAACAGAAGTGTCTTGCTAGCTGCGTCCATAATAGGGTCATTTTCAATTGCATGAGTACATCCTTGTAAACCACAGACTTGCAACATTCTTGAGATTTTGAAAGGGGTGGGGAAGCGAATAGGACAGCTGCAAAGAAATCTTCTAATTAAGTTTATTAGGCTTTACAACAACAGGTCGTCAGGAAAAATAAAACCCTAACAAGCTTTCTTAAGGTAGACAGAAAAAAATTAAGATTTAATTGTAGATAAATTTAAGAAATGAGAGGATAGCCCATGAATATGGGTTTAATCATGACAGACTGTACTGAGACGATTAGAAGTGGTTATTCATGACACAGTTTTTTTTTTTTAAGTTTATTTATTTATTTTGAGAGAGAGAGAGAGAGAGAGAGAGCGAGAGCAGGAGACGGGCAGAGAGAGAGGGAGAGAGAGAGAAAGAATTCCCAAGCAGGCTCTGCCCTAACAGCACAGGGCCCGACACAGGACTTGATCCCACGAATCACGAGATCATGACCTGAGCTGAAATCAAGAGTCAGACCCTCAACCGACTGAGCCACCCAGGTGCCCTCATTCAAGAGGTTTTAAAACTCGTAGCACTTCTGGAAATATATGCTAACCAATTAATTTTGGATGTGAGCAAAGATATAGCTGTACAAATGCTCATTAAAACATTGTTTATACTAGCAAAAATTTGGAAATAACCAAAATACTCAGTTGGGTCTGGTCAAGTGCTGTTCCATCAACACAACACATATTTATAGGTAGACAATGAAAATGATTCTTTGGGGGCACCTGGGTGGCTCAGTTGGTTAAGCGTCCAACTTCAGCTCGGGTCATGATCTCGCAGTCTGTGAGTTCGAGCCCTGCGTCGGGCTCTGTGCTGACAGCTCAGAGAGCCTGGAGCCTGCTTCCGATTCTGTGTCTCCCTCTCTCTCTGCCCCTCCCCTGCTCATGCTCTGTCTCCCTGTGTCTCAAAAATAAATAAAAACATTTTAAAAAAGTTTTTAATGATTCTTTGGAAGATTACTTAGTTATGTGTTAAAAAAAAAATTCCACCCAGTAAATTTGAAGATCTAATTGGCTTTATTAAATGATTCATAAATTGGGCAGCATCTCATGTAGCAAGTAGAGGGCAGCTCTGAGGAGTTGTACAAAACGGAAGTTTTTTATAGGAAGGAGGGTGGGGCAAGAAAATTACAAGCAAAAGCAAAGAAAGGACTGTCTCCGCGAACATCACCTTCCCCGAGGGAGAAGGGCAAGGGGTCTTATTATACAGATTACCTCATCTTCCTTTGGGAGGTAGAGGAGGTCCAAGAGACAGATGATCTCATTGGCGCTTATCAGAAAATTCCTGACTGACGGGTTAAGACTTACATTTCTGAGGGAGGTTGAAACTACAATTAGATTAGGTATTAAGCCCTGGTCTACTGACTTGGGGCCTTAACTCAAGTGAGGCTACTTTGGGCCTGTGGTTTTCTTTTTAACCTAAGGAAACATGTCTCCAATAAATTATGAAGTGAAAAAAAATAGGTGTCAAAACTGAATGTGCACTATGGTTACTTGTAAATATTAAGAGATAAAATTTACAAAAAAATAAAATTAAATATACGTATATATGCACATATTTGATAGCTATACATAGACCTAACACACACACACACACACAAACACACAATATGCAGAGAAAAAGACTGGACATTTATACACAGCAACATGTTAACATTTGGTGATTGTCTCTTAAGAGATTTTTGTTTTCTTTTTTTTCTGATTTATCTAAATTTTCTAAAATTTTCAAATAAAATTGACATAAGAAGAAGAACAGTGAACATTTATAGGTGTATGTGATTAGGGGCGCCTGGGTGACTCAGTCGGCTGAGTGTCCGACTTCGGCTCAGGGCATGATCTCGCAGTTCGTGAATTCAAGTCCCGCATCGGGCTCTGTGCTGACAGCTCAGAGCCTGGAGCCTGCTTCGGATTCCGTGTCTCCCCCTCTCTCTGCCCCTCCCCTGCTCATGCTCTGTCTCGGCCTCTCTCTCAAAAATAAACAAACAAAAATACTTATACAGGTGTATATGATTATTAAAAAGTCATTGGGTAGCGTACATAGGAACTTACCAATCTTCAGAATCTTGAAGCCATATGGGTCAAAAGCATAAATGAGCTCAAAGAATGGAATTAATTGAAATTATGGCTAATGACTCCATAGAAAGTAAGAAATGTTCACGATAAGAATGTGTCAAATGTGTTTGAAGTAGCTACCATAGAAGCAGCAATCCATTTTTACAAAGCCTCCTGAACAATGCAGAGGGGGGAAACGGGACCTGAGATAAGAAAGGGACACAGAAATTGCTGTCACTGTCAAAGAGTGGAAAAGAGACTAAATGGATTATCACTCTGACCCAACAGGACGTTTCTGATGGTCTCTTTTTCAATCACTCCACTACTCATCTGATACTGATTGTGCACAAGGCAGTTTAACAGTTAAACAACACCTGAGACAGTGTTTGACGTCTTCTAAGACATTTCATTTTTTTTTTTTTCTGTTTATTTGTACCAAACACCCCGGAGATAGGCAGACCACTCTTGTTTTTAATTTCCTCCCTACGGCATCCATCTATAATTGTTGTGCTTGTCTTTAACATTTTACTCAAAATGCACTCTGGTTACCAGTGCCCTTTCCTTGGGTAAACACTGGGGCTTTACAAAAAAAGGTTTTCAATTCATCTTGACCCATGAACATAAAAGTAATCACTGGGGCACAACTGTTCCAATTTTCATTCTACCCCTCCTTTTTCTCTTTCCTTTGGTTAGACGTTCGGGTTCTAGTGCTTTCTTTGCCATTGAGAGCTGTGTGATCTTGGACAAGCTACTTTTGTCCTAGTGCGACACAAGTGATACGTGTGAAGCTACAGTCCATGGCAAAGCATTTAACAATATGATTACTGAACTAGATGATCTCTAAATTTCTCTGAAGCTCTCAAATTTTTTTTTAGTCTATATTTTTCGTTGTATTTTTAGTGAATTCATGTGATCCAGGAATTGCATTTTGGCACATTTTGGAAGTCTCCCTCCATTATACCAGAGCTGCTGCTGATTCAGTAAGTACAGAATGATTTGTAACTCTAATAGTAGCACTAAAAACAGGTAATTCTTCAATTGCTGAGGTTGAAAATTACCACAAATGATGCATGATTTTAAGGAAAAGGCTGAGTCATAGCCAACACCTAAAAACTTTTATTTTCTACATTAAACACCCCCTCCCCAGCTTTTGCCTTCTTAAATCTGACACATTTAAATCTTTAGATGGAATCAACTGAAATCACATTTGAAAAGGCTACAGCTACTCAGACGGCATTTTAGAGCATTTTGCTGGAAATTGTCAGTGCTGGAATAGTGACTACGACAGGCAGGAGACAAATCAGGAGGCTCACCAAATACATACATAAAATCATCATCACATCTCAGAGTTGGAAGGTCGTCTAAAAGTCATTTAGACTAGTGAGTACTAGAGTGTTTGATTTTGAAAGCCTATAAAAATTCAAAATAAATAGCAACAACAAAAAAGGAGGGCAAGCATAAACAGGTCGACTTTTAACTTTGATAAGTAAGGGTATGAACGAAAGAACAAAACAACCATCCCCTATTAGGGCCATTTGATAAAAGGTCACTTTATTTTTTAAAAACTGTTAGTTTTTTTTTTTTTTGTAATGTTTTATTCATTTTATCTATTTACACCCCATGTGGGGCTCAAACTCACCACCTCAAGATCAAGAGTTGCATGCTCTTATGACTGAGCCAGCCAGGTGCTCCTATAAAAGGGCACTTCACTTTTTTAAAATTTATTTTTAATGTTTATTTATTTTTGAGAAAGAGAGAGAGTGCAAGCTGAGGAGGGGCAGAGAGGGAGACACAGAATCTGAAGCAGGTTCCAGGCTCTGAGCTGTCAGCACAGAGCCTGATATGGGGCTCAACCCCATGAATGGTGAGATCACGACCTGAGCCGAAGCCGGATGCTTAACCAACTGAGCCATCCAGGCACCTAACAGGGCACTTTAATGACATGTGTAGGAAGACAAATATCTAAGAATAAAGTACAACTTGAAATTAAATAAAATCAAAGAAAAATGCATTATATTGCTCTTATTTTCCTAATATCTTTCTGGAAAACTGTTAGACTTGCCCTTGTCCCTACACAGACCTTTGGAAATCCCTAATCTAGTCCATTCCATGCACACCTCTGCCTCCATCCCATCCCATCTCCCATTCCACAATGGAGTTGTATCCTCACCAGACCCCCTCCCCCCTCCAAAAAAAAAAAATCCCTCTAAATGTATGCCCCATCTGCCCTGTGGGGATCTCCTCAAGGTGTAGAATCCATTAAATTTTGGATGTCTGTGGTAGAAAATCAGCAGAATAGTAGCTATCTCTGGAAACTTCAAGATGCTTACATCTGGCTTTTCTTTTTTTTTAAAGACCAGAATCTGGGGCGCCTGGGTGGCGCAGTCGGTTAAGCGTCCGACTTCAGCCAGGTCACGATCTCGCGGTCCGTGAGTTCGAGCCCCGCGTCGGGCTCTGGGCTGATGGCTCAGAGCCTGGAGCCTGTTTCCGATTCTGTGTCTCCCTCTCTCTCTGCCCCTCCCCCGTTCATGCTCTGTCCCCCTCTGTCCCAAAAATAAATAAACGTTGAAAAAAAAAAAAAATTAAAGACCAGAATCTAATAGCAAGGAATTTTAAGTAGGCCAACCGTGCTTTAGAGTCACTAAAGGAAAATGTCTAATAGTGCTGATTTGGGAGACAGGCAGCGGGAGTTTAGGTAGCGCATCAAAACTTCATTCTAAACCTTAGGGGATCTGTTTTCACATTCAACATATTTGGACTAGAGCTTTATGAATACAAGTATTTAAGTAGGAATCAGAATCACATGGAGAAATTTTAGTTATCTTTCAGGATGAACCCCATTACTAATTACTTAATCAGCTTTCAAGGTTGCAGTCGGGTCTACATTTTTTTTTCCATTTCCATTTTAATGAAACTATTTTGAGAGATTTCGCTTAAACTTCTACAAGTGGGGTTGGATTCATTCATCAGGGTTTGATTCATATTACAGTTGACAGCATCAGCTTGCGGAGCTTTCTTTTGTGATCATTACTACTAAGCCGTTTTCTCGGGTCAAATTTTATAAACCAAAATGTGGTCAACATTTTTTAAAATCAACTTATAGTAAAAAGTTTTCCTCTATAAACGTTAACAGTAACATTACAGTTCGCTGTTTTAAACGTTATCAATTTTATTTTTGTGATAGTTATTTCCACCCTATGTTTTTTGGATCAGTACTGCAGTTTTGAATATGACCAGTCACTACGGAGTTGTTTTGGAGGCGGGTGGGGGCGGTGGAATAATAACTTCTACGTGCAGTTTTCCCACAGTTGTAAATTTTATTCTGTTGACTGATCTGCCACTAAAATTGAGTCGGGTATTGGTTTTTTCCCTGGGGACCAACTGTATCAGTGGAGAAACAACACAAAGACATAGGGCGGCAGGATAACTCCTGCTTCCTTCTTTTCCCTTCCTGTAATATGAGCTTCTCCAACACTCCATAAAGCGCAGAACTCTAATTCTTAAGACTAAAGAGCTAGATAGACTCAGCCAAAACCGGGAACCCTGAACAAACGCAGCCCAGCTACGTCTGCTTTGCTCTTCTTCTCCACCAGAGGTGACAGCCTCTCGCAAAACAGAACTGGGCTGGAATAAGCCGGTCTGAGGGAGTGGCCGGAGGAAAGATCGAAGGTTAAAAAAGGGCCTCAGATAAGGAGCAAAGGTCAACACCCAACTCCCAAGGAGGCCAGAAGTTCCCATCTTCCACGAAAAACGAAGGTGACTCCTCCCTAACAAGCTCTCGAGGCCGCGGGCCACGGGACCTTTCAGACACCAGGAGGATTCGACGTGACTGTTTAACAGGTAGCAAGGTTGGAAGAGCCAACAACCGGAAGTGGAAGTGAGCCCCGGGCGGGGGTGAGGAGAGCCCGTTGCACGCCTGCGCAAGCAGCAGGATTGCATTACGCAGGCGCAGTTGGGCGGTGACGGGGTGACGCTCGAAGCGTGGGCCGCGACTCTCACGGATCCGGTTCCGCCCTCCCTGTGGTTGCCGACCCTCCGGGGCTAGCGCCTGAGATCCCTTTCCCAGAGTGCTCTGCGCTGTGAAGAAGCGGCTCCCGGGGACTGGGGGCATTTTGTGTTGGCTGGAGCCGGAGTAACAAGATGGCGGCGTCGGCGGAGTGACAGGAGTCCCTCCGGGCGGGAGCCGGCGGCAGTGGTGGCAGCGGTATCGCCGCCCTAAACCACCGCGCCCCTTTTCCAGCCCGCGACGTCGCCGTGAAAGCGAGGCAGCGGCGGCCGCCCAGGAACAAGTGGCCCAGCCTGGTAACCGCGAGAACCCCCTCATAAACTGCGGCCTGGCAAAAAGAAGCCGGACTGAGCGGCGGTGATCAGGTTCCCCTTGACCGAGTCTGGGCCCTGTAACGCCTGGAAAGAGCCAGCGCTTGCCGTTTCCTGCCGCCCTCCTCCGCAGCCTGCTCAGTGGACGAGCCCCAGAGGCCTCTGTTCTCCCCTCAGAGGTGTCGGGGCTTGGCCCCAGCCTCCATCTTCGTCTCTCAGGATGGCGAGCAGCAGCGGCTCCAAGGCCGAATTCATTGTCGGAGGGAAATATAAACTGGTACGGAAGATCGGGTCTGGCTCCTTCGGGGACATTTATCTGGCGATCAACATTACCAACGGCGAGGTAATCACCTGGGGTGGGGTTCACGACCACGCTGCGCCAGCCCTCACTCCCCACCCCAACCCCCAAAGTGCTCAGGCCTTTCCCCACCGCACGCACGTACTGGGGAGGGGAGTCCAGAGGGAGCCAGTTTTCCCGGCTTAGGAACCTCCCCCGCTCTCTTTCCCTAAAAGGCAAAGAACCCGATAGAAAGGTTGGGAGAACTATGAAGTTTCCCAGCTTGTTGAAAATGCACCTTGATCGAACTTTTTTAAGCCGTCGTTTAAGGTGAGAACGGCAAAACCGTATTTCTGGGATCCCCGTGTTTTTCTCTCTATATGGATTTATTTTGTGGGGGTTCTTGCTTGCGATCGTCAGTTTCCTTCTAAACCTTTCATTACGTTTTCTGGATGAATCATTTTCCTGCACCTTCGAGGACGTGCCGATTTCGTCACTATCCCCTGAAGAGGCCTTTGAGGCCGGTTGCCTCGTTTTATAATTTGAAAGAGAGCTTTCTCTCTGGGCCTCGTACTTCCCCTTGTAGTCTCGAGTCGGAGCTTTCCTAATGTCTCCCCTCCTTTCCCAAGTGACATTGAATCCTTAGGGATGTTGATGCCATCGTCCCCTCTCTCCCCTGCAGGAAGTGGCAGTGAAGCTAGAATCTCAGAAGGCCAGGCATCCCCAGTTGCTGTACGAGAGCAAACTCTATAAGATCCTTCAAGGTGGGGTGGGCATCCCCCACATACGGTAAGAACCCATAAGCAAACAGGCGGCGCACGGAGGGAAGTACGGAAATGGGGGAAATGGGTAGAGGCAGGTAGGAGCACCGGCTGGATCCGGGCCTTGGTGTTTGAGTTTCCTGGGTTTACTATAGCCGGTGGTTTCCTGTGAACCGTGAGACGCCACAATCACTGAGTAAATTTTCAGTTTGCCAACTTCGCGTAGAATTTCACTTTGTTACACTGTGCTCCATTTACCTTCCGTCATTCTTCCCGAGGCTTTCATTTGCAGTTAAGTGTGCGGGTCGTCTTTGATCCCTACGCGGAAGGGTTGTCTGCTGCTTTCTTTGCGCCGGCACCTCTGATGTTCTTAGGTTTATCCAGGGAAGTGGATTTGAAGCTGCCAAGTGACCGGGTTCGGCCAGTTCGGGTTGCTATTGGAGCTGGCTTGGGAAATGGCTGCTCTTTTGTTGTGTTTTTGTTCCAACATGTCTTCCTCCTCCGCTTAGAAAATGGCGGAACGACGTGACTCAACCACATATTCCTGCCCTTTTCTATGCTGGGGTTCACAAGTGACCCTTCCTTGATTCCCCCTTTAGCAGCCCTGAGTGGATTAAACCTTTGAAAAGCCAAGAATAAAGCTGCAGGCGGCGGTGGGGTCCAAGGAAGGGGATGGCATAATGACAGTCTGTTTGTGATCTCTGCAGCAGATGCGACGTGAAATTGTTCAATTATACTATGCGGAATCCCTCATAGTCCCTTTAAAAGTGTTAATTATTCTTTCACGAAGGATAATGTTAGCCGCGTTTCAGTTTGTGCACTAAATTTTTATGAGTAATGGCAAAGGCAGTTTGAGCACTACTGTATTGAAATTGACTCAGATCAGTTGTATTAAAAGGAAGATTAATCACATAACCACAGTGCGGTAAGTAGCTTTAACCTGTTGAGTTACTTGGTCGGTAACTCCTCACATCGAGGAAATCGTAGTCTTTTGGGGGATAGGATACTGGCGAAGGCAAATGGTAATAGTGATCAGGATACGAGATGACCAGGCGTTGGGGTTTTTTAAAATGGTTAACTTTAAAGGTTGTTAATTTGACTTTGAGATTAAAGAGTATCTACCTAGAACAGAGGCCAGATTGTTTAAAGCCAAGCCATTTTTCGGCAATTACTCAAAAATAACATTTGCAAAAAGAACCAGAGAGAGCTAAAAACTGAGTGGAATCATAGTCACTGTAACCTCTTTTTCTATTCCACTTTATATTTCTTATGAATTAAGGACTGGATTGCATACATTAATTCAGATGTGGAAACAATCAGAGTAATACTATCCTTAAAAAATCTCCAATGCTGGTAGATATTTTTGGTTGTAAGTGATAAATCATTTATTTTATAAGGTAGATAATGTGAAATCCAACATGATGGAAGATTTTAAGTGATTCCTATTCCCCACCCTCCCTCCCTTTTTTTAAATAATTTTATTACATTGTCTAGTTTTTTTCTCCCTCAAAATAAAAAGTCAATTGCATTAGCCCCAAAGTCTTAAACTCCTTTCCTTTTGCCTTTAAACACACCTCTCCACTCCTGGCCCCCACTGATTTGCTTTCCATCCCTGTAGTTTAACCCAGAATTTCACATACATGTAGTCATACAGTAGTATGAGGTCGTTTGTGTCTGACATCTCTCATTTAGCATAATGCTCTTCAGATTCATCCATGCTGGGAGGTTTTAGAAATTTCACAAATCAGGTTGGATTTAACATATTCAAAATAATTTTCAAAAAGCATTAAGCATCTGGCATTTTCAGTGCTAAACCCTTTTATCTGGTAGCCTTTATTTAAGAACAGTGCTGGGGCACCTGGGTGGCTCAGTCGGCTGAGCCGTCTGACTTCGGCTCAGGTCATGATCTCAGGGTTCATGGGTTCGAGCCCTGCTTTGGGCTCTGTGCTGACAGCTGAGCCTGGAGCCTGCTTTGGATTCTGTGTCTCCCTCTCTCTGCCCCTCCCCCACGTGTGCTCTGTCTCTGTCTCTCTTTCTCTCTCTCTCAAAAATAAATAAAATGTAAAAAAAATTTTTTAAGAACAGTACTGATCTAGACCAACAAGAGCAATGCTTAATATACTGAATAAGCACATGAATAAATGAAATTGTGAGCAAAATAATAGGCATCTATTATAAGATGTTGAGTGCAGAGAGAGTTGTAGTTATAAACTGGGTGGAGCTAAAGAGAGATTAACCTGGCTTTCAAATTAACGCTTCCTGGGAGAGGTGATGGTATTTCAGGATCTGGCTTTAAGGAAGAAAGCTCGGTTGAACTGGTTGGGGAGGGCATCCAAGAATACCGGGTGGCTTCTGGGAGTATCTAATGCAGAAAGTAGTAATTGGATGAGGGTAGGGAAAGAGTAAATTTGTTTTAGGAGTGGTAGACTCTGGTACATAGGAACAGTAGTGGTTCATTAGCTATAAAGTGTGAGAGAACTGTTTTTCTGCTGAAGTGAAAAGGGTAAGAAAGACTTACATAAATTCTTTTTTTGGGTGGTTATAACTTCCCACCCCTTCATTTTGTTCCCCACTGTTTCCATGTTACCTATATATAGCATATATACAATAAATATTTACTTGGTAAATATTAAAGTAAATTGACATTAGTTTATTGAGATGAAATAAAGTAGTCTGTGTGTTATCCTATGTTTTAGATGGATATAAATATAAAACATTTAGATTTTGGGTGCCTGGCTGGCTCAGTCAGTAGAGCATGTGACTCTTGAGGTCATGAGTTCAAGTCCCATGTTGCACATAGAGCTTACTTTTAAAAAATTTGGAATTTGCTGCAATTACATTTAACTCATTTTCTTCCCAGCCTCCCCACCAATGTATTTTAAGATACTTCGGGATATCCTAAAACAAGGGCTCAAAATTACCTGGCCCACATAGCAGACCTAATTAAAAAATAGTAAGGGAACTGTTGTTCTACCGAAGCATAGCCTCCAGTGCTGGTGTAAAGACCAGGAATGAGGGTGGTGTTCACTCTCCATATTTTTAAGAAACTAGGGTCATTCTTTTTAAAAAAAAATTTTTTTTAACGTTTATTTATTTTTGAGACAGAGAGAGACAGAGCATGAACGGGGGAGGGTCAGAGAGAGGGAGACACAGAATCTGAAACAGGCTCCAGGCTCTGAGCAGTCAGCACAGAGCACGACGCGGGGCTCGAACTCACAGACTGAGAGGTCATGACCTGAGCTGAAGCCGGACGCTCAACCGACTGAGCCACCCAGGCACCCCGAAACTAGGGTCATTCTTTAGTTGAGAAACTAAAATCGTTAATTGACTTCTGGAAGCTTGTTAAAAATTACTGTATTTTTCTCTCCCTCCATCTCTGCCCCTCCCTCTCTCAAAATAAACAAACATCTAAAACATTATTTAACAATTACTGCATTTCTTTTACAACCTTCTGTTTGTGTCCCTCAATTTGAATTGAATTAACATGATCTTCAAAGAAGGATTTATGCTATCAAGCTCTAGATTTGTCATGGGATATTGACAGAGTGGTCTGGGGTCAGTCAATCCTTTAACCTCTTTGGGCCTACCAGTTAGTTTCCTCATCTAGGACATGCAAAGAGGATTTTACCAAGTTAGTAATTTTCTAATTCTGTTGGAATAGGAAAGGAAAATAGTGGACAGAAAGGTTTAGGGTTTCCTACTCTTCTAGAAAAACAATTTTGCAAATTGAGCTTTTGGGTAGGATTTTATTTGAACAAGGTACCCAACCTAAATAGAAGTTGTTGACCTAGTTGATCTCAGAACTTCCAGCTCTGAAATTTTAGGATGACTTTTCAGTCATGTAGGTTTTACCTTTGAATCTTAATTTGGTATAGAAACCCCACTCAAGGCTATTAAAAATGCCATCTGCATCAGATAAACTATCAGTACCATTTAGAAGGAAGTAAATTAATGGAATATATTTTTTTTTATTGGAAAATAAAGAAGATGGGAAGGGGCATGGGAGAATTGTTGCCTTATTTTTTTAACCATTTTGTTTTTTTGCTCTCTCTGAATCTTAAGAATTATAGAAGATATTTATAAAGTACTAGTTAATCCTTACTCTTCAGTGTTAAAAGCAGCTTAAATTTTAATCTTAGCTTTTTTGGCATTGAGCATATATCTTGCAAATAAGTTCTAATGCTGTTATCCGAGAACAAAGATGCCATCTGTACTGGATAGGTCTTTATTTGTTACAGATCACTGGATGCATGAAAAATGTGATTTTTAACTCAGGGTAACTGAATCCACAATATACTAAACATGCTTTATGGTGGCTTATAATGGGTTTCTAG
Source organism: Lynx canadensis (assembly GCF_007474595.2). Classification (NCBI taxonomy): domain Eukaryota; kingdom Metazoa; phylum Chordata; class Mammalia; order Carnivora; family Felidae; genus Lynx; species Lynx canadensis. The sequence goes on from NC_044303.2 coordinate 197,655,854, forward strand.
TTATGGAATAATGTAATGATGCTTAAGTAGCATTAAGTAGCAGCATTTGTGAGCTGCATGAAACCTGAGAGATATAGCCTGATACCTCAATGCAAATTAGACTACTGATTCTCGGAAAGGTTACTAGAGTCTCCTAACTCCTAATTTTTCTGAGCCATTTTTATCTTTATGTCAAGGTCAAATCATGCCTGTTCACATACTTCACACCTTTTCATGTGATGCTACAGAGCCATACTATGCCTCCTTCAGTTTATGGCATTTGGTCTCAGAGAAACTGAAAATCTTTTCTGTAAATACAAGTTATTTATTGTTTGTATCATTTAGCTAGATGCTAATAATTTTTATTGCCCTCTTTGGCTCCATGGATTGCAGGATGAGAACTTTTGTTGGAGAGTATTGATTTGTAGGTTAAATAGAAGTAAATACTTGTGAGCCCATGTATAGAATATGTACTTTAACTAACTACCTTGGCTTTAATCATTTTTAGAGCTAGATCATTTTGTTTCAGAGTACCTAAAGTATCAGTTAATGAAGTTTTTCTCCTGATTTGTCAGTGTATAGTAAGGAACTTTAATTTTTTTTTTAATGTTTATTCATTTTTGAGAGAGAGAGAGAGCGAGCGCGAGCAAGCAGGGGAGGAGCAGAGAGAGAGGGAGTCACAGAATCGGAAGCAGGCTCCAGGCTCTGAGTTGTCAGCACAGAGCCCAATGCGGGGCTCGAACTCATGAACCTCAAGATCATGACCTGAGCTGAAGTTGGACGCTTAGCCGACTGAGCCACTCAGGCGCCCCGCCCCATAAGAAGCTTTAATGTCCAGAAGTCTATAAATGTTATAAATTGAATTTGAAACAAATGTTACGAATGGAATCATTTAAGCTTATTTTGCTATGTTATTATCCGTCCTTAACTTTAACAGTTTTTCTGAGGTTAGGTGAGTAGCTTTCAAACTAAAAATGACTACTTAGTTAAAATGATGGGTTTTGTCACTGTTTTTGTTTCCAAAACAATGTCAGGTGGCTTGAAATTTAAATGATCAGTAATCGCATAACATGGACTAATGCATGTTTTAATGATTTTTTTAAAAACTGAGATGTAACTTAAAATGAAATGTAATTTATATACAGTAAAATGCATAGCTTTTAATGTGCCATCAAATGAGTTTTGACAAATGTATACGCTGGTATAACCCACACTCTCTATTGAGATAAAGCATATTTGATTTTTTAAAAACATTTGTTTAATGTTTATTTATTTTGAGACAGGGAGAGTTGGGGGAAGGGCAGAGAGAGGAGAGAGAGAATCCCAAGCAGGCTCCGTGCTGATAGCCGGGGCTTGATCCCACAAACCATGAGATCATGACTTGAGCCAACAAAACCAAGAGTTGGACACGTAACCCACTGAGCCACCCAGACACCCCTGATTTTTTTTTTTTTTTAATACTGCTAATCCTTGGTAAACTACATTTTGTGACAGGGTAGGTTTTTTTTTTTTTTAAGTTGGTCTTTTGGATTATTTTTACAGTTTTTTTCTGAATATGATGTTGATTTGTCCACATGCAAGACTACAGGTTAGTAATCTTTTTAGCACCACGAAGTATGCTGTACAACTTGTCTAATGAAATAATCGGGTGGGAGTGATGAACAGTGAGTGGCAACTGAGATCTTAGCCTTATTCTCCTTAGAGGAACCAGAATACTGCTTCTTCCTTTTCTGAAAGTCCTCGGTGGGATATGTTTTAATGGGGACCTTGGCAGTATTGTACAAAAAGATTTAGCTGTAGAGTACATTCTGATCCTCAATGTAAAAAAAATGGAAGGAGCACTATATGAGAGTCAAGAGTTAGAGATCTGTCTGTGATGTCATCTAGGTTTAAACCTAGAATGAATTCTAAAATTTGTAATGTCAGCTTTCATTTATAAAAGCGATTTTGTAGGATTAACTAGGTCTTAAGTTTTCTAATGCATTGTATAAATTGATGGGATTAGTAGGCTAAAATACGGCTCTTCTATTCTCTGATGCAATAATTTTGTCTAACTTTAATATGTAGTTGTCTTAATTTATGATGTTGATACATACTACTGAAACAACTGGGTAGTTTGTTGAATTCAGTTTGGCTAAACATTCCTTTTCCATCTGTGTGCAAGAAAGAAAAGTAGAATCGACTGTTTGGACGTTGTACATGGTCTGTGTCATTACAACAGTCCTGTAATGGGGGTTTCGTACAAAGTGTGAGAGTGAGGGGTTAATTTGCCTAAAGTCACACAGCTAATGTGTTGTTTAAATAGATCTTACTGCCTCTTCAGACTGTGCCATTGGTTCCCAAACTGCTGCACATTGGAGTTACATGGAGAGCTTTAAAAAAAAAAATTGACACTTGGCTCCTAACCTTACATATTTTGTTTTATTTCTTTATTTTAAAATTTTTTTTTAAGTTTATTTATTTTGAGAGAGGGAGAATCCCAAGCGGGCTCTATACTACCAGTGCAGAGCCTAATGCGGGGCTCACACTCTTGAACTGTGAAATCATGACCTGAGCTGAAATCTTAAAAGTCCGATGCTTAGTAGACTGAGCCACCCAGGCACCACTTACATGTTTTGATTTATTGGGTTGGGGGGTATGCCTTAAGCATCAAGAGTTATAAAAGCTCCCCAGGTGATTCTGATGTGCAACAGTTTTTGGAACCATTTTACTGCACCATATTTCAAGGTTATAGTGCTTCCCTGCTCACAACCCACCAAGTCCCATCTTTCTAGAACTACAATTTGATAAGACTTATTTACCTCCTCCTGTGAATTGGGTTAATTCAGGAAATCCTATACTAAGAAACATGGCACTGGAAAATACACTGTAATCCCATACAATCAAATGCTTTGATTTCTGAAAAGTATCTAACACCAGTATTTGAAATCATTTTTGTACTCACATGTCTCAGATACATTCCACAAGAAAGCATTCTAGAAATTTCTGGAGGGAAAGAACCATGTCTCGCTGACTGAGGTATCTTTTACGTTTCTTAGAATAGTGTTGGGTAAAAAAGGCACTAATGATTCATAATAATGAAATTCTGCTTTTATTTTATTTATGTGCATTTCCTTTTTTAATGGAACCCTGTAGAAAGTTTGCTTCTACACATTTATAAAACTTCAGGAATACCTGATGCATGCATAGCTCCTAGTGGGAGTATTTATCATCTCTGTAGTACTTAGTATTTCTTCAGTATTCAGCTGAACTCTGTAGCTGGCTGCCAATTTACAAATGGAAATGTGATTGTACTAGTTCCTTCAGCTTTGAATGGTATGTAAAACTACTACCATGTTATTAAATGCTAATGTCCGTGAATTTCACAGTGAAGTCTTGCTGTTGTGGACATTTATCAAGTTAAGTATCTATTAACATCTCTTAGTATTTCTTAGTGGTGTTGGCCTTTTGCAATTTCTTTTGGTTCTAGATCAACATAAGGACTTTGCAACTTTTGTACTGGAGGATTTTTAAGGAGGACAAGATGGTGACAGTGGCTAAGCACACATCGTATAGGTCATCCATACGTTTCATTTGTTCATTTGTGCCTTCATTAAGTGTATAGTGGAGAGATGTGCAAATTAACCTGAAATTGAGGTTTACTATATTTCACCTCACCTGGAAGCTACTCTAAGTATTTCATCTGTTGTATTTGCCTGGACTGCCAGACTATTCTGTCCTTAATGTGACTTTCACAGAAAGGAGAGTGTAAGATCTGATTATAAGCTGCTTGTTGGAAGGTAATAGCATGAAATTATTGTGAGTTTTAAGTGTCAATTTCCAGGTCTTTTAGTTGTATTAGAAGTGTCTAGGGGCGCCTGGGTGGCGCAGTCGGTTAAGCGTCCGACTTCAGCCAGGTCACGATCTCACGGTCCGTGAGTTTGAGCCCCGCGTCAGGCTCTGGGCTGATGGCTCAGAGCCTGGAGCCTGTTTCCGATTCTGTGTCTCCCTCTCTCTCTGCCCCTCCCCCGTTCATGCTCTGTCTCTCTCTGTCCCAAAAATAAATAAACGTTGAAAAAAAAAAATTAAAAAAAAAAGAAGTGTCTAATACATTGTTCTTGGTAACAACTAAATTAATGAAATTCTCCTAAGCAGACTGGAGTTTATACCTTTACATAAATACCCTTCTTTTCCTTTCCTTTACTCTGCTGTTCGTTATGTATTGAGGTCAGATTGTTTCCTTTTTGGCCGTTTGCACTTGATTACAATTATTCTTTTTTGTTGTTGTTTGTTTAAGAGCAAGTGGGGGGGGGCAGGGAGAGAGAGAGAGAATCTTTGTAGTTTATTTATTTTGAGAGAGCGAGTGGGGGAGAGGGCGGGTGGGGGGGGAGGGGGGAGAGAATCCCAAGCAAGCTCCACATGTAAGTGCAGAGCCCGATGGTGGGGCTCGAACCCACGAACCATGAGATCATGACCTGAGCCCGAATCAGGAGTCCAGCTCTTAACTGACTCAGTCACCCAGGCACCCAGTTATAATTATTCTTACCAGAGAGTTCCACTTACTGAAATCCTGGTGTTCCCATTTCGAACCTCATGATATTAATACTTTGTATCCCTCTTAAAGAACAGAGTAACGTTGTATCCCTCTTAAAGAACAGAGTGAGGTTAGCTTCTACTCTTCTAATGAAAGCTCAAATGTTGAAAAGTGTCTTGGTGAACTGAATAAATTTCACAACACCTCCTACAGTATTTTCTAGAGGATAAGCAAGAATTTCTTTCAGTCAAGAAACATATGAGTACCTACTATGTGCCAGGCATAGTTTAAAATACTGGACACATTTCAGTTAGAGACAAATTTTGTGAGACTTCCATTCTTTTTGAGCATATGCCATGCATTTGGCATATAGTTGTGAATTTGTCTCTCTTGCTTAAAATTAAGAGGAAATGTATAAATCTCAGTGTGGATATGTTTCCTTAACATCAAAGGGATGGTATTTTGAGTATTAGCCCACAATAGTACCCTGAACCATACATAATTATTACTTACAGAGCTTGTTAAAGATGCCTGCAGTTTCAGATACATAGTAGGTGCTTAATAAGTATTGAATCAGACATTGGAGGAACAGATTTGGGGGAAAAACTTTTTTTTAAAAGATTTTAAGTAATTTCTACACCCAGTGTGGGGACCTGAACCCACAGCCTGGAGATCAAGAGTCTCATGCTCTACTGACTGAGCCAGCCAGATACCCCTGGAGAAAGAACCTTTAAGGAGGTAATTTACATACATAAATCACCTATTTCAAGTGTACAGTCGATTGGTTTTTAGTGTATGTACAGAGTTGTGCAACCATCACCATAATCTGATTTTAGAATATTTTCATCATCCCCAAAAGAAACTTGAACCCATTAACTAACAATCACTGGCCATATCCTGTCAGCCCTAGACAACCACTGATCTACTTTGTTTCTACTTAGAATGCTCTTTTAAAAATTTGATAAAGCCTTTATAATTGGTATTATGAAAGCTGTAGGTATATTGTCCACTTCTCCACATGCTATCTTCCAGTAATACTACTACCGATATTAGAGCAGTGACAGTAAGGACTGACAGAAATCAGATCATTTGTGATCTTTTTTTTTCTTTAAGTTCATTTATTTAGAGTGAGAGAGAGAGTGAGCAAGTATGAGTAGGGGAGGGGCAGAGAGAGAGGGAGAGAAAGAATCCCAAGCAGGCTCTGCCAGCCTAGAACCCAGCGTTGGGGCTTCAACCCATGAACCCATGAGATCATGACCTGAGCCAAAACCAAGAGTCAGATATCCAACCAACTGAGCCACCCAGGCCACCCCCATTTGTGATCTTTGAAATATAATTCTGGGTAGTATGGTGAGAATGATAACTATTTTGCTGGGAATCGAGAAAAAAAATGAGAGTGAGATGGCAGATGGAAACTAGGTTTTCAACAAGTTAACTGGTAAGCAAGAAAAAAGGTGACCTTGTTTCACTGTGTCCCAACCATGCTGGCTACTTCCAGTTTGTTGTGAATACCAAACTTCAGGCACCCTCCTAACTCCCATCCATCTCTTTACCTGGCCATCAGCCATTTTACACTTCAGGGATCAACCATGCTTGTCGGAAAATGCTTGTCAGAAAAGATAGATTGGGTTGCCATAATTGGGGCCCTCTCAGCACTGGGCTCTCCATCAAATGTGTTACTTATTTATTTGCATACACACACTGCTGTAAGCTATGAAAGCAGGAATTATATTTGGTTTTGTCTTGTTAGATACCATAAATACTGCTTGTATCAGTAAATGGTACCTTTAGTACTGGGTAATGAATGATATGTACCAAAGCACATTTTTTGGTTTTGTGTTTTTATAATTTTTTGGGTTAAGGAACATTTATGCATCTTTGAAGGCAAAGGGCAGGGAACAAGGAGACTGAGAAATACGAAAATTTTATAGCATTAATTCAAGGATCTTGGGGACGATATTGTCTGCAAGGGATTAGTAGTAGCAGTTAGAAGGGTTAGGATGGAGAACAAAAGCGTCTTAGTTGACAGTAGTATTGCTGAGCACAACATACATTTCATGCCCAACTTTTCAGATCTTACTCTGCGGTGTCTTTACCTTAAAAATTGGGTTTTGAGAAAGAGGGGAACAGGTGAAACAAGTGATGGGAATTAAAGAGTACACTTACGATGAGCGTTGACAGTGTATAGAATTGTTGAATCACTGTATTGTACACCTGAATCAACTAAAACACTGCATGTTAACTATACTAGAATTAAAATAAAAAACCTAATAAAATTTAAAAGAACCCAAAATGGTTTTGAAACAGGGATTCTTAATCTGGTACAGATATTCCTCATTCTACCCTCTCAAGTGGTAGCTAGGGGAAACAATGACATCTTTATTCTCACGAACTTCTAACCGAATCTAGTAAGATGGTCCCAGACATCAGATCGTTTGACTGACTTATGATTTTTAGACTTTATGGTAGTGTAAGAGTGATACGCATTCAGCAGAAACCATACTTTGAATTTTTGAGTTTTGATCTTTCCCCAAGCTCTCAGTATGTGGTATGACTCTCTCGGGAGGTTGCTGGGCAGCAGCAATGAGGTAGCTCCAAGTCAGCTAGGTGCTCATGAGGATAAACACCTGGTACATTTACAACTGTTTATACTCCTGCAACCGTTCTGTTTCCCCTTTCCATACAGTACTTAACAAATGACATGAGCTGTTGAATACTTTATTGTAAAATAGGTTTTGTGTTAGAGGATTTTGCCCAGCTCTAGGCTAAACTTAAGCATTCTAAGTACGTTTAAGGTAGGCTAGGCTAAGTTATGGTATTCGGTATATTATGTGTATTAGGTGTATTTTTGACGTAGGATATTTTCAACTTGTGATGGGTTTATCAGGACATAACCCCATGGTAAATTGGGGAAGATCTATTTCTATTATAAATGTAGGCAAGAAATCTCCACTATCTTTAGCAGTGCCTTACGGCTTTATCACCATATTTCCATAACACATTATTGTTGCAGAAATCTCAGAATATTGTTTACAGTCATTGCTGCTTCAGAATTATAGTATTAATTAGATTTGCCCATATATCATTATTTAATGCATTAATAAAGATACATTACTGTATCAAATTTAAGTACTTTCATTGTAGTGAAATTTCCCCGTAATTTTCCTTTTTAATGCTGTGTATTTTCTGCATTTAAAATATTCTGAGGAGTCCATAGACTGTCAGACGAGCAAAGGTGGGAGCTCCGCAGCACCAAAAAGTTTTAAAAATTTTGGTATAGAACGAGTTGTTCCACCTCCATTCTCCAACTTGTTTGGACAAGTTCTTTGTCATTGTGGCTGAATAACATTTAATGCAAGGTTGGTCATTCATTTGGTAGATTTCCAGTATTTCCTTTTTTTCCCCCCAATATTTATTTTCTTTTCCCTTTTTAGCCTTGTTTAATTCCCAGTTAGTTCCATGTTTATTAATGCCCTCCCCAGGCTTGTGAGACTGTAAAGGTGGGAAAATCAGCCAGTTAAAAAAGGTTGAACAGTTCTAAGAAAGAATTGAAAGATTGAATTAATATCTAAAATTTCTTGAGATCATCATATTATCAGTTACTACTTTGATTGCCATCCCTACAGCTAAAACTTTAGTTACTTCATGTCTAAGTAAGTTGCCAGTATGGAGAAATCTATCTAATCTGTGTGTGTGTTTGTAGTTCTGTGTATTCCGAGTGTTTTCTTTCTTAAACCTGATTCCTCAGTTTCCTACAGTAGCCAAATGGTATTGAGTGTCTTTTCTGTAGTGAAAATGCCCTGGATCTCAAACCATTTTAGAGGTATTTCTGCAAGTTATAAATCCAAAGGATTATGGATAAAAATTACATGTTGCTAGCCTTTTAAAATCTGGATTGCATTTTAAATGTGAAATTGCAAGAGAAGGAATAGATGGATGCTCTTACATTTTTGGTGGCAGGTCATTAAATTCTAGGTGTCTTGTATTAAAAATAAAATAAAGGCTACAAATCTACAGAGCATTTATGGCCAGGGAAGCTTAAGGAGAATGAGAATTATACAGCAATCTTGTTTATTGAGAATTAATAGAAAACCAAGAGGTAACCCGTATTTAGTTCTGTGTCTAGTTCTGTTTCAGAAAGGGCTGAAGAGTTACCATGAATGAGAATGTAGTCGAACCTGTCTTGCATTATTGGTTCTGTTTTCGTGATGAATGCCATTAATAAGATGGAGCTTAATAAGTACTGACAGTTTTAGGTTAGAAGTTACAGCATCTGACTCAAGTTCACAGATGCCTGCAGCTTCCAGAAGTAATCAAACAAACACACTACCAGAAGGATTTGAGACTCTTGTATTTAAATGGAGAATAGCGGGGTTGTGTTGTGGTTGAGAGTGCCCCTCTGTTAGAGTCTGGTAATTTAGCGTTGTGGGGAGGGGAATCAGAAAGATTGTACTAGACCAGATCCATCCATCCATCCTTCCTTCCTTCCTTCTTTCCTTCCTTCCTTCCTTCCTTCCTTCCTTCCTTCCTTCCTTCCTTTTCTTTCTCTCTCTCTCTCTCTCTCTTAACTTTTTTAATGTTTGTTTATTTTCGAGAGAGAGAGTATGAGCAGGGAAGGGGCAGAGAGAGAGGGAAACACAGAATCTGATGCAGGCACCGGGCTCTGAGCTGTCAGCACAGAACCTGATGCGGGGCTGGAACCCATGAACCGTGAAATATGACCTGAGCCAAAGTCGGATGCTTAACCAACTGAGCAAGCACCCAGGTATACCATCCGTAGACTAGATCTTACTTTCTACCCTCACAAAAAGGAACATAAAGATTGGATGATGGTAAGTTGGCAAGAAAATAAGTTTGATAGACCATATCTTGAGACTGGAGATGCTATCTTACAGCACTGATTCGACACTCACACTTTTTAGTGTTCAGTAAAGACTTTGAGACCTTGAGATTATTGACCTGAAGATGGGAAGGTAAAAGGCACAGGAACAGACCTGTACCAGTTAAGAATATCACCTTTAAATATCTATTTATGTGTGTATATATATATATATATATATATATTTTTTTTTTTAATTTTTATTTTTTAAGTTTATTTATTTTGAGAGAGAGAGGGATAGAGAGCGAGAGCTGGAGAGAAGGGGAGAGAGATGCAGGTTTCAACATTCTTAGTGTGGAGCCCGATGTGGGGCTTGAACTCCTGAACCATGAGATCATGACCTGGGTCGAAACCAAGAGTCGGAAACTTAACTGAGCCACACCAGGGCCCCTATTTATTTTGGGGGGGGGGGTGGGGAGAGAGAACGTGTGCGCAAGAGACCCGCCTCCAAGTGGGGGAAGAAGAGGGGCGAAGAAAGCCTGAGAGCGAGAATTCCAAGCAGGCTCCACGCTCAGCTGAAATGGGGCTAGAACTCCCAAACTGAGTTCATGACCTGAGCTGGAATCAAGAGTTGGACGCTTAACTGACTGAGCCACCCAGGCGCCCTGAATGTAACTTTTAAACTTTTGTAATTACTTGGTTAATTTGAATCAAAGATGAGTAGAGTCTTCCTGATGATTTTATACTTGCAGTACAGAGTGTTTTTGTATTCCTTGTTTTGTTTTCCTCATCTGCCACATCAAGCACTCCTTAGCCTGTTAGAGCCTGTAATATGGCTTTTCATTCTTTAGTTCAGCAAATGTTACTGAGCATTCCCTGCGGGCAAGGCATTGTGCTGGATACTGGAAATGTAGAGTTCTGAACAGGACAAATACAGTGGCTGCCCATGTTGTATTAGTCTGGATTCTCCAGAAAAGAGAACCACTGGATTATATATAGATATACAGAAATATTTATTATGAGGCATTGGCTCACACCTGTGGAAGCAAAGAAGTACCATAGTTTGCGGTGTGCAAGCTGGGAGGCCCAGGAAAACCAGCGGTGTAGTTTGGTCCCAAGCCTAAAGGCCCAAGAACCATAGGCATGGACATCCAAGGGTAGAAGTCCCAGCTCTGACAGAGTGAATTTTCCCTTCCTCTGCCTTAGTTTTATTCCCTTTTTTATTCAAGCCTTCCACTTTAGGAAAGGTGATCTCTACTTATTCTATTATTCAAATGCTAATCTTGATTCAGATGCTAATCTCTGGAGACACCCTCACAGACACCCCCAAATAATGTTTTACCAGCTATCCCAGCATCCCTTAGTCCAGTCAATTTGATGCATAAGATTAACCATCACACCAATCAAACTAATAGTCTAAAGGGGAAGACCTACATGAAACAAGTTTTCTGTTATTAACTATCCTAGGCGTAGAGATAGAACGTATTTGGTTGCTTTAAGCTGAACTGAATACTTATGATAGTTATACTGATTTATAGTTCTTGGAAGTCCTTAGGTATTGTAGCAATACCTATTTCATGGGGCGCCTGGGTGGCTCAGTTGGTTAAAGCGTCAGACTCTTGACTTTGGCTCAGGTAATGATCTCATGGTTCGAGTGGGTTTGAGCCCCATGTCAGGTTCCATGCTGACAGTGCAGAGCCTGCTTAGGATTGTCTTTCTCTCTCTCTCTGTCTCTCTCCCTCTCTCCCTCTCTTCCTCTCTCTCTCTCTAAATAAACTTAAAAAAAAAAATGTTCGTCATTTTATTTTCTAAAGGTTTTTTTATTTTCATAAAGAGATTTCTCAGAGAAAAGAAAACCCTAGCTTCAACCCTCCAACTATAACACTTCTAACTGGTCGCCATGTCCTTGTCTCTCTTCTTGCCCATGCCTAGGATGCCCTTTTCTACCTTCCCTATCAAAATATCATCCCTTTGTCAGGATCTAACTGGTAACAGACTATTTCACAAGATTTCTTTGGAAGGATTTAATTCTTATTGATCTTTTGGTTTTCTGAATTATTTAGGCATTTTTTTTTTTCAGCCTCTGTGACTTGTGCATGTATTTTCTTACATTTCTGCTTTTTATTGTCTTAATTTTTTAACTAGGTTTAGTTTAGATATTGGTTTTGGAGGAAGGGACATGAGAGCAAAGGGGTGGACTTCGCCTTCTTTAAGCATCTTCTTCAGACCTTAAGGTAGATTTTTTTTGTGTTCTAAATGGTTATATACCTTCAGTCTACTTCATTGATTGTTCAGGCAACACTGAGTCTGAAGGCATTGATTTGAAACCAATGGAAAATGAGACTCCTGCACTTTTTTTTTTTTTAACTTTTCATCTATTATATTGCTTGGTTTTTTTTTTTTCATGTTTTGAAACTTAGTAAGAATAAGGTCCAAATCAAATCAGTTCTTTTTTTTAATCTAATAGGTATTTGAGTACCTACGTTGTTTTGTGTACATCACTTTATCATAGTGTACTTACTAACAACGTATATTATACTCACATAAAAAAGGCACCACGATATTGTATTGTCAAAGGGTTTGATTGTGGATATAAGTAGTATCCCAGTAGCTATGGGAATTCTGTGAAATAGGAGACCAGTGTGGAACAGACTACTTAAGGAAGACTTCTTTGGTATCTGGGTATTAAGATTTTGAAATTGAAAGTAGAGAGTTAGAAGCTAGTTCAGAATAGAAGTGGAGGGGCGCCTGGGTGGCTCAGTTGGTTAAGCGTCCTGACTTCCATTCAGGTCATGATCTCATGGTTCGGTTCGGTTCGTGAATTTGAGCTCAGCATCAGGCTTTGTGCTGACAGCATGGAGCCTGCTTGGATTCTTTGTCTCCCTCTCTCTGCCCCCCCCCCACCTCTCTTTCTTTCAAAAATAAATAAACATTAAAAAAAGATAGAAGTGGGAAACATGGAGGTGACGGTAGGAACTGAGTAAGTAGCTTTTAGATAAGTAGTAGACTGTTCCGGGCTCCTAATCTGTGTGGTATCAGTTTTTATTGGAGTTAACGAAGAAATTATTCCAGTGTAGTTGTAAAATAACTTGTTCTTAAAAAATTTTCTTTTATACTGGCCAATTTTCTTTTCAAGCAGAATTAATAATCTAGAGAAGTTTAAAATTTAAATGGTAGTGCTTATTTTTAGGAAGGTACCCTTACCAGAAATACAGGCATATAGGAACTTGAAATCATTTATTATAGTGATTCCTAGCCCTTGGAATCTCTAAAATTAAAAGTACATATTCCTGGAGTTTTTGGAGACAAATTGTATATTTATCCACAGTAATAAAGCATTGGATAATTAAAATAGGGCTCCAATTAAAAGCAAATGTCATCTTTGTTGTAATACTGGTTATTTTCTGTAATTAAGCAAAAATGTGACTACTTTTTTTAAAAAAAGAGCAAGTAATTATTGATTAAATACAACATGGTAGTAAATGGGACAGGAGTTCTAAAATAAAAGAGATCTTTGCTTTGTAAGACCAGTATAGTTTCCTTCATTTCTTCAAACAGGAAGTAGTATCAGATGAGATTAAGGAATTTGCTAAAGGTCATAGGAATCAGTGGCAGATAGGTATAGAATTCAAATGGTTAAGGTTACCTGCAAATTCTTTTTTTCCCAAAGTTTTTATTAAATCTCAGTTAACATATAGTATAATACTGGTTTCAGGAGTAGAATTTAATGATTCATCACTTACATGTAATACCCAGTGCTCATTACAAGTGACCTCCATTAATACCCATCATCCGTTTATCCCATCCAACCTCAGTTATCTGTAGTTAAGAGTTTCTTATGGCTTGTCTTCCCCTCTCCCCTCTTTGCCCCCTTCCCCCATGTTCATCTGTTTTATTTCTTAAATTCTGCATATGAATGAAATCATACTTGTCTTTCTCTGAGTCATTTGCTTATTATTAGCACAGTACACTCTTAACTCCGTCCACATCATTGCAAGTGGCAAGCTTTCATTCTTTTTGATGGCTGAGTAATATTCCATTGTGTGTGAGAGAGAGTGTGCATGTGTGTATATGTACATAACACACACACACACATCGTCTTTATCAGTCAATGGACATTTGGGCTCTTTCCATAATTTGGCTATTGTTGATAATGGTGCTATAAACATTGGGGTGCAGGTGTTTCCCCCATGAATCAGTATTTTTGTGTCCTTTGGGTAAATACCTAGTTGTGCAATTGTTGGGTCATAGGGCAGTTCTATTTTTAACTTTTTGAGGAACCTAACTAGAAAAGTAAAGCCATCTTTTTTTTTTTTTAAATGTTTACTTATTTTTGAGAGAGATAGCATGCACATGAAGGGGAGGGGCAGAGAGAGAGAGAGAGAGAGAAGGAGAGAGAGAAACCCAAGCAGGCTCTGCACTGCAGCCCCAATGTGGGGCTCTAACCATGAACTGCAAGATCATGACCTGAGCCATAATCAGTCACCCGGGCATCCAGAGAAGTAAAAACTATCCTATTATTAGGGCTTAAGAATTTTGAAAATTTAGTGATATTAAATGATAATCAGCTTTTCATAAAGCCCTCTCTTTTCCCCTTTTGTTAGGTGGTATGGTCAGGAAAAAGACTACAATGTGCTAGTCATGGATCTTCTCGGACCCAGCCTCGAAGACCTCTTCAATTTCTGTTCAAGAAGGTTCACAATGAAAACTGTACTTATGTTAGCTGACCAGGTATGTGAAATGTAGATGAAAATAAAAACTGAGAATACTACTATTTAACTGTAACGTAAATTTTCATAAACCAGAGTGTGTATAATGCTGTGTGTCAATCTTATGTTCAGCAAAAAAAAATATATATATATATATATGTATATACATATAGGTTGTGCTCACTCAAGTGTACTTTTCTCTAACACAACTTAAAGATGTTTTCCTGTGGTCATAGGATAGAAAAGGATTATATTCGTTTGTTATTCACCTGTAGAAAAGTACTTTTCAAGCTGTTACATCAGATGCAGTCTGTTTCAGTGTAGAATATAGCAGGTTTCTTTATAAGATTTTTGAAAGGGCTCAGTATATATGGAGGGAAATATAAATATGTAGAAGTTTTGGATAAGTGAATTGGATGTTATACATTATGTGTGGGGCCCTTAGGAAAGCTACATATATATTTTTTTAATTTTTAATACTTTTTTTTAATGTTTATTTTTGAGAGTGAGTATGAGCAGGGGAGGGACACAGAGGGGGGGAGACAGGATCTGAAACAGGCTCTGCTGACAAGGGCTCGAGTTCACAAACCTGTGAGATCATGACCTAAGCCGAAGTTGGACACTTAACCGACTGAGCCACCCAGGCGCCCCCTGAAAGCTATAGTTTTGAGGAAAACAGTACTGAAATAATTTAAGGAAGAATTTTTGACCAAGTAAATGTTTCTTGAAGTAATGAATTCTCAGCCATTGCTAGTATTTAAGCAAAACCGGGGAAATTTTGAAAATGTCATGAATTAAATTCATGCACTGGCTGAAGGTTAAGTTGTTTTAAAGCTAGGGTGCCTGGGTAGCTCAGTAGATTAAGCATCCGACTTCAGCTCAGGTCATGAATGATCTCATGGTCTGGGAGTTTGAGCCCCCAAATGGGCTCTCTGCTGTCAGCACAGAGCCCGCTTTGGATCCTTTGTCTCCCACTCTGTTTGCCCCTCCACTCTGGTTCTCTCCTCTCTCAAAATACATAAACTTTGTTAAAAATATATATATAATATATATATACACACATATATATATAATATATATATTACATATTGTATACATATTATGTATGTGTAATATATATATAATATATATAAAGCCAGAACTTCTATTTTTTTGTCTTAACAAAATAAGAAAAATGATTTTAAAGAGTTTTAAGATGGGGGAATGATATCAGGAACAAGCCTTCAGGTAGTGGATAATATGGTTAAAGATGATAGGTAAATGTCAACGAATTTGTAATTTTAAGTATTTTTTTTAAGTTTATCTTTTTGAGAGAGAGAGAGCACGTGTACACATGTAAGTAGAGGAGGGGTGGGGGTGGGGTGGGGAGAGGGAGAGAATCTGAAAGCAGGCTTCAGGCTGTCAGGTGAAAGCCCGACATGGGGCTCAGTCTCAACGGAACCGTAAGATCATGGTCTGAGCCGAAATCAAGAGTTGGACGCTCAACCGACTGAGCCACCCAGGCGCCCCAAGGAATTTATGATTTTAAATTTTGGTCAAGAAACAAGGGCAGGAAAATGATGGAAATGTTTCAGGTTAAACTCAGTGCTGTGGAAGAGAATATTTTTAAAATTTAGATTGGATGTTGAAGTAAAATGAGATGGTAAGAGTATAAAACCAAAGGATTAGAAAATAGTGTTCAGTTCGAGCCCCGCGTCAGGCTCTGGGCTGATGGCTCAGAGCCTGGAGCCTGTTTCCGATTCTGTGTCTCCCTCTCTCTCTACCCCTCCCCCGTTCATGCTCTGTCTCTCTCTGTCCCAAAAATAAATTAAAAAAAAAAAAAACAAAAAAAACATTGAAAATAGTGTTCAGTCTCTGTAATCAGCATCGACATTTCCAGTAAGGTTAACATAAAAACTGAGGGGCTCAACCAATATTAGCAAATTACATTGTTTTATTTGTGGTACGATAAGAATTCAAACATTGAAAGGTAAAAATCCTTCTATGTTTTAAGTAACATGAGTGAATCCTAGTAAAAGAGTTTATATGCTGTAGGTTCAGTAACACAGAGGTATTCATACAGAGAACATTTATTCGAGGCTGCTGCTTTACTTAGCACTGGAGGGTGCAAAGAAGAATAAGAACTCTAGTCCCTTTCTTCTAGGAGTGTAGAAGTTAGAGAAACAGAAAACATACGATGTTCAAGATTTCTGTGATAGAAGTCTATATGGGGTACACTGTTAACATAGAAAAAAAGTAGTTCAAGGAAGGGTGTCGCAAGAAAGCAATGGTTTAAGGAGGTAACTGCTAAGTCTTGCTGTGTATATGATACATTAATAACACTTGAAGGTAAGTAGTTGGTGCCATTTATTATCTTTGCCGAACCTTTTCCCAACAAGTTAATAATCCTGATTTAATGATGGGTATCACTAGTTAGGACAAATAAGTACATTAAGTGGGCTGAATGTTTTGTTTTAGTTCCGTTAATAAAGTACAAGTTGCTGCTATAACTAAAAGTACTGTTTGGACATTGTATACAGCTACTTCCTTGAGTATAAATAGTTTAAGCTAGAGATTACAAATTTTGCTTCAAGAGACACTTGTCAAGGTTCACAATCTGTATGGTAATAAAAGCTCTAGGGAAAATGGGGACAAATAAAAAATAGAATCCTGACACATACTACTGAGAAGAGCAAGAACATATGGGTAGAAAGGTAATAGTCTTTGGATATTGAAAACATTTTCAGATGCTTCTAAGTATCTTATAGACACTTAGACATACTTGATAATTTGAAAATTAAAACACAGAAGGGATTAAAAGTGATGCCATAAAGTTACAAGACAGTTTTTTAAAATTAAAATTAGTTACATAACAAACGTAAATAAAAAGATTGTTATGTGCAAAGAATTCTTAAAATCGACAAGACTAGGACAAGCCAAAAAAATAATGGACAGAGTATAGACTGATAATTCATAAGATAGTAAATGAGAAGACTTTTAAACCAAGTGTTAGGGAAGTAGAAGTGAGGTCAATACCTGCCATTGACAGAATTTAGAAAGAATTAAAGTTTGCCAGTGGGAAGAAGAATATTCTTAAGTACTGCTGGGAAATGAATTGTTAGAGCCTGTGTTGAAAGACATTCTGATGCCACCTATCAAAATGATAGCTGCTTCAACGACTCTCCCTACAATTAATTGTATGGGGTTTATAGTCCATAGGAATAAAAGCACCAGTAGATAAGAATTGATTGATTGGTTTAAATCAATTGGTTTGAGAGAGAGAATGAGCAGAGGAGGGGCAGGGAGAGACGGGGACAGAGGATCCAAAGCAGGCTCTGCATGCTGACAGCAGTGACCCCGATGCAGGCTCCTACTCAAAAACCATGAGATCATGACCTGAGCCGAAGTCGGGTGCTTAACTGATGGAGGCACCCAGATGCCCAGATGAGGATATATTTAAATATATTAATAACATTATTGTTTACAGTGGGAAGATACTGGGAACAATGGAAATAATTTAAGTTGGGATGATCGGGGAGAACCTAATGCCAAAGACCTATACCATTCAACTTGGCAGAATGTCCAAGCAATTAAGAAGAGGTTGTTGGAATGACAGGCTTCCTATTCAGTTTTTGAATGGGATTTGAATGTTATTACTGAAGTGTGGAGAAAAAACATGGGAGAGTTCAAAAAGCATCTAAGAAGTAAAACCCAGCATGTATATGTCCCCATGTGTTATGTTTATGTTGTATATGCTACTGACTTCTGGGAATGTTTGGGTTGTTTAGTTAAAACCAAGCCAACAAGAATAAAATGAATAGGATGCTTCCATTCCAATTTAAAACAATAGCAACTTCTATCTTTCAGTTGGTCAACACCTTCTGTTCCCAATTATATGTGTGTCTTGAGTATGTAAGCACAGAAATGGATAATGCCAGGCTATTCTAACACAGGTTACCTCAGGTGGCATAGAATTGGGGTGGAAAGTTGATGATTTAGCTTTTCCTAACTGAAACAATTCTAAACTTACTATTTTATAATTTAAAAATTGCAAACATCAGTTCTTTCTGTCAGGTTAGATGATTGTCATATTTATAATCATTAATACTAGAACATGCCAAAGAATGGGGCGGGTTTATGCTTAGATATTCATCAGTCTAGAGATAAATGGGGATCCTGGTTGCCCTTTACATTTAATTTTGTCTAGCACTGTTTTTGTGAATTTAATACCTGGGATCTTGAAAAATAATTGAGATACTGAAATAATTGAGAAATAATGTGTTGCTTTCTTTTTTTACAATTCAAATCACATGATTATCTCTCCCCCCCCCTCCTTTTTTCCAGATGATCAGTAGAATTGAATATGTGCATACAAAGAATTTTATACACAGAGACATTAAACCAGATAACTTCCTAATGGGTATTGGGCGTCACTGTAATAAGGTTAGTCAAATGTTCTCTGCATGAAAGAGCAAAGAGTAAAAACTCCAAGAATTGCTTTGGTAAACTTTGAATCTTTAAAAAGTCATAGGAAATTGTATTTGCTGTTGATGATTGCTTTAAAAGATTGTGCTAAAGGATAATCAGCTAACTCTTATTAACTTAGTAACTTGAAATAAATTTTCTTCCAACTTACCCAACCCAGGTTAATTATCTGTATGGAAATATAAAATTCCCAAGGGCTTTCTAATGAAATGTAATCATCTGTTATTTAACTATTCAAAAGTTGTATCTATTTTTCATTCGTTGAAATAGTAAAAAACCCCATATACATTTTTTCCTGAATGCTAAAATCAGATTTTAACCTTTGTCACTGAAGCGTGGGTTTTTGCAATATATGTGCTTGTGCCAGCGTGGGGACCACTGACCCATCTGTCACCATGGCGTTAACATTTGCTGACTGAGCATGATCATAATGAGAATTCTTCAGTCCTTGGATTTGTGTATTCAAAAGGTTAACTTTTGGGCCTGCTTCAAAAGTAGTTGACAGTTTCTTACTTGGGTGCCAAGTTGGGTGGATTCTCTACCCCTTCTCCCCCTTTTAAAGGAAAATGTAGTCAAGTGAAATGAATGTTCATACAACAAAATTAGTATTCATTGGGGTCTCAGAATGGTTGAACGAATGGGGTGATTGGGTTTGAGCTAGTGACGCATGATTGCAGTTAGAAACTAATTGTGTTGAAATTTTTCTGCAATGATTAGTTTTATTGAGTGAATTGCTTTATTTATCGATTCAATGTTGAGCTCGGGCAGACAGGCAGCATTGGCAATGCACTAAGCATGTTATGATCTGATGATCTGATAGAAATTCTCAACTTCAGGACAACATGGGGCTTTTTGGTTTTTGTGGGGTTTTTTGTTTTGTTTTTGGAAGGAAGATTCCCATTTGTTTTATTAAGTCATTAGGAAGTGTTTGGTGTTTTTTAGGTCTGGCTATAAATGTTTACCTTTGTTTGCCTGTATGAATGCCAACTTGTAGCCATTACCATTAGAACTGGTGTTATTTGCTAATGCGTGAGACATTGATGTTGGTCTGACCAAGTTTTAGGAATTTAAATTTTTTTGTAAGCTAACCTTTAAATAATGAAAGGTGTGTATATCTACATATAACTTACCTTGCCATTCCCAAATTGCATCTTTGTTTATTTTTAAATATTATGTAGCTTCTCTCTCTGAAGCATCCAGGTTCTTAATTGTTATTGTAAAACCTGGTGGTTTAATTGAAAAAAATTTTACTGATCTTAATTTTTGGGGCATTTCTGTTAGTTTGACCCTGATCTTTGGCCATTTCCCAGCCCCCCCCTTCCCTATTTTCTTCCTGATAAAGACCCACTATCCTCATTTGATCTGTGTTCTGCATGTTGACATTGCAGTACATGGTTTTTGTCTTAAAATTAAATGATGACCTAGATAATAACTCTTTGCTCCCTGCCCCCCTTTTAAAAATAGCTTTGTTAATTACATAGTTGTGTTAGGATGTCCAGTTTGCCCCATGATGAAAACCTTTTTAGGCTCTTGTGTCCTCTTTAGAGATACTAAAAAATATTGTGGAGCTGCTTGCTGTTAATAGATTCAGAGAGTCCCTAGGGTAGAAGTGCAGTATTTCACTTAACTAAGATTCAAATTCTAAATGTTGTTCTTGAACATTTTAGATTAGTGTTTTGTTTCTGTAGTTGGTTTTTAGTGTTTTCTTTCTGTATTGTAGTTTGAAAAACATGCCAGTTTTATGAGACTGGAGTCTTTGGTTAGTTTGTTCTAGTAGTTTTCTATTCGTGGGAACAAATGGGGGGCTTTTGAGGTTGATTTTTTTTTTTTTAAGTCAAATTTCTTACTTGGAAAATTGTTCTGAATTTGATATTTAGGAGTGACCACTCCGATCTTAGTGAATTTATTCATCTCTTCCAGTAATCAGCCCTGCATGCTTATGAAAACCAATTTTGAGGTGACTAAATGCCTTCTACCTCTTCCTTACTGAAGATTTTTTTCCCCTGTACAATCTTTTTTGGGGGAAGGGCAGATTGTGGTACCAAATATTGCAGAGCCAAATTCCCCATTTTTGATGAAAATATTAAAGAGCCAAATGTCACCATTGCTATCCCTGATTCAGGCAGTGACACAATATAGTGGCATTAAAAACTTGAGTATTTTCCAGAATTCAAATGTTCTCGAGCATGTGATTCTTATTTGGAAAACTGAGAAGCTACAGTGCTTGGTGGAAGAAGGATGGCATTTGGCTACCCTGTTCTTTCTCTAATGCCTCGGTGTTGCCTGTCTGCGCCGGCCATTGTTGCAATGTAAGCAATACTGTTTGATGCACTGCCACCCTCTATTGTCTGTTTAGTGTTTAGAATCTCCAGTGGGGAAGAGGAAAAGAAGCATGACTGTTAGTACTTCTCAGGACCCATCTTTCTCAGGATTAAACCAGGTCTGAAACTGTCTCCTATTCCAACCTCAATCCCAAATTCATGTGCTTTTCTTTTTTATTGTTTTCTTTTGATTATTTTTGTTTTGTTTTAATTCTGGAGAATGTAGATCTTGCTCAAGCATCTCTTACGTTGGCATTATTCAGACATACTTGGCAAACATATAACATTACTAAGATGTTTTTTTGTGGCTTTTGCTTAAAGCTTGTAAAGTGTAGAGAAAACCTAAATGAAAACAGGATTATGTTTAGATGAGGAAATGATATGTTGGTCTAGTATTGAAATTCTTTATCTAATGGTAAACGAGCTAGACTTTAGTTTTTAAGAATGTATTTGGAGTTGCAGAACTTTTAATGCATGAAATATATCTAAATTCAGTTGCATCAGTGCTGTATGATGAATATATTCTGCCTCAATTCTCTTCCCCTTCCCTAGTGAACTTCAGGTAAGTGTAGACCAGATTTCAGATCTAGTGTGTCTAGAATTGATTTTACCTCAATATGTGAATTCTCCGACTTCAGCCAAACGGCCTAAAATGCTCAAAGAGCATCATGTGCTCTGGAACTAGGAGACATTGCAGTCTAACAATGTAACAGTAACATAATTGAAGCACTTAGCAAACAATTACCATTAATAACATGCAAGATAAATTAATGCATAACCTGATGATTTAGTGTTTGGCAGGCTAAGTAATAAACACCCCAGTACTTTTCTTAAAAAAAAATTTTTATGTAAGTGGAAGTCTCCACTTTTTTTCATAGAAGTTGGCCAACTTTGTTAAGCTCTTGAGCAAAGAAGTGAATGTTAATCATTCAATTTAGTATACACTGAGAAGGAAGTATTGGCAAGAGTAATCAAAAAAGATAAGTTGAATTTGGTATAGTTTCAAAGTATGTTGCATACTTTGTACCACATGCATCATCTGAGTAATCATTTAATCCTTTTCTGTACTGCCCAGCATTATTCCAGGGATCATCTTCTGCTGTTACTGGTTTCTGAAACTCAAACTTATTTTTATTCACGGAGAAATAGTAATTGTTGTGACTAGATCTGAGGTGGGGAGAGAGAGAGAGGATGGTGGGTAATTAGGCACTTTGTAAAGCATCTAGTTCCCCATTTTTGCTTATCCATTCATTCACACAACTTCTATTTTGTAACATAATCATTTAGTAACTTCCATAAAATGACATTGAATCGATTATATTTTCTACATACAGATTAGCTGGGTTGTGAGGAAAAGTGATCCTGTGAATGTTTTGAAAGGGCAAGGAAATGTGACCCTCGTTAGGTGAAAAATTGCCAGATTAAACTAAAAATCTATATAAACTATATATTACAG
The DNA here is from genome assembly GCF_007474595.2 of Lynx canadensis. Lineage (NCBI taxonomy): Eukaryota > Metazoa > Chordata > Mammalia > Carnivora > Felidae > Lynx > Lynx canadensis. Next base: position 197,678,115 of record NC_044303.2, read on the forward strand.
TTTTTAAATTTATAAACTAAAATTATCGATAGTGTTTCTAAAAACACCTCTGCTAAAATAAAATGCACCTCTACTGAATGAAGTTATCCCACTATGCCCAACATTAATTCACTCCCACATGCCTTTGAAGAATAGACTGCATTCTGTAAAACTGGCACAAATTTTACTTAGAACACAAAATAAAAATTCACAGAAAAGCAGCTTGACCCACCAGAGAAATTAGACTTCTTTTGCATATGCAAATGTATAAAAATATATTATCTTACGACTTACTGAACATTGACTTTTCCTTGTTTGGTTCTCCCTTTACATATTTGCGGCTGTTTGGTTGTATCCTTGGAAACATGGTGTCATGTAAACACTTCCATTTTGTGTATATTCATTTTTAAATTCAAAGCAGAGAACTACTAAAGAAGCTTGATAGGTACCAGAAGATCATGAACTACCAAGAGATTAAAAAAAATTTTTTATGTTAAGTAGCTTTCTTTTTCAGTTATTTGTTCTTATTTTCACCTTTGCTTAGCAGTGAAATTATTTTTCCTGACTTACTTTCAGTTTTTATAAGAGGAGAAATTTTAAGTTGTTTTATTTCCTTTGTAGTTTTTTGTTTTGATATTAAAGATTGAAATATTTGAGAAGACAGTGTTTGTATTTATTTTTTGTTTTCTAAAACTACATTTCATCCTTTAGCATTGTGGAAAGAAAGAACACTAGAGAACATTGAGCTTTCATGGAACAATCTTTTAAAAAGTTGTGAGAAAATGTCTGGTCATTGAGTTGCAAATGGAGCAACTGAATGTAGACTTGGACATGAAGGACACTATCAGATCTAATTTGTCAGAGTTATTCTTATTTTCTCCTCCATTTTGAAGTACTAAAAGAAGCAATCCTAGGAAATGTCCTTTAGAGGAGAGTCTTTGTCTTAATTGCCTTTTGTTTAAAACTCACGTAATTCTTACGGGCATTTAAAAAAATACTGTGGAGCTGGATGTCTTTTTTGTGTTTGTTTTTGCCTTGTTTTCTTTTCAGTGTGAATCTGCAGAACTTAAGTCATGCTTTTTGGTTTGCTTAACAGAAATGTATTTTGCTTATTTTAATATTTGTGTACTGAACCCATTTTCATATCAAGAGAAAAGTAGGAGTGTGAGCTTTATTTCTCTTTGTGTGTTCTAAGACTTTCTCTTGGTCGTATAATAATGCAATTGCCGAGGAAGTGAATTTAATCTTACTAGATAGGTCTCATTATCCAGTTAAATTTTACTAAAAATTTGCTCTTCATTCTTTCATAGTAGACCAGGGGAAAATAGGTATGTCCTTGTTACCTTGGTGACAATAAGCTCAAACCTCAATGTCTTTTCCCATCCAGTGTATAAAAAAGGCCTGCCTTTTTTTTTTTTTTTAAAGATTTTTCTTAAAGTAATATCTACCCCCAACGTGGGACTCGAACTCAAAACCCCAAGGTTACGAGTTACATGCTCCACCGACTGAGCCAGCCAGGTGCCCTTCCATAGAAGTGTTTTTTACCCTCCTAAGAGAGGCACTTGATCAGATTTTTTTTTTCCACCCATATCAATCACTTTGTTTTTTGTTTGTTTTTAATTTTTTTTAATGTTTATTTATTTTTGAGAGAGAGACAGAGCATGAGTGGGAGAGGGGCAAAGAGAGAGGGAGACAGAATCTAATCTGAAGCAGGCTCCAGGCTCTGAGCTGTCAACCCAGAGCCCAACGTGGGGCTCCAACTCACAAACCATGAGATCATGACCTGAGCTGAAGTGAGATGTTTAACCAACTGAGCCACGCAGGCCCCCCTCAATTACTTTATTCTTACGCACACCCTAAGAGGCTAGGTGATGGGTTTCTTAGGATATCATAGATTGTAAACTGGACAGAAGGGACCCAAAGTCTGCCTAATGGAAAGAAAAACTAGAAAACGTAGGCACAACTAGGGAAAAAAAGGTCTAGGGCTAGGTACTAAAAGGGCACCTAGACCTGCCTGTTGGATAATCTTTGTAGACATAACTTTAATAAGAGAATTTATGATAAAGACTAACATTTGAAATAAGGATTATTTATTTTGCTTTAGAAGGTACGTAAATAAATACTGGATTTTTTTTTCTTTTTTGTCAAAAATAGGGGTTTTTTTTCCTTCAAAAATTAGCTACATTAGAAACATATCTTACTCCCATGTGTCCCATATAAACATGATAGCACTAAACATTATTTTGTTCTAAAATACTAGTCTTGTTTTTAGTTAGCTCCTTTAAACTGCTAATTGTAAGTTATCTCGGTGTAAATAGATACTAAGTGCTTTTTTTAAGATTTTAGATCCATATTTATATTTCCCAGAAGTTTAACCTGATGAATGGATAAATATCAGTGGGAAGCAGTAGAATGTAATGCATGCTTGTTTTAAAAATGCTTATTTTTTTTGTTAATAAAAATCTTGGTTTTGTTGTCAATATCAAACTTTTCCAAGTTGTCTTATTTTAGATAATGAACATTCTGTTGCTATACTGAAGGAAGAATAGCCTTTGCAAAATGGAAGAATTCCAGATAGCTTACATTCAGTTTTTGAAACCTCATGCTTGTTTACCAACAGTAACAGGATGTCAGGTTTCATTATGGCACACAGCACGCTTTTCAACTCTGCTATGAAGCATGTATATATTTCTTCACTACTTTTCTAAAGACAGGCTCCCGAGTGTGTAATAAACTGGGCCTGTGAAGTTGGTTCAGCTGACAAGGATCAACCATTTAACTGTATTTGCTTTAACTTGATTTATTGATGAGAACTAGTAAAAACTTACTGGAATGTTAAGTTTGTTCATTATCTGTTTCGCTTACGATACTTTATTTTGATATAGTTGAACAAGGTAGAATAGATGCTGTTGAATGAGTAAGCAGCAGTTCAACTGAGCAAGGTTGGAAACCTAATATCCCTTTATTTTCTTTTAAAGTTATTCCTTATTGATTTTGGTTTGGCCAAAAAGTACAGAGACAACAGGACAAGGCAACACATACCATACAGAGAAGATAAAAATCTCACTGGCACCGCCCGATATGCTAGCATCAATGCACATCTCGGTATTGAACAGAGGTAAGTTTGAAAAATGAATGTGTTTCTCAGATCCATAGCAAAAGCCACTAATGGGTTTTAGAAATATTTTAACTAGTTTCTTATGATGCCTAAAGATGTCTCTTGGCTGAAGATTTGAAGGACGCTTATTAATTCTTTTACCTGTTGAGCTTTAGTCAGTGCTGTGATGCCAGTTAAACGAGAGACCTTTTGTTTCTTTGTTGAAGGTTGTCTCTTGGGGAGAAAATACTCCGTGATGGAAAATTAGAAGCATAAATGTAATTTTATCTTGATGTTTGTTTGTTTACTTGCAACTGAAGACAGTAGTACTTATTTTCTTCACGCTGATCTTGAATTTTTATATTTTAGTGATGCAAGTTGAGTTTGGAAAATAATGTTTTAGTTATTTAGTTTTACAAGGAAAATGTTACCTGAGTCCTAATGAACTAAGAGGGGGTGGGTGGGCCATCTCATGTTCTGCTTTTCACTCCTACATAAATTAATAGGATCTGATTTGAAGTAAACATTGTCATGATCTCGGTGCTTTTTCTATTTCTTCTATCTTCTATTTTTTTCTGGTCTTTCATCTTCCCTTCCTCTTTTATCGATCGATTTTTATTCCTTAAAACAAGCATAGAAATGATAAATGATATGCTTCTAGGTTCGGGAACCTCGAGAAGGATCTTAAGCTTAGGAAATGTTCAGTGTATATGTGTATATATATATTCACATGCATCATTAATTGGCTTTAAAATGTTAATTGGGGAGCTTGGGTGGCTCAGTCAGTTAAGCATCTGACTCTTGATTTTGGCCCCGGTCATGATCTCATGGTTCATAAGTTTGAGCCCCATCACCACGCTGTTGGTGCCCAAGGAACCTGTTTGGGATTCCCTCTCTCTTTGCCCCTACTCTGCTGTGTTCTCTCTCTCTCTCTCTCTCTCTCTCTCTCTCTCTCTCTCTCTCTGTGTCTCAAAAATAAACAAACTTAAAAAAAATGAAATGCTAGTTTATTTCAGCATCCCTCAAGTTAGTTTTTAGGAGCTTCTGCAAAACTTAAAAGTGTCCTGCTACTTTGTACTTTGTTCTATCTTCTTCATTAACCTCATTTAGAAAGTTGTCTCGCTAAATCCTTTTTGCTCTTTAGAAATTAAATTGCAGGACTGTGTTGGATTTTATAATTTTGTATTCTGTGAGAAAATTTTGTTTAGAAGTAACTCGTTACGAACTTTCTTATTACTTTAAGTACCTTCTTTCACAAGCCACCAAATTGCTCTTTCTCTTCGCTTGGGAAAACTTCTTGTGTACCTGGCTTTTTTTTTCCAGATGCTTTCCATAATAATTCCAGCTTGTAAATTTACATTTTCTTTTCTAGTCGCCGAGATGACATGGAATCATTAGGATATGTTTTGATGTATTTTAATAGAACCAGCCTGCCCTGGCAAGGACTAAAGGTAAACCAGACTTCCATTACCAGTCTTTTTGTTTTGTTTTAAGAATAAAAATACACATTGGAGATGAACTTTAAGGTCCCTTTGAAACTTAAAGCTTTCTGAGAGTGAATTAACTTTATTTTAACCTTTTATTGGGAAAATAAAATCTGATCGCTTCAGCAAGAATTAATAGAATCCCACTGTCAGGCCTGAAGAACAATTTCCTTTGGGACAGTAAGCAGATACCCACTGGTAACCAGTAGCTTTATCTGAATGGAAATTGACGTGGGCTAATTAAAGGTGGAGGCTTTCTGATTTTGATGTGTTGCCAGTGTGTTGAAAAGGAAGACTTTTATGTGTAGTAAAACTGGTTCGTCTAGTAGTACTACTAGCTATATTATTTAATTATCCTAACATTTGCTCCTATTAATTAGGAGTTTCACCTTGATTTTTGTGAGTGTCTGTTAATGATAAAATCACTGTGTCCTAGAATTTAATGGCTATTCTGATACTTTATTGTTCCTTTAAAGGAAAATGGTCCCTGTGTTTATTTAGCATCTGTGAATTAGATAAATTGCTCAGTGCTTGTGTGGATAGCTCTATCAAAAATGAGTAATTTTTACACTGGAAAAGTATTTTGACGTAACGTAACTTACTAATGTTACTAAGTGATGAGCACTTTTGTTGGTATTGAGCTGTCTTTACTTTTGCCCTTGTGTTGACTATTGATTATGAAAACACATTTCAGATTTGACTTCACCCATTTTTACTTAAATCATATTCCTATTAGACTTACCCTTTCCTAATAGCTAAAAATGTTCTTGAGGTAGAAACACCGGTAAAGAGCTATCAGTTTGGGTGGGGGTTGGGTGTGTTTTATTTACTTTGATTTGGTTTTAATTCTAAGGTATGATTTCTCTTGAATCTCATGTTGACATTTATGTCTAGTGGGTTAAACTAACACGGTTCTTCTCGATAGTATTGACTATGTCTATGTGGTTTGATTCTTATTTCCACAGGCTGCGACAAAAAAGCAAAAATATGAAAAGATAAGTGAAAAGAAGATGTCCACTCCTGTTGAAGTTTTATGTAAGGCAAGTGTGCTTGAGGCCTTTTTTTTTTTTTTTTTTTTTAAATAATAAATAATCCAAGAAGAGGGAGCATTTTATTTGCCTGTCCTGGAACTTAAACATCCTATGAGGTAGCTAGCTACTACCATTTTTAATTTACTTTTTGATGATTCTAAGTATCTTTAAGAGTAGCTTGAATATATGAGCCATTTTATTTTTTAAAAATGTCTACTTATTTTGAGAGATTAGAAGAGGGAGAATCCCACGCAAGCTCCACACGAAGTACAGAGCCCTATGCGGGACTCCATCCCGCAACCTCAAGATCACAACCCAAGCTGATACCCAAGCTTAACTAGCTAAGCCATCCAGGCATCCCTTTAGGAATCATTTCAAATAAGTATTTTATGTTTCTCATTTGGGTTCTGTAATCTGTTAAAAACTAGAGGGGGAAAAAAAGGGCATGTAAAGTTGTCTAGTGGAACCTCACTAGTTCATGAGAAAATAAATATTCTCATCCCTAAACTGGTGCCAGAAAATAATGGATATCGGCAGTTGGCAGGCATATCAAGGAGTAGGGAGACAAAGGCATATCACAGTATTCCAAAAATAGCCAATGGCGGACAATATAGGCGACAGTTGGAATCAGGCTCATTTCTCTTAAATCTCAAGCTTTGTAGAGAAGCCTAGGAGTTGAGAATGGAGAGCTGTCAGTTTCATGTTGGATAACCGTGGTCTCTTACATAGAAAGAAAACCACCCAGGGGCGCCTGGGTGGTGCAGTCGGTTAAGCGTCCGACTTCAGCCAGGTCACGATCTCGTGGTCCGTGAGTTCGAGCCCCGTGTCAGGCTCTGGGCTGATGGCTCGGAGCCTGGAGCCTGTTTCCGATTCTGTGTCTCCCTCTCTCTCTGCCCCTCCCCCGCTCATGCTCTGTCTCTCTCTGTCCCAAAAATAAATAAACGTTGAAAAAAAAAAAAAAAAGAAAGAAAACCACCTGGTCATCTTTGAGACAACAGTGGCGTAACCGACATAATTAGAAGACCGTATATAATTATATAGTTGGGTGTTGGGAAGTCAACATGGAGTTGAAATAGTACTTTGTGGAAGGGGGAAAGTGGTGTTTTTATGTCTCCCTATCCGCAAATTTCCTTTTTCCTTCTCCACATCTACAGTTAAAGGAGGGATTGGGGTGGGTAAGAGACTATGTTCTTTTCTGAGATTCGGGATTTGTTTTAAATTAATAAATACATTGTAGGTCCATGAATAAAATGTTCTTGTCTTAATGGTGCCCCCAGATAACTTTTTTTTGTTTTAAGTTTGTTTTTGAGAGGGAGACAAAGAATCCCAAGCAGGCTCCATGCTGTCAGGGCAGAGCCTGATGCAGGGCTCGATCTCACGAACCATGAGATCATGACCTAAGCCAAGATCAAGAGTCAGGTGGATGCTTAACCTACTGAGTCACCCAGGCGCACTCCCCCCCCCCCCCAACTTTAAAATCTGTATACTTCAGGAAGCAAAACATATTTTCTGTACACTACTATTTCTGTGCAGCAGAATGATTCATTTGGCTTACCGGGAAAGTCAGCCATTTTTCAGGAAGAGAAAGGGAGTGTTAGCACATCGTCTGCTTCTGGGTTACGTATTAATTTTGATCTAGAAATTGTGAACTAGGTCTCACTTTCTGGATTAGCCACATATAATTGTCAGGGTGCAGTGAACACAGAGTATTAGTATTATTAAAAAGTAGTGAGATTGTTTTCAGTCTCGTTACAGTGTTAACTACTTCATATCTGTATTAGTTACGGCATTGGTAGTTTTCTTTTATGAAGGTTTTGCCTGCCGTCATAAGATAGCAGTGCATGAAGTATACTATTTGACTTTTACTTCTGGTTGTTTAGCTCTATTTGGAATGCATAAATGCAGGCTCATCTGGTATGTGCTGTTTAATGTCTTGTTAAGAATTTAAATAAAATGTATAATATACTGATTAGTTTCAGCTGTCCATTCTCGAACAGTGAAATAATATAAGAATGAAAGCTGTTTACGTATATGCAGTCAATAAAGATGAATGTTACAAGTATATCCATTTTATCCTACCTTAGTTTTCTGGATACGAGAAATTTCTCAAAATTGGAAGGTTGTGGGAAGAGACTGTCTCTTTTAACGTAAAGCTCTTCACATATATTTGAGGGGAAGGATGCAGGGATTTTTGTTTTAATATTTTACATTTCTACGTTGGTGATGGCAAAATCTTTTTGGTGATTAATATCTATAGGCTCAGGGACGCCTGGGTGTCTCAGTCGGTTAAGCATCAGACTACAGCCCAGGTCACAATCTCATGGTTTGTGGCTTCAAGACCCACACTGGGCTCTGTGCAGATAGCTCACAGCCCGGAGCTGTTTCTGATTGCATCTCCCCCCCCCCCTCTCTGCCCCTCCCTCCCTCCCTCTCAAAAATCAGTAAACAACAACAACAACAACAAAATACAGGCTTAGAGATGTTTATATACATTTTTGAGAATCTTTCCTAAGAAACTGAAAATGGAAAAAGTTTATGCCCACAGGTGTTCTTACTAGTATTGTTTAGAAAAGAGAAAGATTTTAATTGCCTAAATGGCCAGTTACAGGGAACTAGTTAAGTATGATGTATTCACTCGTTCGGATGTTGTACAGCCATTCAGAAGCTTATGAAGAGGTTGGAAAATGACACAGAAAGATACTTGGAATATACTGTTGGTGGCAAAACAGTAATATGTAAATTATGTAAATAAAATAACAGTTGCGGAAAAAAGAAAAGGCAATCCCAGTCTTCGTAGGACAAAGCATTGGATTGATCCGTATCACAATATTGGTTGCTTTGTATGATTGCACTCTCGGTGATTTTACTTTTCTGTTTATGTAAGTATATTCTACTACAAAAAAGAAAGTAATTTCAGAGTCTGAGAGAAAGTGCCTGTTCACTGTGCCTTTGTGGCAAATAACATTACCGGCCTCGATTTTGTCATTTGTTCATTGTTTTCCATTGAGTTGTTAGATGTTGATAAGGTAATAAATTAACAAGTGGGTTCTCCAAGTTATTTAAGGACATAATACTGTAGGGAAAGGAACCATATTTTCTCTGTACATGATGAAGTGGTCAGAACAATGAAATTTTATTAAATTTATGAGGATACCAAGTCATATTAGTTGCGTTCTCAGATCTTATGGCAAAGTAGTAGTAAAGCACTGTCCTCAAAAACAAGTTTTACTTGCATTTTTAAATGCATTTATTTTTCTGTCTTAAATAAGTTGTTTTGTTTTTTTACTTTGTGTTTTAACTCTTGAACTTGTAGGGGTTTCCTGCAGAATTTGCCATGTACTTAAACTATTGTCGTGGGCTGCGCTTTGAGGAAGCCCCGGATTACATGTATCTGAGGCAGCTATTCCGCATTCTTTTCAGGTCAGTTTTTAAGGTGTTTTTAAGACTAGAGACTCCAGGGAAGGAAATTAGTCAAATCCACCCAAGACATCTGTTCTGACAAGTAGCGAAATAAAGTGACTCTAACCAGTATGAATAAAATATTAAGAAATTTGAGTTCATTTGGCATGTTTCCATTGTGATGCAAACGTGCTTGCAATTATTTTAGCTTGGGATGGAGAAACAGTTACTCAAACTCAGAGAATCTAACCTTTCCATGATAATGGCAACTCATATTGCAATTCAAGTGACTGTTGGTGGTCCTTGGAACACTAACTTTGTTATGGAACCCTATTTAATATCAAAATTAACAGCAATTTACATACGAGATAGTTATGGGGTGTATGATGGTGTGGGAGCAGGCCTCATACTCTAGGGTTCCCTGGTGCAACCCAGAAATGGTCTTGAGCGGATGGGGGAGGGAGATAGAGTGCATGTGGCTGGAAATCTTAGTTGGAAGAGAAGAAGAATTGGGGTAATTCTCTAAGTCCAGGAAAGTCTGCTTTCCAAGCCACCAGCATACACATCCACACACACACACACACACACACACACACACACACACACACACACACCAAGCTTACATTCTCATACCTACTCTGATTTGTTCTTAGAAGGTGCTTCCTATTTGGATGTTTCCCTAGGTAATTGACAGCTTGAGTGCTGTTCATTACCACTCCCCTGCCTCTTTCAAGAAAGTTTAAAAGTCAGCTTCTTTTTGAAAAAGGAGATTTATTCTTATTGAATACATCAGACTGAAGTGTGGTGACATCATTTTCCTTCAGTTGTGACTTGTAAAAAGTGAAACTGAAGAGTTAAAAAGTCATGTATATGGAAAGAATTCTTTTAGGAGCTACCATAATTAGAGAAAATACTACCATTTTTCTAAAAAGTGCCCTCCCTGTTTTGCAGGTTCAGTAGAGTGTTTAGCCAGACTCTCTTATTAAAGGATTAACACATCATTTTCTGTTTTCCAGGACTCTGAACCACCAGTATGACTACACATTTGATTGGACAATGTTAAAGCAGAAAGCAGCACAGCAGGCAGCCTCTTCAAGTGGGCAGGGTCAGCAGGCCCAAACCCCCACAGGCAAGCAAACTGACAAAACCAAGAGTAACATGAAAGGTTAGTAGCCAAGAACCAAGTGACGTGACAGGGAACAAATTGAACACAAAATTGGGTAATTCCTTCATTTCTAACAGTGTTAGATCGAGGAAGTGGTTTTGAAAGAAGTAAAAATTTGGCTCTGTGTTTTTACAAAGAGACGTCCTTGGAAAATTTGACTACTAACTTTAAACCCAAATGTCCTTGTTCATATATATATGTATATGTATTTGTATATACATATATGTGTGTATATATTATATCATTTCTCTTGGGATTTTGGGTCATTTTTAACAACTGCATCTTTTTTACTCATTCATTAACCCGTTCCAAAATAAACATTTGGTGTTGGGAATATGGTATACTCAATCAATCCAAAATCCTAGACCTAACACTTGTTGATTTTTAATAATGAATCTGGTTAGCCATGGTATTTTGACTTTCAGACTAACAGTGTTAAGAATTTTTCTGCATGTTAATGCTGTAGCATTTAAAATGAAAAATGGTGAACATGGTCCGATTTCCAGAGGTGGTGCGTCTGGCATTGCCCCCAAAGTGTCTATCTTCTCGGTTGCGGAGCATCTCATTTACGTTCTTAAATGCTCAAATAACTGAAAAGCTCGACACATCTTTCCTACTCAAGAACCAGATCTCTCTTTTGGTTGCTATTTAACTACCTAGGTTCTTAATTTTAAAATGCTTGTTTTGTTTTGGGCTTTCTTTTATGGAACCTTGCAAATACTCAGGGTCTGGGAATTCATTGTGGAATTGAACTCTGCAGTTAGGCCTTGCAAATTGGAAAAAATTGGGGCAAATGCCACTGAACTGCTAGTCTCTTTCCTTTCTGTCTCTGGCACTCTTGGTGCTACTAAGGAGTAGAACTGTTGGGGCACATTCTTGTCACTGTTGCCATACAGTTCAGCTCCCGAGTTTCATGGTTTTTGTTTGCTTTTCTTTACCCCCGTTGTTCCCTTTCTGGGGCTTACCTCCTGATACCTGCCTACTTTCTGGAAGGGGTGGGCAGGTAAGGTTTGGTTTTTGTGGTTTCTAATTATTTCATTTCTGAATGACTGCTCTAGTCTGAACCTAGCCTTCTTTGGGCTATATTTTTAGTATTGTATCTGAACAATTTGGTAATTTAAAAACAGATTCCGATCTGAGGTTACTTTTCAAGAAGGAGAATTCACTGGTGTCATCCTCATCCCAGCAGCTCATCTGTTAGGAATGAAGTTGAGATTCTTTTCTTCAACATTTCTGTATTGGGGGAGGATTCACAGCTGAAAGCTTAGCGTAACGGAGGTTCTTAGATGATGAAATTTCCGCTCAGGATAACAAACACTGATGCTTGCCTCTGCATCTCAGTTGGGACCTAATTGTCCCTTTTGAGTGTTTTAATCATGATATAGCTAATCAGAGTGCCAAACTCTTAATGCGCTAGGTAGCTAGCTGGTATCACTGAGAAACGGTCCTACCAGTGTAACGTCTCTAAACTTAGGACTTGTTATGCCTAACATCTATTAAGGTATTTGCTTTTTTTCATAAAATGAAACCAATTTTTGCCTAAAGCTAGCTGGGATAATAGGATCATCACGAGTTGCAGTTTCTAGAACTAAAATTAGATTGAAATCTCATCTGACCTAGAACATTTCACTTCAGGCATTCAGCAGCCTTCAGAAAGAATTCCCTTATTTTGAGTTAGTTCCATTGTTAGTTTACTGTGTGTCTCTTTCTCAATAAACAAGCAGAATTTTTGTCCTGCCTCATCTAGGTCTTAAAGATGAGAAGTTGGATCCAGTGAGTTAGTATGTTTCCTTGGAAAAAAAAATTGTAATTAAACTTAAGTTTAATCCTTAATTTTGTATTGTAACTATTTTTCATAAAAGCAACTTTAAATATCGTACACAGTTTTCGGGGCACTTGGCTGGCTCAGTAGAGCATATGGCTCTTGATATCAGGGCCTGAGTTTTAGCCCCACTTTGGGGGTAGAGTTCACCTAAAAAAAAATTAAAAATCTTACAAAATTTTCACGGCAATCATAGACACAGGGTTTATATAAATTACTACATAAACATCAACTTGTAAAATATTGAAAAATTGGATTTTTCATAAAATGCATCATTTACCATTGACTGCTTTCAGAGAGACATTTTCAGGTGGTATATTTTGATTCCAAGCAAAATACTGCTTGCTACTAAAATGTGCCAGGCCCTGGAATACAAACAACAAAATTGTGTTTGATCTTTGGCTTCTCGAAACGTTTGTTTTGTCTTGGATCTAGAACTTAGTGCCCCAGACAGATCTCATGTGAAATCCCCTCAGTATAAAGCCATGAATGTGTACGGCAGGTTTGAAGGTGGCATGAAATAAGTTTGGGGAGCCTACTTCCCTAACCCCAGCCGTATTTATCCAGACCATCTATTGAGAAATCTCCTATGAAGTCTGGACTTTGAAGACAGTCCCTTTAGGTGACTTACTCCTTATTTCAATCTCTATGTAATTAGGGTGTTTAAAAGCATGTTATTCTCTTAGGGTCCACTACAGTCATTTTTTTATTCAAGGAAGAGCTCCCCTGCAGTTCAACTCTTCACTAATTCCAAGAAATCCTTTCAGTGACGATAACATCATATAATACATTTTTCTGGTTAAAACTTTAGAAGGCACTTACCTAATACATCCTATCAGTTTTTGTTCACGGAATTATATGCTGAGGTTTTCCAAAGCAGAGAATTTGGTTTCTTAAATGTATCTTCAGCACATGAAACTGTATACTGCAGGGATATCTATTCCTGGAAAAATCCCCGGAACTGGTTGACATATTAATATATTTTACGTTACTAGTTTTAGTTTTTGAAAATTGTATATGGGATGTTTCTTCCATGGAAAGGTGTGTGTGTAATAAGTTGTTTCAGCAGTTCACTGTGAATATCCAAAAAGTCTTTTAAAGTCTGACTTACTCAGCTAAGATGGGTTTATTATGTGTAATAGACTTCTATCCTAATTACTTTTCTAAAGAAAAGATCTTTTGAAGTGCTCCATTCCAAGGCCCATCAAAAGACTAAGAAATAAGGCGTTTCTCATTTCTTGTAAAGCCCACTATGATGTGTACTAATTTTCGGTGCTCTTACGCCACAAGATTATAATTAGTTTTTATACATGTTAAAGAGAAAAATAAAAGATTCACATCTGAGACACTTCCAAATTCATTTCGCTTCCTTTTATTCAGCTGTATGTGATTATCAGGAAAGTAGTTTTTAAGACATTTAAGAAGTACTAAAGGGAAAAGGAAATCTTTTTAGGACATTCAGAATCCAGTTAAGTTCACCATTTCTTTAGTTGAGGTCAGAGATGGGGAGAATTTCAGAAGGTGGTGAAGCCAAAGTTGGATCCTTACATAATTCTGTTATCATCTTAGTCCCTCTGTTCACTACTCCAAGCCGTTGATATTAAGCATAGTTTTATCATAATCAGATACGTGGATGTCAGATTGTTGACAGTCAAAACATAGAAATTTTTTTCTATCACATTCTCCTACCATGTCCATGGTCTTCCTTGAATTACCTTCCAGTGTTTACTGGAATTCACCTACCATTTATGTCTAGCTTAACTTTTTCTGACTTCACCAATTGCTGCTAGGAACGTGGCTGGTCACTCAGCAACGTAACCCAAATCACAGGGGAAGACCTTGAAATAATCTGGAGACTGATCTTCTCTGAATACACTTAATCTAAAGAAGTGCCAGAGAGCTGCATCTGCTTGCTGAAATTTTTGTCAGCTTTTTTCATTGTGGACACTACCACTGGAGAGAAAAGAGCTCAGTAACCCAACAGGAAATGAAGACCAGTGTGCAAGAATTGATTTGTGGTCATCTGAATGAATCTCACATCTCCAAGGCTGGCTGGACTTACCAAACATGAACTTGTCAGAAAATCTGGACGATACCACAACAGTCAGAAGACCTAGAGGAGTACAGTGTTGCTGTGACTCAGTGGTGTATAATGCAGACCATCTACCAGTTGGGGAAGGAATCAATTGTAACAGGTATTTCAAGTTCAACAACCTCAGAATTCTGTAATAGGGAAGACAAAAAAAAAAAAAGAGATACCAGTCTGGTTTTTTTGTTTTTTTTTTTAAAGGCAGTTGAAGGGGTAATGTGTGTACTAAGTCGTCATTTATCTTATTTGTAGTGATAAAAAATCTCTTTCCCGACTTTTTTTTTTTTTTAGTTTAGCATAGGAAATGTTATTGTAGCTGTTTGTGTTTTTATTCTTGAGCTTTTATAGTGCCAATCTGATTCAAAATTCTCCAAGTTTGATTATGATTTCTGTGCAGCCAAAAAAAAAAAAAAACGAAAAAGAAAAAACACAGACATGTTAAACTAATAATAAATGGTATTACATCATGAATGTGAATACTGCATTCAGACTACTTTTAAAAAGTTATGTCTTCCACTAGGAAAGGATACTGAAATTTAAAAAGCCCATCACAAACTTCAAGCCTTACTATTATATAAATATCCCTTTGAACTAATTTGTGGTTCTATTTAAAAAAAAAAAAAAAATCAGGGACATCAGAAATGCATTCATAAATAAGAGCCAGTGTATACTTTTCAGATTTTGGATTAAGGGGTAGAATCTCACTAGTTACATAAACATTTTTTTCCTTTTGCAGATTTGAAAAGAAACTTAAATGTAGCTATTAACTCAGTAGTTACAGTGATGGTCCAACTCAATTTTGACTTTGCTTTTTGCTCCCTTTTTTTTGTTTTGTTTTTTTGTTTTTTTTTGTTTTTAGGAGCAAAGGGATCCCTTTCTTATTTTAACTGTTGTTGCAGTGAAGATGGGTGTTTGGACTTTTAGAAGCCAGGAGACACCACCTAAATTACAAGATAAAAACCAAGGAATCAATGCACACTGGAAAAAGGAATGCACTTGAAGATTGAATGTTGAATACTTGCTGAATGCTCCCATTGAGATTTTTCCTACGTAAACTTGAGTAACATCTTAGGACAATTCTCTGGAGAAACATTGATCCCTGGGTGGAGTATCCTACCATTGGCCAATCTGAAGAGTTACCTCTGGATCTGACTGCTCTATTCCTCCAGGAATATTTTTAGGCTAGCCTCTGTCTGATTCCTAAGCAATTGTAATCATTAACTGACCCAGTAATTTCTCAAATATCAGATGAACAGATACAATTCTTACCTAGATCTAATTTTTATCCCTATTAAAGACACAAGAGTGTTCTAATATTTTGACATTGTAACTTACGTTTTGTTTTTAGTTAGTGATAGCGGTTTCTATTTTAAAGCTGTTTGGATATTCAACGTAGTAATTAGATTATTCAGTATAACGTAATCACATAGCAGGGTGTGGTAAACAGTTTTAGTAGCTGTGTAAACATTTTTCTTTATCATATTTAAGAATAATTGCAGGACTTGAAATCAAATGTTCATCAGGGTAAGGGACACCTCTAATTAGCTAATTCATAGTTTTAATTTGCTTCACAGTATTCTGTATTTTAACATTGGAATCACGTTACAGAATATGGTCTTAATTTTAAGGGTTTTAATTCAGGTTTGATCTGACAGCCTTTTCTTTTTGTGCTTACTTTGCTAATTCTCTTTAGTAATATATACCAAATAGAATATTCCTTGTGATGAAGTTCATTTTCAGAAGTCTTCATAAAATTTTTCATTTTGGCATTTACTTTATGAATTTAGTACTTGGGCAGGCAACAGAGGTTTATTTTATTTATTTTATTTAACAGAGGTTTATTTTGTGTCTACTCTGTTAGTCGGCGTAGAGAGCGAAAGAATGTGTATAGCACTGTCCTCAGAGTGTTAGCACAATATGTTTTTAAACGAATTAAGATGACTTTCAGCCCTCAAATGAACAAATTCCTAATTAACGAGTGAGCCCATATTTCCCCAAAAATGATATATAAATGTTTGGTGTTATCTTTCCGGGGGGCGGGGGAGGGGTGTGTAGGGAGGCATAGATTTTAGAAGCATATTATTTGTCCCACAGAGCCCATTGGAAATGGTCCAGCGAATGTTTGAGAAGCACAAAGAAGGGAGAAGTTTATGATGAATAAAAACATGGTTTCCATGCTGAATTTAGAAGTGAGAGATCAGAGTGGGCTAGAAAGAGCTATAATGAGGCCAGCTATAGGGGTTTGGAAGGGGATGAACCAAGGGGCATGGTCACCTCAAGGGAAGGCTTTTGGTGAGAAGAGGTGGTACTGATGGGGTTTTCGTGTTTTGGCTGAGGAATGGGCATACTTCCTTTCTGCCTTGAGCCACAGATAAAGCTTGTAGGTAATAGAGATAAGCATTTGCTCTAGTGGTCTTTTGCCACAGATGGAACATGCAGCTGTTACTACCCGAGGCTGGTTTCTATTCAAACCTGCCTATGTGTGGAAGTCTTAAGAGTCTAATTGTGGCAGAGGGAGGTAGTGTTTACAGGGTGGGAAGGCTTGCAAAGTAAATCCAAAACAAAAAAGCCTCACTTGTTTAGGTTTTCAAATCCAGGGCAAAACTTTTTTAAGGTGTTATTGGTGGAAGTACAACGTTTTTAAAGGTTTAAGGTTTCTGTGATAAAAATCATACTGACCAGGTTTGTGTTCTATGGAATAACTCAATTATGTCTTGAATACATTTATTATTAAAGCTTATTGCTCCTTATTTGGATCAGAAGTAATGTGCAGAAAAGTTCCTGCGTATAGTATGATTAAGACTATAGTTTGTAATTTTTAAGGCAAAACCATCTTACTTTTCATTCGTTTGATAAATATTTGAACACGTTCTATGCTCTAGGTACTAGAAGTCTAGAAATAAATAAAACAGGCTCATTGGAATTCCCAGTAATTCTCGGGTCTGAAAAGTGTATGCTGACTGGGAAGGCTTTGATTCACCGTGTACCGCTCCTTCGTAAAGGCACCTAGAACAGAAAAGTTTTTGTATGTAGTTTTAAGATGAGCTGTGATTTTCAAATAGATGAAGATATTCTGAGTCACCATTCTAATAAAGTAATTATTGGCCCAGTTCCACCCAATTTCCCAGTTTTGGGTGTGGTTTTTAAAAGTCTTTTGTAACTTGGAATTGTAACATTCTTTTTTTGTTTCGATTTTTTTTTTTTTTGAACAGGTTTCTAAGCATGAATCAAGGAACAGAAGAAGCAGAGCAGATGATCGGAGCAGCATTTGTTTCTCCCCAAATCTAGGAATTTTAGTTCATATGTACACTAGACAGTGGTTGTGAACAACCATTTACTTGGTGTAAAGAACTTAATTTCAGTATAAACTGGCTCTGGGCAGCATTGGTGATGCCGTGTCCTGAGTTGTAGCCGCTGTAATTGTGAATATTAACTGAGATAGTGAAACATGGTGTCCAGTTTTCTATTGCATTTTTTCAAGTGGAAAAGTTAACTCTAAATGGTTGACACACACAAATTGGTGGAGAAATTGTGCATATGCCAATTTTTGTTAAAATCTTTTATTTTGAACTATACTGCTTTGAGATCTCATTTCAGAAGAACGGCATGAACAGTCTTCAGCCACAGTTGTGATGGTTGTAAATGCTCACAATTGTGCGTTCTTAGGGTTTATCCACCCCTGGGGTTTGCAAGTTGTTCACTTAAAACATTCTTAAAATGGTTGGCTTCTTGTTTGCAAGCCAGCTTGATACGGTAGCAACCAAAGATTCCAGTGTTTGAGCATTCGGAAGACTGCCTGCTTACCTGTGCTAGAAATAACAGCATCTAAAGTGAAGACTTAAGAAAAACTTAGTGACTACTAGATTATCCTTAGGACTCTGCATTAACTCTATAATGTTCTTGGTATTAAAAAAAAAAAAAAGCATATTTGTCACAGAAATTTAGTTAACATCTTACAACTGAACATGTATGTATGTTGCTTAGATAAATGTAATCACTGTAAACATCTATATGATCTGGGATTTTGTTTTTATTTTGAAATGGGAGCTTTTTTGTTTACAAGTTCATTAAAAACTAAAAACTGTTTCTGTAAGGAAATGAGATTTTTTTTAAACAACAAAAATGCCTTGCTGACTCACTATGAAATCAAAATCTCCCCAATTTTTTAATAGACTACTTCAAGCCATTTGTTACATACAGTTCCTTTGCGAATCATTTTAGATTTAGTGTTACAACTTTTCCTCAGATTTTTTTATTTAAAAAAAAAATTTTTTTTTTTTTTTGGTCTGAAGGGGAAAGGCATTCTTTATTTTTCCTTTTATAATGACTTACAGGCACAGTACCTAGTGCCGCGGCAGCCGGGACTCCCGTGTTCTAACTCCTGCGGCCTCGCACTAACCGCTGGACTGATTGTGCATAAGAATGAAAGCGTTAAAGGGTTTAACTACCATTTTGTAGCTTTTCTTTAAATTCCTGGTTAATTTGGCTTTGAGCAGATTGATTCTTAACTTTGGAGAGCATCCCACCAGGTGACCAGGTGAGGTTCCTATGATTCCTGACCCTCCCTAAGCCCCCATTCTTTCCCCTAAGTTCTCTGTGCGCTTCCTCTTAATCTTAAATGCGCTCTTCTCTTTCCTCTTTCTGACCCAATAGAAAGAAAAATTTATTGACAGTAATTCTTTAAATAGCGTAATTTATTCATTTATAGCATGTCAGGATTAATTAAAAGAACCTTTGTCTGAAAATGCTGCCAGGAGCCTGTTGTAAATGTAGGTATTTTGTAAAATAACCTTGAAACTGTAAATTGACAGGTTTGTTCAGATTGTGTCAGGTTTAATTTGTTTTATTTTTTTTCTCTTTCTTTTTTAAATCTACTTTAGCAATAATTAATTCCATGATCACCACATTCTGCTATTACAGAATATATTAGCACCCTCCCACTGCAGAAATCTTAATGAGTGCGAACTTTTGGGGTAGGCAGCTTACTTGTTTCTTTTCTATCCACCCATGTGAGTTAAGGTATTTGTTTCTTGACTAATAAACCCTTTGATACTTTTAGCCAGAAATCAGTCTCATAAAGCTATTTTTGAGTATAGTTTGTGTAAAATAAAAATGTTTAGCTTTGGTAATAACTTTTCCGAGCTGAACTCCCTCTAGCAAGATATTTTTCAGTGCTTTTATTTACTATGCACTTAGACTATGCACTTTTTCTGAAATATTTTTGTAACACTTAACTTTTTTGTATTTTTGCCATTTGAAAAGGTTGTGGTGTAGTTGGTCTGTAATTAAGTTGCAGATTTCAAACTGCTGTTAGCTTTGTAAATCAAAATATAGGTGTTTCTGTCCTGGTATATCTTCATTCCATCTGCAGCTGGAGCTGGAATCCCATTGATCTTCTAGCTACCATTCATTTTCTTCACAGTTCACAAAAGAAGAATGTGAAATTCAGTGAATGCTGTTCCTAATCCTGTCGGGAGATGAATCTCATTTCACCAAAATTAAATTATGTTTTTCCACTAAAATGATGATACAAGTTGAAGACACATCACTCTGAAATTGGAAGACCTCTCACCACTTAAGGCTCCGCAGTGGCTTACTCAGCTGAACTCTAGGTTACTACTCTACTTTGTTCACCCATTGGGGGGTGCAGTTTTTTTTAAATGTCGGGAGATGGCCATTCTAACTACTGTTGAATGTCTCTGTTTTGGGAAGGTATAACAAGAAAATAAAAAAGAATATATATGAAGGGAGAGACTGGTTATCTCCTCCCATACGGTTGTGCTCATGCTCCTATGGCCTACAAATGGAATTTGGGAGGTTTGCGTTTTCTATTATTTTCCATCAACAAATAAGCAAGAGATTTTCCTATTTCTATTAGTGCTTGCAGTGCTATTAAAATGTTTCAAGCGGAGAATACTGTAATGGCTATAAACTGAATTCCATTATAATAAACATAGCAATCAAGATTTTAGAAACCAAGCCAGTAAGCTAGTTCTCCCTACCATTTGCTGAAATACAGAGAATGGGTTCTTCTGACTTGAGTAGAATGAACGGTAGGACTTCTAAGAAGGGTGCCCCTGGACTTTCTTCATCTCAGCTTCCGAAAATTCAGTGGTCTGACCAGGGCTCTTCTTGAGCCAGATGGATATGTAGCCATGTTTTATGTTTTCTTGTTAGTTTTTCAACGGATAAGCATGTGATCAAAATGTGAGTGGGTCTCTACGAGGTATATAGCAAAGCGTCATGAACAAAAATTTATCTCAGATCTGCCGTCCCCTTTAAAGTGAGACCTTGTGAGGCTATACCTTGACAGGGTTGTTTTCGTGCTCTTCTCATCTTTTAAAATGGCCAGAGATGGTGATGAATCAAGAGTAAGTTGATCTCATCGGTCTTTGAATCATCAAACAGTACCTTGTTGAAGTAAAATGACTTGATTTCTGAAATGACTGTTAGACCCGTTATGAGGACATAATGCAAAAGTAGTGAAAATGTTGAACAATAGGAGAGCTGTCAGACTAGCCGTCCACGGCCGCGGTCGCATTGTTGGTCAGATGGCATTGTGTCTGTTGCTTGAGGCTGTGGACCCACGGTGACTAGAAGTCCACAATGAGAAGGAAGATTCTCCTCCTCCTTGTGAGTTGGGAGAGCCCTCCTGGGACTTCATACTTCATTCTGTTGTTTGGTCTCTGCTATTTGTCAGCCTGGCACGGTGACTTGGTTCATTCTGCCTCTGCCTGTACCAGATCAGATCCCTTAAAGAAGTGTTTTTGGGGAACTGCTACCATTGGCTACTGTGTACACCCGTCTGGATCAAAATCACGAAGAAATGTTTGTAATGGCGATTTGAAGTGCTGGGGCAGTGTTGAGTTCATTGGTGTCCGTACCACCGTAGACCTGAGCCATAGCACCTGACTCCCTAAAGAACTTGACTCCCTAAATAACTCCCTAAATGGGAAGAACAGTAAAGTGGAGGTGGAGAGAGTGTTGAAGTGGCCAGTAGATTAGATCAGTGTCCTTCATAGTGAGGAGGCCAAGCAGGACATGTAGGGGTTGTAGTGACTCATCTTGTGTTTAAATTCAGGATTTCTTATTCTACTTGGCCATTTATCACTCCAGCCATGTTTGTTTTTATAGGTGACTATTTGGATACAGAAGGGTTTGAAAAAATGAACTGTTTTGGCATTGTAGCGCACATTCCAAGTCGATTTTTAGACTGTCCGGGACTATGCCAGCTACAGGGAATTCAGAAGTGACCAAGACCATCCCCCCCCCCCCCAGCCTTGTTTTAAATGTTTATTTATTTTAGGGAGAGAGAGACCGGGCAAGCAGGGGAGGGGCAGAGACAGGGGGAGACACAGAATCTGAAACACGCTCCAGGCTCCAAGTTGTCCGTGTGGAGCCTGATGTGGGGCTCAGACTCTAGACAGTGAGAACATGACCTGAACCAAAGTCGGACGCTTAACCGACTGAGCTACGACTGAGCTACCCCGGTGCCCCAAGACCATCCCTTTTTAACAGCTCAGTATAAGAGAAGAAATAGCAATTTTGTATCACTGTAACCATTGCTAAAGAGTAAGCATTTGGGTGTTATGAGAGCACCTAATAGAGACATCGAACTGTCTTAGGGTTTTAAGGCGTTTAGCAAAGAAATGTAGACAAATGGAGCAGCACATGAAAAATCTGAAATAAAGATGGGACTAATTATGGAAGGTAGTAAGTAGCTGCAGGACCATTAAAGGTACGGATAAAATTCAGGTGCCCTTTGGAAGGATCACAAAGTATGGGCGGCCCATTGAAGCTGTTGTAGGGAGACCAGGGCCATTCCAAGAAAGCAAAAAAGTGTGGAAAACTTGCGACTGAGGCTCCTAACTGAAGAGACCTTTACAGTTCTACATTTTAGCATAGACCCAAAAGCTGTAGAAAGGATTAGATCATCCAGTGGCAGTGGGAAAAGGACTGTGGAATCTGCAGAGTATGCCCCATTTGTCAAAATCCTGAAAAATACTGAAGCATCTTATTTACTGAAGGAGACATTTTAGAGGAATTTATGGTTCAGGTCCAAATCTCAGTCTTCCAGCATGGTATCTTATTTGGAAGAAGTGGGGAGAGATTCCATATTAGGATGAAATTTAACAGCTGTATGAAACTACTTTCATTTATTAACCCTCAAAAATCCCTTGGCCTATAGCAAAATTTAGGTGTTTATATATACGTTTCTTTGATGCCATTAAAGATGTTCATACAGGGCTGCCTGGGCGGGTCAGGTCAGTTGGTAGAACATGAAGCTCTTGATCTTGGGGTTATGAAGTTAAGTCCCATGCTGGACATAAAACTTGTTTTTGTTTTTTGATGTTTATTTTTGAGAAAGAGCACCAGCAGGGCAAGTGCAGAGAGGGGGACAGGATCTGAAGTGGCCTGTCTGCTGACAACAGAGGGCCCGAAGCAGGTTCGAACTCACAAACTGTGAGTTAATTGACCTGAAGTCAGATGCTCAACCTACTGAGCCACCCACGTGCCCCCCCCCCCGCATAGTTTACTTCTTTAAAAAATCTGTTACATAGACTGTTTTAGCTTTATTCTTAAGATAAAAAATTTATCCCCCTTTTCATCGATGACACAGTGACTTGTGCACATTTATCTACTAAATCTCCTAGTTCAAACTTTAACAAGGCCAGAGCTAGGTCATCTCTGAACTGAGCCGATACCTGTGGAAATAACGTCCTTCAGTCTGCGAGGTGCTTCTTACGCTTTGTTCTTTTGATATTTAAGGAGTGTCTGGCGGGCTGAGTCAGTGGAACATGTCAGTCTTGATCTCAGGGTCATGAGTTGGAGTCCCACATCAGGCATAGAGTTAGTTCACCTTAAATTACAAGAATGGTACAATGATTCTTCCTTATGCTCAGGAGATTCAACAGTTGTTTACATTTTGCCCATTCAATCTGTTTGCACATCTATTTATCTTTTCATCTTTATTTTTGAGAGAGCGAGGAAGCATGAGCGGGGGAGGGGCAGAGAACCCAATGCGGGACTCAAATCCACAAACTGCAAGACCATGACCTGAGTTGAAGTCGGACGCTCAACTGACTGAGCCACCCAGGTGCCCTTGCACATCGCTCTGTAAACATACACTTTTTAACCATTTGAGAGTAGGTTACGGAAGTATTTTAATTTTTCTGAGAACAAAGATAAACTATTAATCATGGTACAGTTAATCAAAATCAGAACATTTTAAGATTGACCCAGTTTTCTAGTCCAATTCCGTCTGTAGTCCCAGTGTCTTTCATAACCCTTTTTTCAAATTGTCCAGGACAATTTGTCCAACAAAAGAGCCATTTACCGTACTTACTTATGTTTTTAAGTTTGGAACAGTTCCTCACCCTTCCTCTTTCATGACCTTAATGTTGTGTGTGTGTTTGTGTGCGCTTATGTGCATGTGTATGGTTTCATTTTCCAGCTGTGTTCGCTGAGGGTCTGGAACTCATGCTACTAAGGTAGCAGTGAGCACACCGGGCGCCCAGGTCTTGATTTCTAAATACTAAGGAACCACGGCTTCTTGGAGAAGTGTCTGACTTCAGGGCTGGGGTAGAGAAAATAAATACAAGGTGAACCTGGAATATTCTTGTGCCAGAAAGAAAGGAAATCACAAAAAAATGATGAGTACATGTCAGGACACTGGAGCCACTTGAAAGGTTCTTATTGGCCAAAAGTGTATCAGTTATATGAAAATGCTGATGACAGTGTAACTTAAATACCCATGGTTTCCATATTTGTATAAAAGGAGGAGAAAGGAAAGCTCTTGAAAGAATGCTGATAAGAGTAATGTTGCATTTGAAAAGTCAACATTTTACTAAAGGGAGCAAGTGCAAGTTTGATAAGCGCGAACATTTACGTTGTCAAAAGTATTACTTACCAAGTAGAAATACGCATTACTTGCCAAGGAGCATTCTAAAAAATACCTGGCCCGGATCCTCCATTGGAAAGGTGGTGCGATCATCTCCATTTTAAAGACAAATTCTAGGTTTCATAGCGTATCTTGCAGAATTAGAATTTGAATCCATCTAGAACTTAACAGCTGTCCAACAGACATCATGTCAGTCCTTAATCATGACAGTTACTGTTGTTCCTGATAGAAAAGAATTTAGAAAGGTGGGACTACCCAAGATGTGACAGCTGTTAGGTTTTATAAAGCCAAGACCTAAACCTGGCTTCCTTTAGTTTTTATATGGTTAGACCTGGTGCCCTTTTAAAATTTTATCACCATTTGAAACCCAGAGGTTAGTAATATTAACCATTTATTGAATGCTGTATGCCAGGCACCTTTCTAATGCTAATTTGCCTGATTGCCACAGCTTCCCATGAGGTAAGTCCTGTCTCCTGTTTACTTTTGGAGATCCTGAGGCACAGGGCTGCAGGAGGTACTTTATGTTCTCGTAGTTTCTCAGGAACTTCGCTTTCCTCCTTTAATTTACATAGTCAATGTATCTTTTTTTTTTTAATGTTTATTTATTTTTGAGAGAAAAAGACCGTGCAAGTGGAGTAGGGACAGAGAGAGAGAGGGGGAGACACAGAATCCGAAGCAGGCTCCAGGCTCCAAGCCGACAGCACAGAGTGTGACACGGAGCACGAACTCATGAGCCACAAGATAATGACCTGAGCCGAAGTTGGACACTTAACCAACTGAGCCACCCAGGTGCCCCTAGTCTATGTATCTTTAAATGCATATCGAGGGGCGCCTGGGTGGCACAGTCGGTTAAGCGTCCGACTTCAGCCAGGTCACGATCTCGGGGTCCGTGAGTTCGAGCCCCGCGTTGGGCTCTGGGCTGATGGCTCAGAGCCTGGAGCCTGTTTCCGATTCTGTGTCTCCCTCTCTCTCTGCCCCTCCCCCGTTCATGTTCTGTCTCTCTCTGTCCCAAAAATAAATAAACGTTGAAAAAAAAAAATTTAAATGCATATCGAATAGGATGGCAGTCTAAGAGTTTCAAAGTGCAAAACAATGCCATAAAAGGTTCCTCAAACCGTTTGTATACTTGAGTCCCGCATTTAGGACCAAATTCTACATCTTGGTGTTTCTGTTTTTGTTTTTAGTCTCTTGGAAGATGATTGAAATGAAGCGCCAAAAGGGCCTCCTGGGTGGCTCAACACAGGTGGCCCAGTCGGTTGAGCGTCCGACTTCGGCTCAGGTCATGATCTCATGGTCTGTGAGTTCGAGCCCCGCGTCGGGCTCTGTGCTGACAGCTCAGAGCCTGGAGCCCGCTTCAGATTCTGTGTCTCACTCCCTCTCTGCGCCTCCCCACTCATGCTCTGTCTCTCTGCCAAAAATAAATAAAACATTGAAAAAATTTAAAAAAATAATAAATTAAAAAAAAAAAGAAATGAAGCCCCAAAAGACGTACAGATGTATTAAAATTACCACAACCAAGACTAGAACTCACACCAAGACATTCTTTTCCTAGTGGTACTTGCTGTTAAGCCAGAGGAATTCTTCTGTATAATGCATTTATCAGCCAACTTTTACCTAGTTACCACCAAGTACCCATCTGTGTGCTAATAAAATGTCAGCCAATTTTGCTATTAACCAGTCTTACTAGAAATTGAAATCAGTTTTTTGAAATCAGAATGATGAAGTACTAGTGTTGTAAGATAAGTTATTCATACCTAATCCAAGAATGGGATGCATTGATAAAATCGCATTCTGTTCGATGGTTGGTCAAGGTATTTTTCCTTGGGGGGAATGTTTCATTTACGGTTTTGGAGCATATTCATGTGGCCAGGTTTGTGTAGGTTATTCTAATATGCTAGTACATTCACTGAAGGGGTTTTCTTCCCCCTGCCCTGTACTGTAGTACCAAGCCCGAGAGTGACATTTATATAAGGAGTATAATGTGTTAGGTAGAAAAAAATGTAGTCCATTCTCAACATGACCATATTAAGGCTGCAATGTTACTGATTCAGGGAAGTAAATAGTTTGAATAACCATTGGAAACAATTTCTGGGGGGTGTCAGGCAGCACACTTTGGTTTTCTGCCAGTGGACAGTTAACACAAATCATGGTGGTGATAAAGTGTTGCATTAGATATTTAGGTTTGGAAAAGGGGAGGTGGGTATTTTTAGAAGCTGCTCTCAACAGTTGCTAAGTAAATATTTTTTATTAATTGCAAAGCTGGTTTGCACTGTGGTAACATTGCAACTCCATTAAGAGTATAACGTTTTAGTCTAGATTTAGAAACACAGTAAAACTAATTAGCCTCTAGATTGTGTGTGTGTGTGTGTGAAATGTTCTTGACCGCCCTAACCCCTGCAAAATGAAGAATGTGTCAGTTACTGCTTCTGTCTTGAATTTCATATGACAAGCATGCATGATTTTTTTTTTAAGCCTGTGTACAAAAAGTGCAAGTTCAGTAGTTAGAATAGATTATAGTTAAGTAGATTAGTAGCTAAAGAGCATTTACTGAGTCTCTTAAGTGCTAGGCCCTGTGCTACTCCCTGGGAATTCAGGAGTGACCGTACGAGACTATGCAATGTGGGATGTTACCAGAATTGGTGCAATATAGATGGAGGTCAGAGGAGATAATCTCTGAATTGCCTATTGAAGGAAGAGTAAGATTTCACCGAGCAGAGGAGACTCCTCACCTTGATGCTAATCCTGGAGGAATGGTAGCAGATCACACCCATGTGAAGAATTTAATCGGGCAGAATACCCACTCCTTCAGCTTAGAGCCAGATGAGTGCTTCAGGCAGTGAATGCTGGAGGTTCACACCTCTTATAATGAGATTATGTGAGTAATATGTAAGCCATACGGAAGTTTTTACAAAAAGCTGAAGTAATTTGGAAGTAAAGACAGTTTAGTTGGAATACAAGCCCTAGGATTTCAGTCTAGGAAGAGATCTGAGAACGGTCATGAGATAAAATGACATGGGGGGGGGGGGGAATGGTAAGGTGTGACAAAATCCAAGCAGCCAGCCTAAACTAATGAAACGTATTGGACCTTTGGTGGGGCTGGGTGGTGGCAGAGAGGTGCTTTTCAGAGCAGACAGCAGAATATCCTCATCTCGCACCAATTCCAACCCTTTCTAGCATGTCCACAGATTGCTAACAGTTGCATCAATAACCTCATAAATTAGGTACGGTAGTTAGGAGTCCTTGGATTCTATTACATATATCAAGGCAAGTCTTTTGTTGGGTTTTAAGGCTGATGATGTGCCCCTATGGGATAAATGTGTTCAATGTCTTTTTAAATGGCTCTTGTCAATCTTCAATTTCTATCTTTAGATAAAAATATCCTAATAATTGAACATCAGGAAGGACAATATCATACATTAATTTTACTCCGGGTGTGTATTGTCACCCAGGAGACTATGAAGCCTCCTCATTGGGGGTTTTTGCTGCTTGCAGAATCTGGAGGTGCCCAATGCTCTGCTTTTTTGTCTTTGAATTCTATATATGGCACGTTAGCAGGCTAAGATGGATAAGCACGAGGAACAGCATTACGTGAAAGTAAACAATAAGATCATTGAAACTTGAAGCTGTGGTCTCCCTTTGGAATAATAGCCTGCTCAAGGTCACAGAGCTGATGAGCGGCAGATCTAGGAAAGAATCCAGCTGGAGGCCTTTGCCACTAAACTGCTACTCTAGGCACAGGGCAATGATTCTAAGTACAGTTCCAGCACCAATAGCCTGGGAACTTGTTAGAGATACAAACTCACGCCCTGCTCCAGACCTACTGAATTGAACTCAGGATGGAGCCCAGCAATCTGTGTGTTAGCACCCCTCAAATACTGCTCATGCTCGCTAAAGTTTGAGCAACACTGGCAAAAGAGAATGAGGCCAAAAGTAGTTGGTAAGTAGAAATTAGCTATAGTGGGAAATGGGGAAAACCTTGCATCTGGGGCTTTCCTCCCACACCCACACCATTCCCATCACCACCACCCCCATTGGTTTTTTAGCATATAAGGGTTCCAGATTGCAAAACTCATGTTTCTTTGTCCTAGTTTGTAATCCTCGGAACTTGAGTTAAAATTAAATGATTGACATACAGTCCCTTTAAGTTGCAGACTTTTGTTTTTTATTTTTTTAAAGCTTATTTAGTTTGACAGAGACAGAGGGTGAGTAGGGGAGGGGCATAGAGAATCCCAAGGACACCGTCAGCACAGACGCCCATGCGGGGCTCAAACTCATGAAATAGATCGTGACCTGAGTCGAAACCAAGAGTCTGACGCTTAACCGACTGAAGCCACCCAGGCACCCCTAAGTTGCTAGCTCTAAAAAAAAATGTAAACTTAGGGGGGGAAACCCGATTTGTACATCTTAACAGGACTCCGTTTTCAATCAAAACCACTTTTCTAGGAGCCCTGTGAAACCCCACATTTTGAATAATGCTTAGGGTCAGACGTGCCCCCAAGCCAGAGATGTAGATTTGGAAGCTGTCACCGTAGGAGTGATAGTTGAAATCCCAGGACGAGGGGAGTTTTTCCAGACTGCATTTCCAGCTGGATGTGAAGAAGGTTGAACACAGAACCCCGGGACATACAAGGGCAAAGCAAAATGAACCAGCGAAGAAGATTGGGAATTGTCACAAAGGACGTCCGGGAACTCAGCAGTGCCATATGGAGAGGTCGAGAAGGAAGCTGAGTGGTTGATGAGTCAAGACGCTTCATGCTAGTTGCTGCAATGGCCAAACTCGAGACTAATGGCTTTATGCAACATGTATTTCTCCCTAGTGTGAGGGATTAGCCTTCCACCTCGGCCTTCCAGGCTGATGCTGCAGGGAAATGTGTCAGCAATGAACTGCCTGAGCGGGACAAACCTGTATCACTTTTTTTTTTTTTTTTTTAAATAAACCGTCGGCCAGAACCAGTCAGGCCCATTCTATCTGCAAAGG
Source organism: Lynx canadensis (assembly GCF_007474595.2). NCBI lineage: Eukaryota > Metazoa > Chordata > Mammalia > Carnivora > Felidae > Lynx > Lynx canadensis. The sequence continues at coordinate 197,707,060 of NC_044303.2, forward strand.
AGGCTCACCTCCTTTGCTATTTAGGTACCTAGTTTTCTTGGTCACGGCTTGTTGGCAAGTGCTGCTGTACAGGAAGCTGGATGTCAGAAAACTGCCCCTGGCTGTTTGTACCCTCACGTATCCAGGCTAGGTTTTCCAGGAAGGCAAAGCCTGGAGCCAGTAAACTCCCATGGCCCTCTGGCACAGTCTCCTGGCCTCTCTTCCAGGGCTTGTCACATAGGAAAACAAGCCACGCAGTCGCTGTTGCTAGGAAACCCGTAAACACGGCAAGAAATAATCTGCCTATCTGCTGAGGCCTTAGCGTTGCCACTCGCCCGTCGATGCCCCACAGCTGCTTGACCTTCGCGGGGGGTTATATCTGTGTGTTGGCATAGGAATAAGGAAGAGAAGAGTGTGTGTCTCTCCTGCTGGGAGCAGAGTTTCTTTACAAGCAGAAGGCATAATTATTTTTGTCCTTTGTATACGGGAGCCTAACACAGGAAGGTGACCGGTTAAACTGCCATTAGAATCCGAATCCAGGATAGCGTTCGCTTTCTTTCAGCAGTGGTTCGCGTGCTGTTGATTCATCGGACGTCTGTTGCCAGGGCCACGTCTATCTTGAACCTATGCAAATAAATAAATAAAATAATAAATACGCTTTGGGGTCTATGTGCTGATTTTATACGTATTTTTTAAGTAAGCTTTATGCCCAGCCTGGGGCTTGAGCCCCACACCTAGAGATCAAGAGTCACATGCTCCACCAAAGGAGCCAGCCGGGTGCCCTGTGTACCTGCTGATTTTGGATTCAAAATGTGTGTTTGTTTGTTTGTTTGTTTACAGGGGGTGGGGGGCAGAGGGAGAGAGAAAGCGAGTCTTAAGCAGGCTGCACGCCCAGTGTGGACTCGATCCCATGACTGAGAGAACATGAGTCAGACGCTCAACAGACTGAGGCACCCAGGCGCCCCTAGATTCAGAGCTTTTAAATGGCTCCTCCATCAAATGTTACTGCCCCCTAAAGAGATCAGCAAAAGCTCCCCAGTTTCAGCTTTTTGAAAACAGAATTGTAATTCTCTCCTTACCGCTTCAGATCCTCTGTCCCCCCCCCCCCCCCGCCGCTCCCCACCCCTCTCCTGCTCACACTCTCTCTCTCAAACATAAAAATAAACATTAAAAAAAAAAAAACAACATGCTTTCAAAAGGTCAGTGTTGCAGGTCTACCTAAATCTGACCATTTTAATTCTTCTTCTTCCTCCGTGCTGACCCTTCAAGAAGACTGAAACGGAAGGACTTTCTTACACTTCCCTAAGTGCCTAAGAACCTGCCATCCCTTCTGCTTCCTAAAAACCCATGGAAGCTGACTTGAACACGTATTTGAATCTGCTTACTAGCTGGCTCTAGAGCCCACGCTTGAGGTGGCTAGTTACGCTGGTTATGCTGCGTACCCCGGGATTTGAGATCCATGCGTTGCAACGGCCACCCAAGTATCAGAGTTGACTCACCATGTCTCCCAATGAATCTACAATTTTGCTTCCCCAAACCTGCTTTTCCTCCTATAGTTGATTCTCTCTTGGGGAATGGAAGGCAACTGTAAGCAGAACACCTGAGCGCCTCCTTGGCTCTCTTATCAAGCCCAATTACTCACTGTCCTCACTGGTTTTGCCTACACTGGGCCTTTGTCACCTCTTATCCGAACTCCTGCCTTACACTCTGCTCTAGTCTCCTTGCCTTGGGTCTAACCTCTCCAATCCATTCTCCACATCATTCTTCCTGAATGTGCCACACCCTTTTCCCCCTCCTTTCAAGACGCTGACTGAGCTCCAGGATCTGTCTCCTGCTTCCCAACCTAACCCAGCTAATCTCTTGACTTCGATCCCGGCCCCAATCTCCTTCCCAACCCTCTACCCTCCCGATATGAACGCATTTCCCAGGACACATTATCCCATCGTGTTTCCATGTACTTTCCCTGTGCTTACAGATGACTTCCACTTTCCCCTCCAGTCTGCCCGCTAATTCAATTCGAGTATTTCTAGAAAGTTTCACCAATTCCAGCAGAAAGGTTGACCATTCCCTCCTCGGTGCCCTCACTGCAGCACTTTCCTAACTGTGTTTGCTGTTGTATTTCTGCAATTATTCAGACACACATTTCCCCGTTCTTTTTCTGTTTCTTTCTTTCTTTCTTTCTCTTTCTTTCTTTCTTCTCTTAATTTCTTTCTTTCTCTTTCTTTCCTTCCTCCCTTCCTTCCTTCTTCCTTCCTTCCTTCCTTCCTTCCTTCCTTCCTTCCTTCCTTCCTCTTTCTGCCTATGTGTATTTATTTTGGGGAGAGAGGCAGAGAGAGAAGGAGACACAGAATCCCAAGCAGACTTCCTGCTATCAGCACAGAGCCCAATGTGGAGCTCAAACTCACAAACTGAGATCATGACCTGAGCTGAAACCAAAAGTCTGAGCCACCCAGCTGCCCTACTTTCTTTCTTTTTCTTTTCTTTTCTTCTTTTCTTTTCTTTCCTTTCCTTTCCTTTCCTTTCCCTTCCTTTCCTTTCCTTTTTCTTTTTCTTTTCTTTTCTCTTCTTCTTTCTTTTTTTTTTTTTTTAAGTAATCTGTATGCCCAGCCTGGGGCTTAAACTCACAGCCCCCTGTAGGTAAGTTTCTTGTGAAAAGTGGAGTGTGGATGGTCACCTTGGCTGTCACTGCTGATTTAGACTTTTATCTTCATACTCTTTTGCTCCCATGTCTGCTAAAAGACGTTTGAAAAGTGGTGCACCACCTTCAGGTATATATTAATGTATACTTTTAAGCGGACATCAATTTTTTTTCCATTTTTTTCCCCTATAACCTTAAGTACTTGCAAAGGGTATGCTTGGAAGGTGTTGGCAGGGTGCAGCACATTGGCTTCTCTTTTCTGAACACCATTAGAATCCAGTTTTGAAATTTTGATCTTCAACTATATCCCCAAAGGGGGTCAGTAAAAGGCATCTACAGCCTGGCCTCTTTCCAAGCAGCTATGTTGGGTTGGGGCACTTGTTGAGGAACTACAGACACACCTTTTGGGGACAGCCCTGCCCACCTTCATCCTCTGAAAAAAGTTCACGGACACATTCCGGCCAGAACGTTTACATCATTCTTTTCTCTCCCTCCGACTCCTCTTTTTCCATTTCACCTTCATCACAGAACTTTATCATACACGCTCTTCATTTTTATGGCCTATTGTCTTTTCATGGCCGCCCTATTGCGCTTTTTTTGAAACAAAAATATGGGGGCGCCTGGGTGGCGCAGTCGGTTAAGCGTCCGACTTCAGCCAGGTCACGATCTCGCGGTCCGGGAGTTCGAGCCCCGCATCGGGCTCTGGGCTGATGGCTCAGAGCCTGGAGCCTGTTTCCAATTCTGTGTCTCCCTCTCTCTCTGCCCCTCCCCCGTTCATGCTCTGTCTCTCTCTGTCCCAAAAATAAATAAACGTTGAAAAAAAAAAAATTAAAAAAAAAAAAAAAAAAGAAACAAAAATATGCACTTAAATTCCAATTTTGATGTCTTTTAAGTAAGCTCTAAGCCCCACATGGGGCTCAAACTCATGACCCCAAGATCAAGAGCTGTAAGTTGCACTGACGGAGGCCCACCAGGTGCCTCCTCTAATTTTATTTTATTTTATTTAAAAAAAAATTTAAAAAAAAAAATTTTTTTTTTAACGTTTATTTATTTTTTTGGGACAGAGAGAGACAGAGCATGAACGGGGGAGGGGCAGAGAGAGAGGGAGACACAGAATCGGAAACAGGCTCCAGGCTCCGAGCCATCAGCCCAGAGCCCGACGCGGGGCTCGAACTCCCGGACCGCGAGATCGTGACCTGGCTGAAGTCGGACACTTAACCGACTGCGCCACCCAGGCGCCCCTAAAAAAATTTTTTTTTTAACATTTATTTATTTTTGAGACAGAGAGAGAGCATGAACAGGGGAGGGTCAGAGGAAGAGGGAGACATAGAATCTGACACAGGCTCCAGGCTCTGAGCTGTCAGCACAGAGCCCGACGCGGGGCTCGAACCCACAGACCACGAGATCATGACCTGAGCCAAAGTCGGACGCTTAACCGACTGAGCCACCCAGGCGCCCCTCCAATTTTAATTTGCAATTTCTTGTGACTATAAACCTTGACGTGTCATTTCCTCTGGCTAGAGATGCCATTGCAGTTATGATACTTCCTTGATCAGAGCCACCCACGTGCATTAGAAATTTGGGTAGCGATTTGAATATGGAGCGTTGAATTTTGTTTAATGAGATGGATTTTTTACAATGCATACTCGCGTATATATACATCGATCAACGCTATTTATTCCCGGGCTGAGATAGGCATCGCCACCAGCCCTGCCCCCTGCTTTTCATTTTCATCCACGTCTGAGTTTTGAAGCCCTTTGCTCACACAATTATATGGGACTGGAAGTGGTTTGGTTATTACGGTACCACTCGCTTCTTTGAATTCTTTCCAAGATACATGCCAAGAATTACTCGGGGAGCTTTTGTAAAAAATTAACGAACAATTCCATTAGGCCTTCCTTCAGTGCTGTGCCATGGAAGCCTCTCTTTGCTAAGGCTGTTTCCCTGAAGGAGCTTCCAGAACGAGGTAGAGCGGTTTACAATATGACCCCTGGTTGGAGGCCCGTGAGAACAGAAGCCGACTTCGGGCTCCGAGGCCCTCAGGAAGCCTCCAGTCATTCTCTGCCAGCTTGGGCCTATCCCTTTCCCTCTCCGGGTTGGAATCTCTGGATCTGGTGCCGGCCGGAGAGTCTCTGGAGCTGAAACTCGGGATTGTTCTCTGCCTCCCACTCCGTCAACTCCTCTCCTTGAGCTGTCTGTCTCCGCAGGACAAAGACTCACCCTGTGTCATCAGCCAATCAATCCAATGATCTAAAATGATGTTTTTGGGCCATTTACAATCAGCTCTTATACAACGTAGGGAACGAGCAGGCTCTGCCCAGTTCACTAAACCACTCTAGAAAATTGGGGCGCCTGGGTGGCGCAGTCAGTTAAGCGGCCGACTTCAGCCAGGTCACGATCTCGCGGTCCGTGAGTTCGAGCCCCGCGTCGGGCTCTGGGCTGATGGCTCGGAGCCTGGAGCCTGTTTCCGATTCTGTGTCTCCCTCTCTCTCTGCCCCTCCCCCGTTCATGCTCTGTCTCTCTCTGTCCCAAAAATAAATAAATGTTGAAAAAAAAAAAAAAAGAAAAAAGAAAGTTGTGTGCCACTGGCCCCAACTCGCCTCCGTTAGCATTTTAGTTCAGGGCATCAACTTTGCTTTCGGACCTGGGCCTGCTTGGATCCTTGCCTCTTTCTGACCACATTAATTATCTCAGGTTTCACCAGGACCCTCCCCTCGGCTTGCTCCCGTTTCTAACGAGGATGGACTCGCCACCTCAGGGCCGTGTAGATCGGTGACTTCTTGCATCGTTAGCCTTTCCTCTGAAACGGAAACAGAATCCTCTCTGCTCCTGGAAGGCAGCTTGATGCCTTGGAAATAACACGGAAGCTGGTAGCGACAGACGCCAAGTTCACTAGGCTTCGCTCTGTCACCAACAGCGAGCCAGGTTAGCTCTGTTCTCTACCAGGGACACGCAGTCCTGCATCTAAACGACTGCATACGAATGTTTTCTCGGTCGTGTCCTCCTACCCAGGATCACGGGGAATTCAATAGAAGCTTTCTGTCTAGATAGTGCCAAGCATACAGTCAGCTGTTGACGAACCCGTTAGTGGCCATTGTGAATATCCGAGAGGAAGCTATTCCCCAGAATCCGAGGCCTGTCCCGGGAGGAAATCTTTCTCGTGATCTCAGGGCACATGGTGGATCCGGGAGATTCCGACGGAGGAAGACAGAACGCTAGGCGGTGAGCAGATCTGGAGGTCTGAAGCGTTGTCTCCTTAAGCGCCCCCCATCCCCGTCCAGGCAGGAAGAGCCAGGGCCTTCCTGGGGCCCGGGCGGGCAGGGGGAGGGGGCGGAAGGGCCGTTCTGCCAGCTTTCGGCCACCCAGCTGCTTTCCACAGCTCTTCTCAAGGCGGGTGGGGCACCGCCCAGGCTGTGGGTGAGTCATGGTAGCTGCCTGTCTGGGCAGGAGTTGGCCCTACCTGCCTCGAGGACGGAGTGCTGGGGCACCTGGGAGGGCCAGCCCTGGCCTGTGGCGGCCGCCGGGAGGAGCCGGCTCCCCCAGCCCCGAGCTGGACAAGAGGAAAGGCTCCCAGGGGAGCAAGGAAAGAGCCTGCACCAGGCAGCCACGGCCCACAGCCGGGAGGAGGCCCAGGCCACGCCGGCAGATAGCCATGGTCCCTGGGGAGGCCGGGCGGGGGACAGGAGTCTCAGAGGATCCGGGTGTGGCTTCTGGGCCGCTCACCAGCTCTGTGACTCCAGGCCAATGACTCCCCTCAACTCCAGAGGAGGCGAGGGTGCCCGCCCCACGGGGTTTTCGGGAAACCTCAATATTTCCTAAAACAAAGGTCCATACGAAGGACTCAGCAGAGGCCTAGCTGACGGAGGTGAGGGCACCTTAGGAGGTGAGGGCACTCTAGCCAGAGCCAAAAGGAGGGTCTGGGGCTAGAAAGTGAGGTCCTTCTGAGGACTGAGGCGGCTGCTGAGTAGTCAGTGCGGGCAGGAGAAGGGAGCGGCGAGGGGGGAGGTGCCTCGACTGTGAGGGTCACGAAGACCAGATTATGGAGGCAGGCTTTGGCTCCATAAGTCACGGGGAGCCTGTGACTGTGTCTGCGGGAGGAGGGGTGACTTCAGGTCTCTGGAATGCAGAGCTATACTGTGTCTTCCAGCGTAAGGCCTGGCACGTTTCCTCGGTGAGGTGACATAGGCAATGAGGACAAGGCAAAACGTCAGCCTGCCTGGGACACGCTTGTGCTTCACCCTGAGAGAATTCAGGAGCCAGGGAGTGACCCGAGGCAGAGCTCTAGGAGCCCCCTGATCTGAGCTCCTCGAGGCCCAGGCCCCCGTGTAGAGAGAAGTCAGGGTGCAGCACTCGCTCTGGCTCCCGTTGTAGAATGAAAGAAAAATCAGGAGATCAGTCGTTGGAACATGTGACTCTTGATCTTCGGGGTGTGGGTTGGAGCCCCAGCTTGAGTGTAGAGATTATTTAAATATAAAATTTTAAACGAAAACCAGGAGCCCCTGGGCCAGCCCCTTATTTCACAGGGAGGAGAAGAGCCCAGAGCTGGAGTTCCATGTGCACAAGCCACACAGCAGGTGGTGAGAGAGCAGGCCTACGGATGTGGGGCTCCTCCTTTCACTCCGTCCCTCCCCCTGAAGAAAGGGCCTTGTGGCAGGGAGGGACACCTCGGTCGTGCCCCAACAGGGCCCTGTGCACCTCCCCCAGGCCCAAGATGTGGGCTCTCACGTCAGGGAGAGGAGATGAGGTCAGCAGTTCTGGGAGCTCGAGAGGAGGCACCGCCCTGCCTGGGATGATCCGGTCTCTGCCTCACCTCTCCCTCCCTGGCTCTGGGCAGGAGTTTCTAATGAACCGGGCTGGGCAGGCTTCGCCTCCTTGGAAAGCCTCCAGAGGCATTGCAAGGAAGCAGTCCCTGTCTGCAGCTGCATTCTCCAAAGGCCCTGTGCGCCCTGTCCAGAGGGGCTCGGGGCTGCGCCTCCCCCTCTCCCAGGGCACCGGGCCCCTTCCCCTTCTCTCCAGCGCAGAGGTGCTCAGGTGGGAGAGCAGGGGCGCGGTGCCCTGAGTGAGCTACGGGACTTGCTGAGTCATCCTTCACAAATATGCAGCCAGGTCCCAAACTCCTCCTCTTGTCCAGTAACGCCCAGGTCTGAACAAGTTCTGACTCTCATTACCCACCCCCCCACCCCTCCCATCACCTCCCAGACTGCAGTTCTGTGACTCTCCCTTAATCGCCCCTTCCGGCCAACCTGACCCCTCACTGCTTCCCTCTTGCCAAACGTGACCACCCACCGGTCTCAGGACATTTGCACTTGGGGCCGTCCCCCAGAGTCTTCCTGATCTGTGCTGAAATGTCCCCCTCTCAGCGAGGGCTTCCTGGATCCCCCTGTTTGAAGATGCCACCTGCCCTTCAGTCCTCACCTCTTTCCCTGTTTTATTTTTCTCCAACTAACATACTATATACTTCACCTGTTACTTTAAAGTAACCGTCATCTCCACCCCACCAAGAAGGCAGCAACATGAGAGCAGATGTTTTTGTCGCTCTGTTCATTCACTGCTGGGTGCTCGGGATGTCACGTAGCGCCTGGCACATAGCAGGCCCCCCACGAACCCCTGGTGAACACTGAGTGGATAAATGAGGGAACGACTAAATAGATTAAGAGAGCAACAGAAGCTTCTTTGCTCTCCTGGGCAGAGGGCGTCCCCCCTCCCCGCTCAGGAACTCCTGAAAAGTGTGGGACTCTACAGACTTTGTAAGAGGGAATTGACCAAACGGTGGGGGGGGGGGTGCGCCGCCAGGCAATCACCACCTCCACCCCCCTCCTCCAATCCCGTCTTTTATTTTTCAGAGAACTGAGTCCACCCCTCTTGCCCCAGTCAAAACCCCTCTGGTTTCTTCACATCTGTCTGATCCACTGGAGGTATAAATGAGATACAATAAAAGGCACAAGTCCGAAGCATGCAGCTTGATGACTTTTTACATAGTGGTAACCACCACCCAATCCAAGATGTGAGCCATTTCTACCCCCGCCGGGGGGCTTCCCAAAGGCAGCTACCCTCCCGACTTTATCGTCACAGAATTGGCTGTCTCTGTTTCAGAACCTCACCTAAGTGACTGGCACAGTATGTGTGCTTTTGTGGCTAGTTTTTATTTTTATTTTAGAGAGACAAAAGCAGGGGAGAGGGGCGGAGGGAGAGGGAGGGAGAATCCTAACCAGCCTCCAAGCTCAGGTCCCACGCCCCTGGGGATCATGACGGGAGCCGAAATCAATAATTAGAGGCTCAACCGACTGAACCACCCAGGTGCCCCTGTGCCTGGCTTTTTTGGCCCAGCGTTGTGTTCATGAAGTTTCTCCACGTAGCACAGGAGTTTGCTTTTTTTTTTTTTTTTTTTTTTTTTTTTACTGCCGTACAGATTCCTCCTCACATCTTCTCGAGTCAGGATTACATGATGTGGGCCAGTTCTTCCGTCGGCCTAACGGAGAACCTGGGGGAGCCCCCACCCTCGCTCAGCCCTCCGGTCTCTGGCGTTTTGTGGACGCACAGGCTGGAGAGGAGCTCATTTGCTCCGCTCCGGACTTGGGGACCTCATCATAGTGCTTGGAAGGCCGACGAGCATCATGGGCGAGGGCTGGGCCCTAGAATCTGGCTCGGGCTGAAACTGCTCATCTGCTACTTCTTGGGAAGGTGACCGGGCAAGTCACTAAGACTTGACTTCTTGTCTTCATCTATAGAATGCAGATATATTTATACTACTGACTACATGGCATTGCTCTGAATATCACAGAAAATGATCCATGAGTCTGATAGGGCTGGCAGAGGTTGGACAAACGCTGGTTATTTTTGTGACGGCTTAGACCATCAGACACGCCTCCACAATTGTCTTTATTGGGATCTTTGCCCAATAGGCCAACCCATAGCTCTTTCCTGGTCATCTCCCCTCACCCCCACAGTGCTGCCTGCTTAAGCCTCAATTTCCTCAACTCGCCTAACATTTTATGAATGAGCACGGAAGAAATACACAGAACACAGGGACCATTTACGAGCACCATAACGAAAGCCTTGTATCCTCATTGCAGAGGATTCCTTAAGAGACCTTCGTTCGGGACTTTGAACTTGAGCTTTACAAAGTGCTGAGTGAAGAAGTAGCTGAGGCACAGAAGGCAGGCACCAATTTGAGATTCAATCTGCTCTCCCAGATGGAAAAGCCTGAGCCACTCACACCCACTCCTCATGGTCTGTTGCCTCCCAGCGAGAAAGCTGCCATCCCCACGATGAGGCCACTCACGAGACACAGCCCCACTGCGGGGGCCTGGGCACGTTATGGGAACACCAATGTCACCCCATGACTCAGCCCCTCAGGACTACGGGCCGGGCCCCAGTGACGTGTCAGGTGTGGTGACTGTGTCAAGGGGCACCTGGGGAGCACTTAGCGACCCCGGTGGCAACCATCACCTCCCCTCAAACCGTCACGGAGGATTGATAACAGCAGGGGTAGTTTCGGATATGGGCGGGCGATGGACAGTTTGTGGGTCCCACGCTAAGTGGGACTCCGTGCCTCTGGGGAGCCACTGCCGCCTTTGTCGATGGGTGAGGTAAGGTGTGAGGCCCAGCAGTGAGTGCCAGCGTCCCTCCACCCGACCACACTGCAGAGATGCCCTGTCCCTGCGGCAGTCACCCCACAGGACGCGCTGCCACCACCTTGCAGTGAGATAACACTTTGCCCGTGAGGACATCTGTCGAGGGATTACTCTGCGGCCCGCACTTGATGCATTAGCTCGTTTAATCCGTTCAGCAGGTCTGCGAGGTGGTTTCGGGGGTTGAACTGCATGCCTCCCCGACGGAAGTTGAAGTCTCAACCCCGGGACCTGTGAGTGTGACCTTCTTGGAAACCGTCTCGTCTCCGCAGATGATCAAGTTCAGATGAGGTCGTGAGGGTGGGCCCTTATCCTGCAGGACTGGTGTCCTTACAGAAAGGGGAGATTTGGACACTGAGACACGCACCCGGGCCGCTGGGATGAGGGAGTAGCTGAGGTGGGCCTAGGAGAGTCCCCGAGAAGGCTGCTTGCTCCCTGACAGGTGGGCGGGTGCCCTCCACCGCTGGGGACGTCCACATCCACTCCCACTCGCTGCAGCCTGGCAGCCTCCCCCTCTCCCTCCTTTCCTTAAAGGCCTAGAGAACTAAGTGCTGAGTCAGTGGCCCCTCCGGAAAGCGGGTGCAACTACAGGCCCCAGGCTGCAGAGGGGAGGGTAGGGGGCTGCTCCCGCACGTGCACATACACACACACACACACACACACACACACACGCACATGCGCACGCATGCGCACACACACGCAGGGCTGGGGAGTGGCGGGGTGCTAGCTTGGGGATGGAAGAGCCCGGAAGTGGTGCCCCCCTTCCCTCATGGGCCCTGCAGTACCCCCGGCAGAGGTGCAGACCCTGCCAAGGCCATAGGGTGGGTCAGCAGGGGGCCAGCAGGAAAGGAAGGGGTGGCCAGGGCAGAGGGTGTGGAGTGGGGGAGAGAGCTGGGGCACTGACATCAGGTGCGCCTGGGTTCCCGCTGCGTTTTCTTCACTCGCTGGCTGCTGAATTTGGTCTGTCCTCCCTCGGCCTCAGTCTCCCCATCTGTGAATCAGAAATAAACAATCGCGGGGCGCCCGGGTGGCTCAGTCGGTTAAGCGTCCAACTTTGGCTCAGGTCATGATCTCACAGTTCGGTTGGTTTGAGCCCCACGTCGGGTTCTGTGCTGACAAGCTCAGAGCCCAGAGCCTGCTTTGAAATCTGTGTGTCCCTCCCTCTTTCTCTCTCTGCCCTCCCCCCCACTCGCGCTTTGTCTCTCTCTCAAAAATAAACATTAAAGAAAAAAAGAAAACAATCATAGGGCCTTCTCTTAGAAAGCAGTGGCAGTTTCTAAAAGCCCTCGCTTAGCACAGTCCCTGATGTGGAGTGAGGACACGATACGTGTCACTGGTCGTTGTCATTGTAGTTATGGGAATGCCCCTGGGCCATCCTGAGAAGAAACACGGTATGGAGGGAGCAAGGTCTTGTGTGCCCTGTACGGAGAGGCATCCGGGTCCCTGCCTGGCTCTGCACAGCTTCCTTGGGTGAACTTGAGGGAGTACACGGGAGCCAGTGTGTGCGTTTTGCAGCTTCTGCAGCAGGAGGCTGGGAGAAGAAGGGGGCCTGGACTGGGGACGTGGTTTTAGCCAAGTGGGGGGACCCAATTAGCGACTCTCTTTTTTCTTTTTAGCTTTACTTTTGACTTTTTCTTTTCCTTTAGTTATTTTTTTAACAGCAGCAGGGCTCTTTGTCCAAAAACAATCTTGGGCAGAAACCCAGTAGATGACAGAGATACAGGCAGCATGCCAGGGGAACGTGGCCTAGGGCTCCAGAATCCTCCCCTCTCGGGCATCCCCCCCCCCCCGATGCCCGCCACTCAACAGCCCCCCAGGACTTCTCGGGGCAACCCATGGACTGAGTGACCCCCTGATCCTAATGCCCCGTCTTCAGTCTAGAAATGCATTAGCCTTCTGTCTGGTCCCTTCCAACATGAAAGAAGTTTTGATGTTCTGCCTCTTTCCCTGAGTGCATACTGTGTGCATAGCCTGCTGTGTCCAGGAGCCAGGGCGCCCTGGGGTGGATGTGACGGAGAGGGGGGCCATCTTCCTCTCCTTCACGCGAAAATGAATTGGGGGTACGCCGCTGTGAAGGAGTCACCAAATTAAAGATGGAAGTAGTCCTCTGGCTTATTAACTGGACCACGCACCCTTTGCTTACTGACTTCCAAGAGCTGAAGGATGGTGTTCCAGCAAGTGTGTGTCCGGGGCAGGGACGGAGTCCCTTGGCTTGCTCTGCACCCGTCATATGCCAAGGGGAGCAGGGTCTTCAGTTCTGGGTCTACTGTGCTTGCCTCATGTCTGTGGCCAAGGTCATACTCCGATTTTTTTCCCTCACGCTCTCATAGGAGTTGCCGGACAGACACCAAGAGAAAGCGGCCCCTCAGAGAGCCTCACTTTTCCTTTATTCCCATGGTCTGCAGGGCCAACAGCCAAGCAGGCATTGCCTTTGCACCTGCAGGTGGAATTCACCAGTGGTGAGGACCGACCTGCTGAGGTTCAGGGACTGTGGTGTGGGAGGGGTCCCGGGGCTCTGAGCTCAGGATCCTGGAGACCGTGGATCAGGGATGTGTCTTACTCATGGGCTTTCATGGGAATCCTACATATTAATCTCTTGCAGTTTTTGTCTATTAACCTTCTTTTTTAAAAATTTAAAAAAAAAATGAGAGAGAGAGAGAGTGAGAGACAGTGAGTGAGCAGGGCAGGGGCAGAGGGAGAGGGAGACACAGAATCCGAAGCAGACTCCAGCCTCGCTCCTAATGACCACCTCGAGAGACCATACACACGTCATCTGTGGAAGGGCAGGGCCCCGGTTGCTTCTTGAATGTGCACCCCCTGTGCCAGGGCTACGTGGGCACCCGGGGCTCTGAACAGCGACGCGGCTGCTAGCCGCGTGTGATGCAGAGGCTTTCCTTTGGGTGCCGGAAGGTTTGGGCTTTTGGCTTGTTCTCCAGATGAGGTGTGGTGGGAGGGGCTGGGCTTGGCAGGCGACGTAGGCGCTGGGCCTGGCCCACCCTTGACTTGCTTGGGGATCCTTTGCCTCTCTGGCCATCCAGTGATAAAATTCCGGATTCTCTTTCCCACCTTCCTCCATGTCATTCCCCTGAGCACATTCTCCACAAGTGCTTCCTGTTCAACTGATTTCTGGACACGGCGATGGGAGCAAAGTGAACTTGTGCCAAAGCCAGACTGAGTCATGGAAGAAGGTGGTCAAGGGGGTGCGTGCTGCCTCACCAAAGACCCCACCCCCCTCCTTCCCTTCCGCAGCCCCACCCTGCTGTGAGGACCCAGCCACAGCCCAGACCAGTGGGAAGGGACGCATCTCTGGCTGTAGCCTGGGGCCCTCCCAGGACCGTGGTCAGCCCAATGCTCCATTTTCCCAAGACCAGGCAGCCCAAGGAATGAGGCCCAGATGGGTCCCAAGCCCCCCGCTTGCCACCTTCGCTGCCCGATGCCAGGTTCATCCACCAGGTTCTCCTGATATCCTCTGATGCCATCAGGTGTGGGCTTCCTGGAAGGGCCTGCCTGGCTCAGGGGTGTGCCCGGTATGTGGCCTTGCACAGGTCAGTCCGTCTGAAGCAGGTTTTCAGCAGTGGGTTCCACAGGTCGGCCAGAGCTGATTCCACAGTCCGTGTCTACAGACAGCTTTTTTTTTTTTTAAGTTTATTTATTTATTTATTTATTTAGAGAGAGAGAGAGCATGAACAGGGGAGGGGCAGAGAGAGAGGGAGAATCCCAAGCATGCCCTGCACTGTCAGCAGGGAGCCTGATGTGGGGCGCGAACCGTGAGATTATGACCTGAGCTGAAGTCAGGAGTTGGAGGCTTAACCGACTGAGCCCTCCATGCGCCCCCAGGCTCCTGGGTGCTTGACTCACACCGTGACCTAGCAAACACTCTATGAAATACTTTAACTGACCAGCCCTGTCTGTGCTGGCCCCGTGTCACCCTCTTCCCGTGTCACTTCTTGGAGTCACTGACACAAGGGGATGTATGGGCATCCCGGCCGCTCACTCAGGGCTCTGAAAATGCAGAGGACAGAAGAGGCCCCTTGGGCTGGTCGGGAAATACCCGGTTTCTGTGGTGACAAACAGGTGGTATTGGCGACAGCGTGCACCGGGCAGGGCTCGGCTCCGGGAAAACCTCTCCGGTCCTCACCGTGGAAGCCGAATGACAAGCAGCCCAGATGCCCTGCACAACTTGGAGGTCTGGGCAAAGGGTGTGAGTATCGGCCACCCTCCGGCAGTTTGGTTTCATGGAGCTGACAGCTTCAGCCCTCACCGTGAGGGAAGCTCATGGAAAACACTGGAAGGAAAAGCCTGGGATTCTTCCTCCCAGGATATGAAGCACGTGTACAAATCAACTGCCTCAAGCAAAAATGAATGCGCTGACCGAGTTGCTACAATTTAAAAGTATTTCACATAGAAATCTGGATTTTTCTGTTGAGAACATCGGAAAGCCTGGCGGGACCGGGGCCTGTGTTCTTGGGTGGAAAAATCTGGCAGGAGCTGAGGGTCCTCGTGCTGACTTAGCCCTGAGCTCCTCATTCAGGATCCTTTTCACCATGACCCATTTTCCTCATGCCCAACCCCCTTCCCTCATTTCTTGTCAATAATTTTCTTAATGCTTATTTTTGAGAGAGAGACAGAGTGCAAGCGGGGGAGGGGCAGAGAGAGAGGGAGACAGAATCCGAAGCAGACTCCGGGCTCCCAGCTGTCAGCACAGAGCCGGACGTGGGGCTCGAATTCACAAACCATGAGAGATCATGACCTGAGCTGAAGCTGGACACTCAACTGACTGAGCCATCCAGGCGCCCCTTCCCTTCCCTCATTTCTGTCCCCTTCCATGGGTGGAAAGTTTTTTGGGTTTTTTTTTTTTTTTTTTGGTCTTACATTCTTTTATTATATATATGCAAATCTATTTTATGTACAATAATTGATTCTATTGGATGAAGTTTTTTTACGCCTATATAGTCCATCGATCAAAATAAGTCCTATGATTTGAGAAAGCCTGCACACTTGCCCCGTTCTTATTTTATTTTAATAAATTAGTTTTTTTTTTTAAGTTTATTTATTTATTTTGGGAGAGAGAGAGAGCACACGCACACAAGTGGGGGAGGGGCAGAGAGAGAGAGAGAGAGAGAGAGAGAATCAATCCTAAGTAGGGTCCATGCTGTCAGCACAGAGCCCAACGTGGGGCTCAGACTCACAAACCGTGAGATCATGACCTGAGCCGAATTCAAGAGTTGGATGTTCAACCAGCTGAACCAGTTGGCATTCAACCAATGCCACCCAGGCGTCCCTGTCCTGCTCTTCGTGACTCACAGACCACATGAACCACATGAAGACCATATGAAGGCTCTGAGAAGTCCAGTGATTTCCGGAGGCAAAATGGTCCCCATGTGATATAGCGGGTGCCTCCCCAGGCAGTTCCTGTGCCTTTGGTGCGGTTCCTGGGCTGATGCTTTGGGATCATCTCAAAGCACGGGGCAGGCCTCAGGGAACTGGTTGAGGAACACCTCTGTGATGTGGGGGAAGCTGCCTGTTTGACTCACAGAAGGGAAGACGATCAGGTGATGAACTTCAAACCAGGGCCCGTGAATCAGTGTCCGGCCCCCAGCCTTGCCCTCCGCCTGGGTGTCCCCTTACAAGCCCGGCTGCGGCTCCTGTCCTCAGGTTTAAGTAATTAGAACCTCTGTCCGGGGAACAATGACCACGGGTCCCAGCCCCTCCCAGGCTGTGTGTCCTGCTGGGGCAGGAGTGCTGACTCAGATGGCCACACCAGCGCCCGGAACAGCTCCGGAGATCAACCAGACCTGTCGAGTTCTTTCATGTCAGCCGGAATTGCTTGGCAATGGCTCCCTGGAGCACACTGCTGATTCTGAGTCTGATTCTGTGCTCAGCGAACGAAAGGGTGGCGTGGTACATTAGCGAGGCAATGGCTGCCACGGTTGGAAAGGAAGTGGGTTTGTCCCCAAATGACATCCTGGCTTTAGTCGGTGGGTCAGTTCAGAGGCCCTTCCTGGGGTTGAGGGGAGCCCATGAGAAGGAGCAGTTTGTAGAGGGAGTTGAGGCATGAAGGAAATCAGTAGACATCTTGGTTGGGCTCCATCCAAGCCTACCTCAGCATGCCTCCCGCTGTCATGGTTTCCTCAGCAGCAGCCATGTTGGTACCATGTGACCCCCACCTCTCTGGTTGCATGGACTGTAGGTGGGGACCCAATTCGGAGTCTGATTCACTAACCCTGAGATCCTCTTGGGGAAGGAGAATGGAAGGCAAAGAGTAGAACAGTTGTTCATAAAAACAGAGGCGATAAGATCAATAAACAAGAGGAGAGAGAGAGAGAGAGAGAGAGAGAGGACAGGAGCTGAGTGGGGTTAATGATGCGAAAACCACCAATTCCTGGCCCCAACACAGCACCTCCCAGGAGTCACCTTGGCCCAGGGTGTGGGAGTGCAAAAGCCTGCTTGCTGATTTAACCAGTAATCGGTGCCCATGACCCTCTGATTCGGTTTCTGGTCAAAGGGATTTTTCCTGCGCTGAGGGCCTGGGCCCTCTAGGCCCTGCAGGGGTCTCAGCCACCAGCTGAGGATGTCAGGGTGGGCTCCTGGGGGCCTGCTGGCCAGATCGTGGCATGAGCCAGATTAAAGCGAGAGCCATCTTCAACTAGAACTCGTGCTGTGCCCACTCCTGGGCCCCTTCGGGTAGAACATGGCGTCCTCCCTGGGGACTGGGCCTTCAGAGAACGAGCGTGCATCCATCAGGGGCTGCAGCCAGCTTTAGCTTTTTGTTACTTCAATAAATATCGATGGTGAGGAGATAAAAGCCTGGGCTTGCCAGCCACACCAGCTGAGTTTGAGGCCTGGCTCTGCCATTTACCAATAGGGTGACTTTGGGCAAGTCACATAAGCTCTGTGTGCCTCAGTTGCCTTGGCTGTGAGATGGGGGCAATGCCGGGACCTCAGAGGGTTGTTGTGAGGGATGAATAGAAGCACTTAGAACGGGGCCCGTCATATAGTGAGTGCTACTGTCAGGCCCGGTGCCAGGTGCTGAAGGGACAAAGGGGATCTGGCCCTTGCCCTTGCAGCATCTAGAATTCAGAGACCACTGAGGGCCATTGCCCACCTCTGTCTTCCACGCTGTGGGGAAACTGGTCTTTTCTGGGCCCGATCTCAGCCGACCTCCGTCAGACCGACACCGGCCGCCACACGTCTAGACCTGCCTCAAGCCTTATGCCCAGCTAGGGTTGACACGTGCCGGCCAGGCGTGGCCTTGACAGAGCTTGTGCCCAAGGCGGGGGAGACAGTCAGGGCTGTGAGTCAGGAAGACCGCTGTGCTCAGGGGGGCACAGGGATGGAGGAGGCAGGCCAGGCACGAAACCAGTGGCCGCCTGGGGGAAGACATTTCTCAGGTCTGCGGCAGCAAATCCCCACAAACTGAGTGGCTAAAAACAACAGAAATGTATTCTCTCGCCACTCCTGAGACCAAAGTCCAAAATCAAGGCCAGCTGGACTGCCACCTCCAAAGCCAGTGAAGGAGAATCATTCCTGGCTTCTTCGAGCTTCTGGCGGCTTCCGGCATACCTTCGCTTGTGGCAGCATTACTCCAGTCTCGGCTTCTGTCTTCACATGGCTTCTCTCTGTGGGGATCTCTATTTTGTCTCTGTGACCAAATTTCCCATGAGGATACCAGGCATGTTGGATTTAGGGCCCCTCCCATGACCCATCTTAACTTGATTACACCCGCCAAGACTCTATTTCCAAAGAGGGTCACATTTACAAGTTCCGGGTGGATATGAGTTTTGGGGCAGGGGGACACCATTCAACCCAGCAAAATTTCTTAGCCATCACCTATCAGAACGAATTCAGTGCTTTTTCTCCCATTTGACAGATGAGAAACTTCAAACGGCCTCTCTGACCTACTGAGGGCCTCGGAGTTCAACGCATGCCCAGACAATGTGGCGCTGGAGGAGGGCCGGGAGGCGCACTCCTGAG
Organism: Lynx canadensis; assembly: GCF_007474595.2. Classification (NCBI taxonomy): domain Eukaryota; kingdom Metazoa; phylum Chordata; class Mammalia; order Carnivora; family Felidae; genus Lynx; species Lynx canadensis. The sequence continues at coordinate 197,725,282 of NC_044303.2, forward strand.
GGAGAAGGAGCAGAAACAGGAAATTCCCTCTCGGGGCAATGTCCAAGGCTGCTTATCGGGCCAGGACGGACTTCAGCCTCCCAGCCCTCCTCCTCTTCCTCCAGCCCGATTCTCCCTCGGCCCCTCCCAGCGGCAGGCAGGAAGCAGCTTAGCTGAATGTTCTGCAGAGGCCTGTGCTGTGCTGACCTGGCCAGAACAAGCCAGCAGCAGCTCGGGAAGAAAAGCAGTGGCTGGAACGTGCTGGAAAGAATGTTCATCTGGGGCCAACACGGGGGGAAAGAACTGGAGCCCATAGCCAGAGGCCCACTTGCCTGGGAAGGGCCCTTATCTCCCCTGAGGTGCTGGGCTCTCGTCTGTGTGTGGTGACCAGAGGCCTGCAGTGCTTGGGGGGTGTGGGGGGGGAGCATGGAGGGCCCTGTTGTCCATCCTGGGGCCCTGCTGATTCAGGTCACGGGGGTATGTTTATCAGGGCAGGGAGGGCCCCCAGAGACAGCCAGTCCCGGGGTACCAAATAAGTGGTGGGTCTACGACCAGACTCCCTCCCTCTGAATCCTCCTTAACACAGCACCCCACACAGGTGCACATCAGCCGGAGCTGGCCCAAGAGTTAACAACTGCCCTGTGTTTCTAGCTTCTAGCACCAGGACTCTGTGCCTGGACGATATCTCCCCGAGGGGTGGAAGGGCTCCCTCCAGGTCCCACGGCCTGGAGAGAGGCAGGTCAGGACCAGCTCTCCCAGTCCAGATCCTAGGCACTTTTCATGACACACAGACTTTTTACACAGGGGGTGACACCCACGCCGTCCTGCCTGCTGCCGAGAGCTAAGTTACGCAGCTGCTGTGATTGTAGGAGGGGCTGGCACTGGCCTCCCGGGACAGCTGACGCTGCAGCTGCTGCTGGGGTGGTGGCGGGACCCACCCTCCCCCCAGGCTGTCTGGTCTGTTCGGTGGCAAAGCTCAGAATGGTTTTGAAGTACAGGTAGGAGTTTGCCTGGTCAAGAAAGTTCAAGGAGGGAATCCTGGGCAGAAGAATGAGCGTGTGCAGAGGCCCAGACAGGGCTGAAGGGAGAAGGGGGGGGGGGGGCGGTGAGAGCTGAAGGGGATGGGAGGTGGCAGGGACACACGAAGCCATGGTCCACAAGATCCGGGTTCTGGTCTTTGCTTCGTCACTATCTTGCTGTGCAGCTGGGGCAAGTCCCTGCCCTTCTGGGCCTCGTTTTCCTTATCTGTCCGGTAGGAAGCTATGGTCAGGTGCTCGCTATAGGCTGTTCCTGCCTTGTCAAAGGGTCCCCAGTGCCCACAGTCCTTGCCAGTGGAGGAGACGAGATGCTGATCCTCAGAGAGGCCCAGCCTGGCTGGGAGCTAGCCCAACTGTCCCGGGCCTCTGAGCAGCCCAATCTGGGACTGGGGAGGGGAGACACGGTGTCCTTTCTCACCTCTGTGCTCTGGGGCAGGAGGCGGCCCAGCAAAGCGTATTAGCCGCTCTGACCCTGAGCGAGTCATGTTCGCTCTCTGGGCCCTCCCTTCCGAAAGGCGACAGGCCACTAGCCAGGGACCTGAGGCCCTGGCAGCTGGTGGGGTGGTGGGAGCCGGGGAATGCCTGCACAGCCTAGGAATGTGTTTACTTCCCCCTGTGCTGGGAGGAAACCGAGCAAGGCCCCCTGCTGGAATCCTTCCCAGCCAGGCCAGCAGGCCTCTCCACCTCCTTCCTGGGCTGGCCACATTGTTTTCGGCAGCCCTTCCTCCCAGCCACATTCAGGGGCATCCCACCTTCCTTCATCCCTTCACAGATACAAACCTGACCCAGGAAGGGCCACCCACTGGTGTCAGGCCTTCGGCTTGGAGCCTGGACCCTGATCTCTGCTCCCCCCACCCCCCCAGCCCTGTGTCTAGCCACTGAGGGGCCCTGACAAGTCCCTTGTCTTCTCTGGCTTCCATTTCCCCTTTCTATGATGCAGGGATGGGGTGAAGTGAGCTCTGAGGGACCCTTTGGTCCTGGGAGTCAGAACCTCCATGAGGCCTCCCGGAAAGGCAGGGTGATGGCCATAAGCACAGGCTGTGGTTCATTCAACAAGGTTTCAGCACCGGAATGTGCCAACTCGGTTCTAGATGCTGCCGACCCAGCAGCAAACAAGACAGATGGGATCCCTGACCTCACGGGAGGGGGAGATAGGTGTCACACACGTAATTATAAACCGTGCTGTGTGCCGAGGAGAGTTTTGATGAATGAACTACCTGAGAGGAAGAGATCAGGGCTCAGGAGAGGACTCATCCGGGACGTGAGATGTGGAGGAGAAGGTGCCGGTATCACCCAGAAAGGGGCAGGGAGCAGTGTTCCGGGCTGTGGTGCCAGTCCGCCTGAAAGGATGAGGAAAGACTGGGTAGGGAGCACGGAGATCGAGGCGCTGACTCCTCCTTTGGCACCCACGGAAGGGCCCTTAATCTCTCCGAGATTTATCGACACCTGCAAATTAGCAGTAATATTTAACTTGCAAGATACTTGTGAGAATTTAATCCCATAGCGCCCCCTGTTTATTTCAGGACCTTGGGAAGAAAAAGCACTCAATAAATGGCAGTAAAGTATCAGGCTGTGCTCTGTGCATATACGATTGATATCTATCGGTCTGATTATATTTTATGGCAGTCCTCTTTCTTTATTCTTCTGCTTTTAATTTTTTTTTAAGATTTTATTTTTTATTTATTTATTTTTTTTAACGTTTATTTATTTTTGAGACAGAGAGAGACAGAGCATGAACGGGGGAGGGTCAGAGAGAGAGGGAGACACAGAATCCGAAACAGGCTCCAGGCTCTGAGTGGTCAGCACAGAGCCCGACGCGGGGCTCGAACTCACGGACCGTGAGATCGTGCCCTGAGCCGAAGTCGGACGCCCAACCGACTGAGCCACCCAGGCGCCCCAAGATTTTATGTTTAAGTAATCTCTACACTCAATGTGGGCTTGAACTCACAACCCTGAGACTGAGGGTGACACACTCCCACATTGTATGTATTGTTTTAAATTTCTGTAAAGGGGATGTTAGTATTTCTATTTATTTTCCGATTTAAAGAAAGTATTCATTTATTTATTTGTTTGTTTGTTTGAGAGAGAGAGAGCATATGAGCAGGGGAGGGGCAGAGACAGGGAGGGAGAGAGAGAATCCCAAGCAGGCTCTGTGCAGTCAGTTCAGAGCCCGATATGGGGCTTGATCCCTCGGACCATGATCTCATGACCTGAGCTGAAATCAACAGTGGGACGCTTAACTGACTGAGCCACCCAGGCACCTTATACTATTGGTATTATTAATAATAATAGTAGTAAAATGAAAGTGTGGGAGGACGCTTTCAAGTGTGTTAATTTGCTGTGCAAAGGTGAGGAATTCTTATCACACATTCCAAGTGTCTCCAGCTGTACTGATTTCTAATATATTGCATCACAGCTCTTTGCAAGCCCAAAACCTCACCCATGGGCCGGGGAGCTGTGGACATGGGCATCTTTTCCCATGGGGCTCTGGGGAATGGCACGAGGGATGCTCTGAAAGCAGGTAGGCCCTGTGAGGAAGGAAGGGAACCAGGGAAGAGAAGTCCTGGAAGTCTGTGAGCACCATCAGCAGGACTCTGGTTGGCCCTTCTGAGGGAGAGAACTTGGTTTTATGCAGACGGAATGAATGAAGATGCGTAAGAATTTTCTAACACATCCCCAACAATTCTATTCCAAAGATGAAATGACCTTGAGAGGTAGTGTTGAGTGAGTTGTACAATGACGCGTTAAGCAATGGTTGGGAGAGGATTCTGTATATTTGGGGCATGGTGGTAAAGGACATGGGAAAGCCAGAAGAGGTAATGTCATCAACTAGGATTAGATTTGACTACAGGAAACATAAGTGCTAAAACAATAATGGCTTACAGAATATGGATGCTTATTTATCCCTCCAGAAAAGTGCAAAGATGGGTGGGCTATCGCTGATGCAGTGGCTATGCTTTAAATCCTTCTGGTTCACATCCGTCTTCACTGTGGTGTGGTCCTATTCCTCATGGTACAAAATGGTGGCCATCATACCTACATTCCAAGAAGATGGAAGAAAGGACAGAATCAGAAAGATAAAAAGGAAGGAACATCTGGCTGGCTCAGCTGGTAGAGTGTATGACTCTTGACCTTGGGGTTGTGAGTTCGAGACCCACATTGGATGTACAGATTACTTAAAGAAACTAAAAAAAAAAAAAAAACAGAAAAAAAGGAAAGAAAGATAAAGGGACTGGGATGAAAATAGGATGAAAAGGACAAAAGATCCTCAGAAGGTCCTAAGTGATGTTTATGCTTGCATCTCATTGGCCAGAACTAAGTCACCTGGCCATGACTGGTGGCAAAGGATGATGGGAAACGTAGTCTTTATTATGGGTAGCCACAGTTCAAGCTAATAAGTCCATCTCTGTGGAAGGAGAGAATGGAACCATCAGCATGACATTTCTGATCTTTTTCAGCTCTAAAAGTTCCGTAGTTTGTGATTCTTGACCCTCCATTACTATAGCCAAAGTCTGAACCCTTGCTCTTGATCCAAAGTGAGTATCTGGGTGGGGCAGGACACATCGAGATGGCTGAGGGAAGGCAGGGAAGGCTTGCAGAAATGCAAGAATGTCCCTGAGAGAGGGGACAGCCTCTCTGTTCTTCAGGCTGACTGAACGCCAACCTGATATTTGGAAGTTTCTCACTGGGAGCCCATGAGCTCAGCAGCCTACAAAATTGCCTTTCCTTGGGGCAATGAATTGTTCTGTCTTTCTTTCACAGGTTGGGCAATTCATGAAATGCACACGTGAAGGGTATTTCCCTATCTATGCAAAAATGGAGGTGAAGCTGTTGTCTACTCTGTCAGGAAATGCCCTGGATTTAACTGCTGCAAAGAGATCTATTCTGGAATTCAGAATCAGGAAAATGCTTATCTTCAGCTGAGCTCATATGATTTTCTTTCTCTGTTAACAAAGTGCATAATGCTGTGGCACTCTGTTTGCCCTCTTGGCATTATAGCTCCGCCTCCCCCTATGGTAACATCACCTGCTTTTTTGTTGCTTTCAGTCCATGGCGTTCTTCTGGTGCTTTCAGAAGCTTCTGGTGCTTTCAGTCCATGGCGTTCTTTCAGTCCACTCCTTCTTCTCCTCCAGGGGGAGGGCACAGTACCCAGGCATGGCTAATTGGAGCCATGGTGATTGGTTCCTGGATTGGATCATAGTGAAGTCTGGGCCATTAAATGACATCCCTGGGACTTTTTTTTTAAACTTTATTTATTGTATAATTTACATCTAACTTGGTTAGCATATAGTACAACAATGATTTCAGGAGTAGATTCCTAATGCCCCTTACCCATTTAGCCCATCACCCTTCTCACAACCCCTCCAGCAACCCTGTGTTTGTTCTCTATGTTTAAGAGTCTCTTATGTTTTGTCTCCCTCCCTGTTTTTGTACTCTTTTTGCTTCCCTTCCCCTATGTTCATCTGTTTTGTCTCATAAAGTCCTCCTATGAGTGAAGTCATCTGATATTTGTCTTTCTCTGATGGACTAATTTCACTTAGCATCATACCCTCCAGCTCCATCCACATAGTTGCAAATGGCAAGATTTCATTCTTTTTGATTGCTGAGTAATACTCCATTGTATATATATACCACATCTTCTTTATCCATTCATCCATTGATGGACATTTGAGCTCTTTCCATACTTTGGCTATTGTTGAGAGTGCTGCTGTAAACACTGGGATGCGTGTGCCCCTTCAAAACAGCACACCTGTATCGCTTGGATAAATACTTAGTAGTGCAATTGCTGGGTCGTAGGGTAGTTCTATTTTTAATTTTTGAGGAACCTCCATACTGTTTTCCAGAGTGGCTGCACCAGCTTGCATTCCCACCAACAATGCAAAAGAGATCCTCTTTCTCTGCATCCTCGCCAACATCTGTTGTTGCCTGAGTTGTTAACGTTAGCCATTCTGACAGGTGTAAGGTGGTATCTCATTGTGGTTTTGATTTGTATTTCCCTGATGATGAGTGACATTGAGCATTTTTTCATGTATCTGTTCACCATCTGGATGTCTTTTTTGGAGAGTGTCTATTCATGTCTTTTGCCCATTTCTTCACTGGATTGTTTTTTGGGTGTTGAGTTTGATAGGTTCTTTATTGATTTTGGATACTAACCCTTTATCTGATATGTCATTTGCAAATATCTTCTCCCATTCTGTCAGTTGCCTTTTAGTTTTGCTGATTGTTTCCTTCACTGTGCAGAAGCTTCTTATTTTGATGAGGTCCCAATAGTTCATTTTTTTTGCTTTTGTTTCCTTTGTCTCCGGAGACGTGTTGGGTAAGAAGTTGCTGTGGCTGAGGTCAAAGAGGTTTTTGCCTGTTTTCTCCTCTAGGATTTTGGTGGCTTCCTGCCTTACATTTAGACATCCTTGGAACTTTTACTGAAATCATTGAGGGGTGAGGGAAATCATCTTTTCCATGGGAGGTATGAAGCTGATAAGATGCAGATCTGAAGTTGCTGGTGACATTTTATGTTATGTTATGATATGTTATGTTATATTATGTTATATATTTTTAAGTAAGCTCTACGCCCAATGTGGGACTTGAACTTATGACTCTGAGATCAAGAATTGCATGGCCCACTGTTGCATGAACCAGCCAGGCACCACCCCCTTTTAAAAAATATTTATCGTTTTTTTTTTTTAATGTTTATTTTTGAGAGAGCACAGTGGGGGAGGGGCAGAGAGAGGGGGACAGAGGGTCCAAAGGGGGATCCACGCTGACAGCAGTGAGCCAGGTATGTGGCTCAAACTCATGAACCTCGAGATCATGACTGGAGCCAAAGTCAGACCCTCAACCAACTGAGTCACCCAGATGCCCCTGCTTTTTAAAAATTTGCCGGTGACCATCTTTACACCTTCTAGAATGAGTTTACTTGCGAATGAGGGAATGAGGCCAACACAGAGGACGGCGGAGCGAGAATGGAAAGTGTGATACATTTCTGATGACATTATCTGAGCCTCTGGATCCCGCCCTCTGCAGCCCTGAATTTCCCAGCATATGAGTCAATGCATTCTCTTTTTTTGCTCAAGACGGCTGGAGCTGGGTTCCCATCCCTTGCCAAAGAAATAGTGCCCCAAATCCGCTAACCAAAAGAGAATTCCCCTTGGAAGTGGAGATAAGAATTTTGTGATGAAGGGTGCTAAGTCATCCCGGGTGCCTGATCGACCTGCTGCTCAGTTTCTTTCACAGGAAACATATCGGGAGCTCAATGAGCATGCCCACTGAGGCGGGGTGCCTGCGAAAGCGGTTGCCAATGACTCCTCTCATCTCCGTGCACGTGTCCCACTTCTCCCACTGTGTGCTCCAGTCCATTTTCCCTCCCCTTAACTCACGAATCTTGGCTTGCTTTGACCAGTGGAATGTGGCTTCAGTGGCACTGTGCTAGTTCCAAGCATAGGTCCTAAGGGGCTTGCGGGTTCTGCTTTTGCCCTCTTAGGTTCTGAGCCGCTGTGTAAAGAAGTCTGGCTACCCTGCTGGAGAGACCATATGAAACAGGAGGCCTGGGCAGCCTCTAGATATTGCAGTCACCACACTGAAAGCACGGAACGTGTGAGGGAAGCCATCTTGGACATTCTGGTTCTGGCTAAGCAGAGCACGGACTGGAAAGTGGGGCACATTTCCTGATGATACCACTCGGACCTCCGGATCCAGCCATGCCCGAAGGCAGTCCAGCCGGGTGCAGCTGAATGCAGCTGCCTGAGTGGTCTCGGCCAACACCATGGGGAGCACAACCACCAGGTGAGCCCAGCCAACCCACAGAATCACGAGCGAGACTAAATCGCTGTTTTAAGCCACTACGTTTTGAGGTGGTTTGTTACACAGCGGTAGCTGATGGAACTATCCACTTGAGCAACTTTGGAACATCAGGACGCGTCACTGGGTGGCTCATTTGAATTCCAGGAACTTATCGCCTCATTGAGAAATGGTGGTGGGCAGTCAGCGTTGGGACTCAGGGTCAGGAGAGCAGAGCATGAGGACTGAGACTCTAGAACAATGAGGGGGAGGCACTCTGCTTCGGCTCTGGGGGTCCTGGGTGGCGGGGAACTCACCTTGAGGAAGAGAGAGCTCAAAGCCCAGGTTTCGGCTCAGGAACGCACAGGATGGCAAACACCATTCGGGAGGTAGTTGTTCATTTGTCCTCCAGCCCAGCAGCCTTCAGGGTGTGGAGGGAAAGCAGAGCCTGGGAGCCCACTGCTGGGCACGCTGGTGGGGGACAAGTCGGGGGAGAGAGAGTGGGGTGGGATGGTCAGAGGCAGGGCTGGGTTGGTGGCTCTGTAATCACAGACCACTGGGTCCTTCCAAGGTTAGAAGGCCCTGGGCCTGGAGAAGCAAGGGTAGTGGGTTTATTTTGTTTTGTAATGTTTTTTTTTTTTAATTATTTTTTTTAACGTTTACTTATTTTTGAGACAGAGAGAGACAGAGCATGAACGGGGGAGGGTCAGAGAGAGAGGGAGACACAGAATCCGAAACAGGCTCCAGGCTCTGAGCTGTCAGCACAGAGCCCGACGCGGGGCTCGAACTCACGGACCGTGAGATCATGACCTGAGCCCAAGTCGGGCGCTTAACCGACTGAGCCACCCAGGCGCCCCTGTTTTTGTAATGTTTATTGATTTTTGAGAAAGGGGGGGGGTATGAGCAGGGGAGGGGCAGAGAGAGCGAGGGAGACACAGAATTTGAAGCAGGCTCCAGGCTCTGAGCTGTCAGCACAGAGCCCGACACGGGACTCAACGAACTCGTGAACCGTGAAATCGTGACCTGAGCGGAAGTCCGATGCTTAATGGACTGAGCCACCCAGGTGCCCCAAAGGTAGTGATTTTAATCCTCCTACCCTCCTGTTTGGGGGTGAGATTTAACCTTGGAAACCACCTCAGATCCTTTTAGGAAGTGGGTGGGAGGAGGCGGTGGGACATATATGCAGGAGAGCTGGGACTAGCTGTGGAACCCCAGCAGGGGAGCAGAGCTGACCCCCCCACCTGGCTGCACCTGCTCACCTCCGGGCAGGCCCTCACGTGTGTGAACGTGTCTGTGACTGAACACATGTGTGTTGTGTACATGAGCCCTTGTGAGGGTTGGGTGAAGACGGGTGTGTGTTGGCATGTGTTGAAGAGTGTGAATGTGTGAGTTGAATGTGCATACAAGAGTGAGTACGAGGGGCGCCTGGGTGGCTCGGTCGGTTAAGCGTCCGACTTCGGCTCAGGTCATGATCTCACGGTCCGTGAGTTCGAGCCCCACGTTGGGCTCTGTGCTGACAGCTCAGAGCCTGGAGCCTGCTTCAGACTCTGTGTCTCCCTCTCTCTCTGACCCTCCCCTGTTCATGCCCTGTCTCTCTGCCTCAAAAATCAATAAACGTTAAAAAAAAAAAAAAAAAAGAGTGAGTAGGAGAGGGCCCATGAGTGTTGTGTTCCTGGGCATGGGTGTGCTCGCGTGAAAGTGTAAGTGTGGTCATGGAATGTGTGTGAGTGTGCGCTTGGACGTGTCCGTGTGCTCGTGCATCTGAGTGGGAGAGAATGTATGTTAGCGTGAGCATGTCTGAGTGTGCAGATGCGGGAACGAGGACACGAGTAAGCGTGTGCCGGCTGAGTGCGCACAGCATGGGCGTCATCTTTAGAAAACTAGTCACAGACCCTGCAGGCTGTCCAGTGCTCCCCGGACAAGTCCATGCCGGCGACGCGGTCACCCCGCCCACGGATGACCTCACTGGGCTGCCCTGCTCGGCCTTCCTCTGCCCCCTGCGGGGTTTGGTCACACCTGGGCACTCCTGCGTCCCCGGGACTGCCCGTCCCGAAGGCTGTCCTGGGAGATGGCTCCCCCGCCGGACTGCAGCGTGTGGGGGTGTCGGCCCCCCGGGGCCGGAACCCAGAGAATGCTGCTGTGCCAGAGGCACCGGTGAAACATTTTCCTGACAGCAGTGAGGCTGAAAATCCCCAGGCCTCCGCCTTCGCAGACTGCCAAGGTCACGAGCTCCCTGCCTCTCGGATCCCGCTCTCTGCCGCCCTCTACTGGGCGTCTGCCGCGGCGGGTGCAGAGGGGAGCCAAGGCCCCCCATCTCCACCCAAAGCACTGAGCTTCCCTCCAGGGTCCCCCCCACCTCCCCCCCCCCCCCGCCCCGCACACCGGGCCGCAGCCGGGGGTAGGCAGGCTGGACACTCCCCAAGGCCTGGGATCCGGGTTCACTGTCTCCTGGATGCTACTTGCCCGTCTGACACTCATAAATGCCCCACATGGCGGAAAATGAATACACGGATTGGGTGAGTCGTCAAAGGGCAAACTGAGGCCCAGAAAGGGGAACCTCAGTAAGCTGTTCGCACATGAGGGACTCATACCGAAACCACTAAGTGACCAGGACGGGGCTTCTACTGCCATGACTTCCTGGTGGGGTGAGTTTCCTGCTCAGTAGGAGCCAGGCTTTTCCATTCGACTGGACTGTCTCCAGATTGGGGCACCTGGACTAATTGGGGGCTGGGGAGGCAGGCAGCCAGGGGCTGGACCCAGCCCGCCTCCGCCGGGCACCCTCAAGGACTGTGCCCAGCTGGCCCCTGCCTGGGCGGAAGATGACTTGGACACCGACACACCTGCAGCCAGAGGGTGTGGGGATTGCCCAGACACCTCCGCTCCACCCACTGCCTCCACCAGGATGTCATCGTCCCCAGGGACAGATAAGGATGCTGAGCTTCGGAGGCCAGAGCTGTTTGAGGCCACCGCTCTGGTGTCCGATGTCCTGCTTGCTTTCTCCAGCTACCCAAGAGCCACTGCCCTGCCCTCGGGTGAGACAGGCTGCCTGCCTCCCATCCTGGGGCTCCCAGACAGTGACAGCTGGCCCCTCTCTTCTAGCTGCCCCATGTAGAAAAGGAGAGACACAGAAAGGAAGAACACTCTAGTGATCAGCCCCACTCCCCAGGGAGACCCAGTAATGCTGCCTTTGCTTGAGCCTAAATGGCTTCCTGCCCTGTTACTTTCTCCAGGACTGAACCTCTCCCTGACCTCTCCCTGTGGCCTCACCCCGTCCACCTGCAACCCTCACCGCAGCCAAGACTGTCCCCACCCCAGGGAAGGCCTCCATGCCCCACCCTCTTCCCACACAGTTCCTGCCTCGACAGCTCAGGAGCCCTGCAGGCCACAGGCACCGAGACTCCATTTCTAAATGAGGTGGCTGGGTAAGCCATTCCCCTGCTCTAAGACCCTCTGTGGCTCCCAGGCAGACAAGAGAAGGCCCAGATGGTTTAGTCTGGCATTTGAGACCCCACACGGCGTGCCTAACACCACTCCGGCCGTTATTCCTCCACGCTGTAGGTCCACAGGAATGCTGGGTTTCCTTCTGGGCCAGCCTCCCCTGATAGCTGGTGAGGGGGGTAAGAGCAGCAGCTGTGTCCATCTTCTCTCTGTCTCCCCGGGTCCTGGCACAGAGCGGGCTCTTAGTAAACGTTCACCAGAAGAAGAGAACTGGTTTGAGCCGACCAACTCACTCCTGTTACTAACAGTAAGAAACGTTTTTTAGCATGGGTTATGTCCCAGCATCGTGCTGAATGCATTACAAGGATTCCTCACTTCGCCCTCAGAACTATTTTCTAAGGCGGTGCTATTATAATGCCCATTTTCCAGATGAGAGAACGGAGGCCCGTGTGATCAAAGTCATAGGCAGGATTCTGCCCCAGCCCGTGCCCTACCCGCTGTCCTCGGCGACAGAGTCGGCCTGCTCCTGTCTTGTAAGCACGCAGGCCGTCTGCCCCCTTTCCTATCTTTCCGCCCGACCCCTTCTCCACCCGGACCCGACGGCCCTCCGTTTTGTTCTCACTTCAGGATCAGCCCCAGGCCTGGGCTGTGCCAGGCAAGGCTCCAGCAGGTCTCAGGTGCCCGGCTGTGGCCGAGCCTGCCAGGGAGGCTGCAGGGACAGGTTCTTTAGAGAACAGGAGCGCGCCTGCTCTTTCCTGTGCCTAAACGAGACGCAACAGGTCTATTTCAGGTCCTGAAACTCAAGTTCCTCACAGGAGCTTGAACTGACGCAGCACTGGCGAGGCCTGGCCTGGGAATCGGGGCCCACGTACGATCACAGACTTACCGTGTGACTGCGAGCCTCAGCTTCCATATCTGTGCAACGGGCGTGAAAATCCCCACCACGCACAGGGTCACTGGGAGCATGGAACGTGAGCTGGCATGGGAAGGGGTTCCGTAAGACTGCAGATGAGGGGACGTCCTTGCCCTGTGGGATGGGGGTCGGCAGTGGCCTGGTGTAGAGGCCGTGAGGAGGAAAGGCAGGACAGATGCTACCCAGCTGGGCACAGGCTTTTGGGTAAGGGTGCGTGTGGTGGGGATGGAGGGGGCCCAGAGGAAAATGGGCTTGTGGAGTCAGGTGGGGCCTCTGCTGAAGCTGCTGGGGATCCCAGAAGAGCTGCTGAGTCACCTCTCCCTCTTTATTCTCCTTCTTCTTCTTCTTCTTTTTTTTGCAAATCTTAATTGCTCTTTCTGCTTACAAAGGCAGGCTTTATTGATGCTCACTGCTTCAAGTTCAAACCACACGAAACTGTAATGCGTAAGGGTAGGCAGTTTCCCATGGTCACGTGCCCCAGATGCAACCGCCGTTGACATTTTGGTGTGTGTCCATCCAGAGTTTTGATGACTAGATACATATTTTTTAATTAAAGAAGCATGTTCCTTGAAGACGATTCAAAGCAATGCAGACTCTATAATACCCACTCCCTCCCACACCCTTCTCAGAAGCAACCACTCTTAACAGCTTTGTAGGTATCTCCTCGCACTTTTAATGCGTGCTTCTGTCCCCAGGTGGGCCTACATGAGGAAGGGGCAGCGATGATTACAGACCCCAGGGACACGTAATTTGTCAGCAAGGATTCACAATCATTATATATACACATAAAGAGAGTTGTTTCTCCCTCCCACAAAAATGGGATCGTACTATGCATACTGCCCTGTCTGGTTTGGAGGGGGAATTATGTGCCAGATTAGTCATAGGGATCCTGAAATTCACATCGGAGATGGGAAGTCTTGCATTTAGATGAAACGAATCGGTTGCACAAGCGTAGGACAGGAGACACCTACATTTCCCAGGCTGAGTCACAGCCACCTCGGTGATGTGGCTGCAGCCCAGGCTCGCATGAGGAGATGCTGAGCTTTCAAAACCAGGGAGGCGGTGGAGTTTCTGTAGCCTGGGTCTGTTGTCCGTCCATCTGAGGTTTCTGTTCCCTGAAAGGCCACTGCAGCCCTCATCGCGCCCACATCCAGCCACCCACATGGTCCCTTGTCTCGTCTCCCTTGTCCTCCAGTCTTCTCAGCCTCAGTGAAGGCAGCAAAGTCTGCTCAAACCAGCCCCAGGGAGGGGTGGAGGGGGCGGAATGCAGCTCTCTGACCTTCCCTCCCTTCCTGCCTCTGATCCCTCTGGAGTCCCAGAGGCAGGCCTTTGCTCCCACACATACCCACCTCTCCTCACATCCCTCCTCTTCTGCTGTCTCCACTCTGACACCCTACAGTCTGTTTGCCACCCCAGAGCCAGGACAAAGTTTTAAAGTGGACTTTGGGATGTGTGTTGTGATGAGTGGAAAGGTATGACCCAATAGGTATGTGCAGGGGCGCCTGGGTGGCTCAGTCGGCTGAGCGTCCGACTTCGGCTCAGGTCATGATCTCATGGTTTGTGGGTTCGATCCCCACGTCGGGCTCTGTGCTGACAGCTCAGAGCCTGGATCTTGCTTCAGATTCCTTGTCTTCCTTTGTCTCTTGCCCCTCCCCTGCTCGTGCTCTCTCTCTCTTAAAAATAAATAAACATCAAAAAGTATGTTCAGATCTATTCTTAGAATCTGTGAACAAGACCTTGTTTGGAAAAAGGTTTTTTTTTGCAGATGTGACTAACTTAGGGATCTTGAGATGCAGAGCTCATCATGGGCTTCCCGGTAGGCCCTGATTCAGTGGTGAGAAATGCCCTCACAAGACACACACAGGGGAGACAGGACACACAGAAGAAGGAGAGGCAGTTCGGGGCAGAGATTGGAGTGATGTGGCCTCAGGCCAAGGAAACCACCAGAAGGTGTAAGAAGCAAGGAACAGGTGCTTCCCTAGAGCCTTTGGGGGGATCAGTGCTCTGGCACCACCTTGATTTTGGCTATCTGGCCTCTGGAAGTATGGGAGAGTGAATTTCTGTCACCGTGGGTCATCTGGTTTGTGACCGTTTGTTTGGGCAGCCACAGGAAACTAATGCAGGTAATATACACTTGTGGGTAAAATCAGAGAAAAGATAAACGCTGAAAAGTCCTGCTTTTCTAGGGATCTGCTGTTATTAGGTTCTTTTATATTTTTTCTGGGCTTCTTCATAGAGATCTAAGAACTTGTGAAAGGGGAGGAGGGCCTGGCGGGCCCAGTCTGCATGCAGAGCATGTGACGCTTGATCTCGGGTCGTGAGTTCAAGATCCACGTTGGGCACAGAGCTTAAAACAAAACAAAACAGAACAAAACAAAACAAAACAAAACAAAACAAAACGAAAATGTGAAAAGCGATTGCATTTCAATCCCCCTGCCCTGTGTGAGAGCGATCTTTTAAAATGTATCTGGCTGTGTCACTCACTGTCCTTAGAGGCATGGCCCCCGGGACCCCGCCCACCTGGCCCCTCCCCCCCCCATGCCCCTCAGCCCCAGCCATCGCCCTCTTCACTCCAGGCTGCAGCCTCCCCTTCTCCTTGTGTGAAGATCCCAGGCCCTTCCGTCCCCACTGTCATCTGACTTGTATTCAAATGTCACCCCCCACGACCCCCCCCTGACTTCCCAATTTAATATGCCTCTATTGGTCCTGCCACTTGTTATTACACTAGTCCGTTTCATTTTCTTGCTTGAATTTGCCACGGTATAAAATTGACTTGCCTATGTGTTGCTTTTCTTGTTTTTGTCTATCTCCTGCCCTAGAGTGTGAATTCTTGGAGCTGGGATTTCGTTCGTGCACACTTCCACTCTGGGCACCTGAAACTGGGCGCGCCTGGCACAGAGTAGGGCCTCCATACAAATGTGTCAGATATATAAATTAATTCTGAAGGCCAGCCACGTCCTGGAAACTGCGACATACGTGAAAGAAAAAAGAGTTCTTAGAGTCCGTGGACCCCGTAAAGTAATACATAACATTTCGTGCGGATGTGCATTGTTTTCCATGGAGATGGTTGACAGCTTTCATTAGATTCTCAAAGGGGTTCTGATCCCACAGATGAGAAGGTGGTCTTAACCATTTTTTTAAACAGTTTATTTATTGGGGCGCCTGGGTGGCTCAGTCGGTTAAGCCTCCGACTTCGGCTCGGGTCATGATCTCGCGGTCCGTGAGTTCGATCCCCGCGTCGGGCTCTGTGCTGATGGCTCGGAGCCTAGAGCCTGCTTCTGATTCTGTGTCTCCCTCTCTCTCTCTGCCCCTCCCCAGCTTGCGCTCTGTCTCTCTCTCAAAAATAAACATTAAAAAATCAATTAAAAAGGCTTATTTATTTATTTTGAGAGAGACAGGGCACAGACAGGGCAAGGGGGAGACAGAGATGAGAGAGAGAGAGAGAATCAGGCTCTGTGCTGTCAGTGCAGAGCCCGTCTTGGGGCTCCATTTCACTAACAGTGAGGTCATGACCTGAACCGAAATCCAGAGTCGGACGCTTACCCAACTGAGCCACCCAGGCGCCCGTGAAGGGGTCCTACAATCAGGGCTTGATTGTGCAGCAAGAAAAACAAAGTTCAATCCAGTCTCCAAGGCCCACTAGGAGCCCTGGGTATGTTTAGCCTGCAGGAGAGAAGCCTAAGGAAGCCAGCTCCACTGTTTGCAAATCTCCGTAGGCAATGAAGAAACCAGGGGAAACAACAAGAATTTCACCCCCACAAGGAAAGGCCCTCCTAACAATCAAAGCTGACTAAGGACATAGGGCTGACTGGTGAGGTGATGAGGTTCTTGTCACTGGAGGTATGCAAGCAGATGCGCATGCCCCTTTGTCAGAAATTGTTCTGGGATGAGCAGGCCAAGGAAACACCCCATTCTGGGATGTAGGAGTGGTGGATGGCTTGGGTCAGAGGGGAGAGTCTCTAAATTAATGTCGCTGTGGTTCCTTCCGGTCTCCCACAGGTTGGAGTGCAAGTGACATGTCCCTGTATGTCCCAGAGGGAGCCACTTGAGTGCCATCCCCGGATTCCACATAAAAGGAGCAAGTCTGAATCTATCCCCTCCCTGCCGGGTTGGTGTCCATTTTGCTCCCATGACCCTCAGAGGGATCTGAAACGTAGGGATGAGCCTGGGTCCCCTCTTCTTGTCCACTGCCCCTTCACAGCCATGACCTTGGCCTGTACAGGCCGCCAGCCAGGACCACAGGCCTGCTGGGGTGGGTAGTCCCCTGCAGTCCAGACCGTCCTCCCCTGGGCTCCCTCGGACTTCCTCAAGGTCAACAGCTTTCTTTCAAGCCCTTTATTTTGGGACCAGAGCATCCCATTTCACCTCCTTTGTCCTGAGCGTCAGATCACCTCCTGCAGTAATTTCGGGGTGACTTTCTGCTGTCCCCGCCTGAGCGAGGCATCTCTCAGGGAGCCAGGGAGCCTTTCTCCTTGAAGCAGGAAATAAAATCTCTCTCTGCTGAGCTAAAGGTGCCAATTTCCTCAGGGCACACCAGAAGGCAGAAGATGGTTCCTCGCGAGGGGCTGTTGGCTTCAAGGCCAACAGCACGCCCTTGGAGCCAACAGTACGTTGGGATCTGTAGCAGGTTCAGTCGTGGTGGATGAAGTCTCCCAGGGCGTTCTTCCCACCCCTCGGCAGCTGGGGAATCTTCTGGGAGCTGGAAGACCAGATTGGACACTCTTTTCTCCAAGTTTATATGAGAAATGGTTCTGGCTGTGGGGCAGGTGCTAGATTATCCCCGGTAGACTCTCCCGGGTTTGCTTCCTGATGGAGCTATTTACCAGTTATGGGACCCTGGACACGTGTCTAATGCTTGGAATCCGTTCTCTATCTGTACCATAAGGACCACCACACATCTCATAAATGAGGCAATACGTATAAAACAAATTCACAGGGCCAGGCACAGAGTAAGGGCTCAAAAAATCAGGTGCTATTGTTAGTAATAATAGCAATATTATTTTAACGAGTATTGCTTAAACTCTTTGGGCCTCTGTAAAAGTATGATGACAATATACACCTCACAGCGAGGATCTAATGAGATCATGGATGGGAGGTGCATTTTGAGCGCCAAATCCTACATAAATGGGTTGGCTAATGGTCACTGATAATAACAAATAATAATGGGAGGCCCTAAGCAAGACTTGTCTTTCCCAGATAGGCCACAAGAGGGCGCCTTTCTCCCTTGCCCCAGTCAAGCCCCGTCTGCCACTCCTCCAGCAGGAAGGTCCAGGCTTCCCAGCAGCAAAAGGAGGTGTAGACTCTCCTGTCAGAAGAGCCTGGGCCTATAGTTCTTGGGATATTTCCCTGGACTTGTCATCGGGGGTGCCAATTCCTTCTCTCCACAGGACAGAGGCCTGTGGCATTTAGGGATGTGTGACAGCTGTTGCTACTTTGGGGCTGTGTTCAGAAATGATCTCCGCGCTGAAATTCTGCAAGGGAAACGCAGGATCTCGTATTTACGTGTGTGGGATGGAGTCCGTCCTCACAACTGGGGACTTCTCCGGTTGCCTTGTCTACTGCTGCAGTCCCAGCACCAGGTGCATGTGCCCACCCAGTAAGGGCTGGCGGAGTTGTGTGGAGGTGAATAAAGAGGGGCTCCTTCTGTTGGGTATTTGCTATTTGCTATTAATTCCTGTCCGCCCCCCAGCGCCCGGTGATCTCAATCCGTGTGGAACCCTGTCAGGAAGGCCCCAGCGCAGCTGGCGACAAATTATCCAGGGTGTAGAGTGGGAGTTCTAGAAGGAACCGCAGCAAGGACAAGGCCGGTGAGCTTCTGACTGGGTCCTGTTTCAAAGCTGAACAAACTGGGGTGGGGACTGTATTTAGGGATACGGAGGGGTAGGAAAGTGTATCGTAGGGATTCGCCCTGGGCCTGCCTCTCCCTCTCCTTCCCTGCGGCTCCCAGGTGGCCAGAGGCCCTCACAGGATCTCGGGCTCCTCAGAAGTGGAGCGTAGGCCTCCAGGCATTCCCCTCAGCGTGTTCTGGGGTGCAAAGGAGAGACGTGGGGAGGCCTTGTGCATTTGGGAATTGTCAGGTCAGGTTGTTGGATTTTTTTCCCTCAAAATGTAGCAGAGCTTAGAGGATCACGCTAAAGGGGGAGTGTGTTTAAAATGACCCCAAGTATTTAAAAAAATAATAATAAAAAAAGAAGAAGAAGAAAAGGGGCGCCTGGGTGGCTCAGTCGGTTAAGCGTCTGACTTCAGCTCGGGTCATGATCTTGCGGTCCGTGAGTTTGAGCCCCGTATCGGGCTCTGTGCTGACAGCTCAGAGCCTGGAACCTGTTTCGGATTCTGTGTCTCCCTCTCTCTCTGACCCTTCTGCGTTCATGCTCTGTCTTTCTCTGTCTCAAAAATAAATAAACACTAAAAAAACCATTTTAAATGTCCCCAAGTGGGGCACTTGGGTGGCTCAGTCAGTTGAGTGTCAGACTTCGGCTCAGGTCATGATTTCGCAGTTCGTGAGTTCAAGCCCTGCCTGGGGCTCTCTGCTGTCAGTGAGAAGCCTGCTTTGGATCCTCCGTCCCTCTCTCTCTGACCCTCCCCTGCTTGCTCCGTCTCTCCCCAAAATAAATAAAAGTTAAAAAAAAAAATGAAATGACCCCGAGTGTTGGCCATGATGCCCATGGGACAGCTACAGTCCAGAGTTCACTCTGAACTCTAACACCTGTGTGAGATGTGATTTCCTATTGGACCCGGTCAGTCACACTTTGGGGGGCTGAAGGGGAGAGGTGGCCGTGGCTAGGCTCCTCAGTTCACGAGTTGGTCCCACCCCAGGGGGTCTCACCTTGTGGGACTCTTCCGTCCATAACTTTCCACAGCCGAGCTTCTAAACATAGCATGGAAACTTCCTGGGGCTTCTGACTGCCCCGAGGTGGGTCCTGACTGATGTCTATGCTGGCCTCTGGAAATAGCTGACAACCAAGGCACTTGGGGATTATCTCAGCTGGGGTTGTGTTCTAGACTCAATTGTGTCCTCCCCAGCTCAATTCATGTTGAAATCCCAACCCCCAGTGACTCAGAATGTGGCGGTATTGGGAGATAGAGGCTTTAAAGAGGTAATTAAGGGGGCGCCTGGGTGGCTCAGGTCGGTCAGGCATCACACTCTTGATTTCGGCTCAGGTCACGATTTCACGGTTTGCGGGGTCAGGCCCCCATTGCGCTCTGCGCTGACGACACGGAGCCTGCTTGGGATTCTCTCTCTCCCTCTCTGTCTGCCCCTCCCCTGCTTGCGCTCTTTCTCTCTCAAAATAAATAGGCAAACATTAAAAATCATAAAGAGGTAATTAAGGTTACGTGAGGTCATTGGTTGGTCCCTGATCCAATATGACTGGCTTATAAGAAGAGGAAATTAGGACACAGACACACAGAGCGAAGACACGGCCACCTACAAGCCGAGGAGAGAGGCCCCAGAAGAAACCAACCTCGCTGACGCCTTGATCTTCCGCTTCCAGCCTCCGGAACTGCGAGAAGATAAAATTCTCTTGTCTTAGCTGCCCCAGTCTGATACTTTGCTGCGACAGCCCAAACACATGGAAACAGGCTGTCGGTTTCTTCCCCGCCTTCTCCTCCTCCCCCTCGCCCCGTGTTCCCAAGAAAGAAACAGGGCACAAGTCGAGGGTCCAGCACTTTATTAGAATCACGGGGCACAGAACCGACCGCTTGGGTCTCACCGGAGGGTTGTCTTACCCCCTCCCCGGGGAAGCCCCGGGGAGACAGCCCTGCCTGGTAGGGCAGGCCAGTAGGAGGGAGGGGGCAAGGGCAGGTTAGAAGTATAAACACAGACATGGTGGGTTCCCAGCTCAGTGTCAGGTGGGTGATCTTGGGCGAGTCTCTTAACCTGTCCGAGCCTTGCCTTCCTGGCCTGTGACATGGAGTCAATGACAGAACCTTCCTCACTGGGTTGTTGGGAGACTGGGTGAGACAATGCCTGTGAAGGGTCTAACACAGTGCCTGGCAGATTGCAAACAGTCAATGAGTGGGAGCTGCTACGATTATTTATTAGGAGAGAGTCAGCGAGCTCCGTGCTCAGACGGCTCCAGTCTGTGAATGAGGGGGAGGGGATCTCATCCTTCCTAAATGTCTGAGGCAGGATGTGGCCTGCCGGGAAGACAGGCCAGGTCACAGGTGAGAGCCACCTGGTCCCCGGGAGTACAGGGATCAGACCCGCAGGTGAGGATTCTGGGGCCACGGCACCCACTGTCCCTACCAACTCCATTGAGAAGCACTAGGAAGAATTTGCAGAAAGTTCTAGTGCAGCGCCTGGACTGCCTTGCGTCTCAGGCATTTGCTCACTGGCATTCCCTGCGTCTGTTCAGACAGAGCTTCTCTTTATTTTTATTTTTTTGTAGTTTTTGCTTTTGGCTAAGGACTCGCCATGGGCCACCGAACTTGGAATCAACTCTGGCTGTGCCTTGGCTGCCTGGGTGAACTTGGGCTGCTCATTTCACCTGTCAGCCTCACCAACCACAACTGAGAGCTTTGAGGACAAAGCCAGGTTACAGAAGTAAACTCTAAGTGGTGGAGGCATCACAGGTAATGAGGTGATGGATGGGCTAATGCATTCACAGGGTGTGTGTGTGTGTGTGTGTGTGTGTGTGAGGGAGAGTCCCAGTGTTCCCGGAGTAAGTAGAGACAGGTATCACCACAAGAGGGCGCTCTGGGCCTTTTGTCTTCTGGGCTTTGATTGAAAAAAGTTTCATTTTTCTGTGGTTGCTTTCCAAATGGAACTAAGATTTATGGTTTTTAGTTTCTCTAACTGATTTAATAAACTGTTAAAATAAATTCACGTCCGTTCATTAGTTTATCCATTAGGTAGATGCCTTATCGTGGCCCCTGCCACAGGGCACCCTGGGAAGTGGGGTGAGGGGCAGGGGTGAGGACCGGGAGAAGCATGTACTTTACGGCGACCTGGTTCAAACACTCCTCATCTGAGTGCTGCGACAGATTTCCCAAGAGTACAGCGGTGGTGAAGTTCCCACATCCAGGCTCACAGGAATGTTACGAATCGGACAAAATGGAAACAAAAAGCAGCTTAAAGGTCAAGAACACCGCGTGCAAGCCCTCTTACCTCCAGCGCACCGCCTTCTCCTGGAGCCTCGTCCTGTGCTTGAGCTGAGGTCCCACGGGGACAGCTCTGGGTGGGAAGGAGGTGAGTCCAGTTGCTAAACCATGACCTCAAGAACAGTATTTCCAGGAATCCCCATCTTAGCATCTAAGGGATTCCTGGGAAAACTGGACCGTGAGGACAAGGTGAGAGAGGGGCCTTCAGCACCAAGGCCCCGCCACGTCCCTAAGGACCAGCGGGAGTCTTCCTCGGCTTCCGGCCCCATCTGCAGAAGCCAGTGTGGATGCCACGCATTGCAGGACTGGCTGATTGCTCCAGAAGGAGTGACTGGAACTTCGAGTGCCCTTGGAAAGTACCTTCCCTGCAGTCAAAGGCCGTGTTGTTGACCAGAAATCATCTGGCATCCCAGCCGTCCCCCTCCTCCCCACCCATGACTGACGGGGGGCTGTATGTATTCCCGAGTCTCCAGCCAGAGGGAGGGTTTGAGTCTAAACCCTGGGCAGATCTGGTTCTCAGTCTCCAGCAACTTCCTCCCCTGGTCGTCTCCAGCAAAACCACGTAACCTCAGCTTTCCTCAGCTGTAAAATGGGACAGGAGAGGACCTCCCGGATAAGGTGAGACAGATACAGTTTGGGAGGAGGGGTGGAGTAAGGCAGTCCATAGGATTCGTGGAAACCGGCTAGGTCTGTCTTTGCTGAAAGTGACCCAGGATGTAAGGAGAAGACCAGGTTCATTTATCATGTCCTCCTCTTGCACCCCCACCCGCAGGTTCCAAAATCACACGCACTGGGTAAGAACACGACCCCCAAAGCGGACAGATTAGGCTACGACCTTGACTAACACGATCATTGTGTGGCCTTGGGGGAATGGCTTAACTGAGCCTCAGTTTTCTCATCTGTAAAAAGGGGTCGGTAACACTGGCCACCTTCCAAGCTTCTTGGGAGGTTCAATAAGATTGTGCTTAGCCCAGAGAGTCTCCTCTGCTGTTCCATGCTTGCCTGAAGCCTCTGAGACGGGTCGGACGTTGCCTGGAGCCAAGGTTAGGCACTCAAAGGATGAGGCGTCTGAGTCAAAGCTCGGGACTTTGGTCTTTCTGCAAAGGTTTTTAGGAATTGTCCGTCCAGTCCACACAGGATGAATGGGTTTCAGCTCTGCGTTATTGCCTGTAGCTATCCAGGACTTAGTGTTGGGAAGGATTTTGAAAGGCGCATCTGAACTCCTCAAGAGAGGATGCCCTGACTGATGAGCGGAGTGTGCCATGGGGTCAGAGACAGAAAGCAGAGGCGGGGTTGTCCGGATAACGGCCACCGCCGAATGCCCCAACATCTCACTTCCAGCTGGACAAACGGGGGCGCCCGGAGGGGTCAGGACTCGCCCCGAATCATGAAGCAGGTAGTGGCCCGGGCAGGCCTGGGGTCCAGGAACTTCCTCAGCACAAGCAGCTGCCAGCATGGAGACTGGAAACACCCCCAGCCTTCCTGGTGGCCCCGAGCACAGCGGCCACTTACAGCTTCCGGGCTGACAGCTGCAGAACAACTTCTCCCTTCCCGAGCTACAGTGCTTCATCTCAGACTCCCAACTGACCAGAGATGCAGCACTGCACCTCAGGCTGGGGGACAGGGCGCCGCTGCTGGGTGCCGGGGGCGCGTGGCGGCCACTCCACCCTAGGCGGGAGAGGGGGCGTGAGGGGGCCCGCGGCTCCCCCTGCCAGACGCTGCCATAAGTGCCCCCACTGAGCCTCCCGCCCCCGTCCCGTCCGAGCCCTCTGCGAGAGCGATCCACCCTCGCCCTCCCTTTTCTTTTAAAAAAATTTTTTTAACATTTATTTACTTTTGAGAGACAGAGCACGAGTGGGGGAGGGGCAGAGAGCGAGAGAGAGCAAGAGCGAGAGCGAGAGCGAGAGCGAGAGAGAGAGAGAGAGAGCATCCGAAGCAGGCTCCAGGCCCCGAGCCGTCGGCACGGAGCCCGACGCGGGGCTCGAACTCACGGACCGCGAGATCATGACCTGAGCCGAAGTCGGACCCTCAACCGACTGAGCCACCCAGGTGCCCCTCTTTTTCTTTTTTTTTTTTTTTAAACCAGCTTTGTTGAGATGTAATCCACACGCCCCCCCCCCCCCAATTTAAACGTACGACGAAATGGTTTTTAATATGTTCACAAAGTTGTGCCACCACTGTCGCAATTAATTTTAGACCACGTCCTCACCCCCAAGAGAAACC
Source organism: Lynx canadensis (assembly GCF_007474595.2). NCBI lineage: Eukaryota > Metazoa > Chordata > Mammalia > Carnivora > Felidae > Lynx > Lynx canadensis. The sequence goes on from NC_044303.2 coordinate 197,748,748, forward strand.
CCTTCTCCGTTAGCCCCTCGCATCTCCCACCAGCCCTGCTCTGGGCAGGCCGCTTCTGTCTTTGCAGAGCAGCCCGAACTCACCCGATACGGTGGCCCCATCCCCACCTTTACCCGCTGCTCATTCCAGCCAGACGGCACCTTCAGGGTACTTGTGTGGACTTCCTGCTCCGGCTCCTCCCGACTCCCCAGCCATCCTTCTCAGACATCCTTCCGGAACGCTCCTATCGCCTCCACGCTTGCTTACGAGCCTGAAAGCGCTCACCCTCCTTCCGGCTAAATTCCCAAACCCTCACTGAAGATCACAAGGACCTCTTCCTCTTCTCCAGTGCCCACCACCTCTGGACTCTTAGGGGGTGCTCCCCCTCACGCCCCCTGCTGACTCCTCTCCCAGTGCTCCGTGCCTACTCAAAAGGCTGCTTTTTCTGGGAAGCCCTCCTCCACCGCCTCAAACATCAGGACGCCCTGGTCAACGTCCTCACACATGCTGTGTCCACTTTCTAATCCTGTGTCACACGTGGTGTGCGATTCTCTTTTCCGACCTCCTCCACTTGTGGGCTGTGTGGACCACCTGTGAGGGAAGGGACCCGGCTGGCTGGGCTCACCACTGAAGGTAGGTTCCCCCGTGTAGACGCTCATTAAGCATTGGTTGAATGGCTGAATTGTTTTCCTCAATCTGTTTCTTTCTGGGGTCAGGCTGCAAATGGCATCTGGGTCTGACTGGGTTAGTATCCAGTTCCCTGGGGAGAGCACCCACATTTGTGGGTTTAGGGGTGTCCTTGGGCCTTGCTGCGGTCTTTGTACGTGATACTGGGCCCCAGGGAATGCCATTTGGTGGATGAATGAATGGCCATGGAGACAAATTGTTTTTCTATTGAGAGCGGGCTTGGGTGGGAACCTCCGAGTGAGCAGGCAGAGCTCCCTCGGTCCCTCCTGCCCCGCCAAGTTCTCGGGGAACCCCCAGAGGACCTTCCTGCGTTGCTGGATGTCTACTGTGGTGGCCTTGATATGTGGCGACATGTGGTGCATGACGTATACTTTCAGAGATATCTGAAGGCTTAAGAGGGGAGGCGGTGGGTATCCTCTCCTTAGCAGAGAGCAAAAAACCACACACTTCCTTAAAAAAAAGAAAAAAAAAAGTATCTCCTGTGCCTCTATCAGAAATCTGAAATTTGGCCCGAATCAAGAGTCTCTGTCTCTGGTCTGCCACTTGGAGCAGCTCAGTCCCCACGGCCTCCTGAGAGGGACAGCCCCATCCTGAGGTATTCCCAGCCAAAGAAATGCCTTTCTCTAATATGGAATTCTCCTGTAGGAACTCTTCCCAAACTGCATTTAGCTGGGGAATGATTCCAACAACCCACCTTCGGGGTCCTGGGCAGCTCACAGCCTGTCCACACCACTCTCCCACCAGCCCTGCGAGAGAACGTGCCGGGCCTGACAGCTTGAAGCTTTCAGTAAGAAGCTGGGGGCCGGGGGCTGTCCCGACAGAGTGAACTTTCCAGGGCCCCGGGAACCAAGCTGATAAAGCCAGCCTCCCGCGTCCCTTGCTGCACAACTCTTTCTGAAGCCTTCAGCTGCCCACCTTTGGCGTCCCTGCGTCTTCCCCTCGGGTCTCAGGCCTCAGGCCCAGGCCCTTGCAAGCCACGGTACCAGGGGGACGGTAATCACACCGCCTGGGGCTCGCTCTGCTTTTTCTCACCTTGGTCTCCTCGTCACGAGCAGTGTTAGAGTTTCTCATGAACGGTAGCGATTTGTACGTACCTACTGCCAGTGACTCGTGTTAAATGTAAAACTATTGTGACGGTTTGCAGATGTGGCAAAAATACGAAAGGGGGCGTCTGCGTGACTGCAGCTCGGGGAACTGCGCCCCGTGACGCTGGACCTTCAGGACAGCTGGTGAGGCCGGCAGGGGTATGTTGTGACCTCCACGCGGGGGACCGGGACGGGGAGGAGATGGTTCTGTGGGCACAGCCTGGCTCGAACCAGGGGAGTCGCGGGCTGTTTCCGCACATCCCATTAGGCTCCGAATATCGTGGCCGAGAGAGCCCCCCTCCTGGGTATGGAAACAGGAAGTAGATGGGAGGCAGGCCCACGTTCCCTTGGGAGAAAGTGATGCAGGGACAGGGCTCCATGAGCAGCCTTTGGGGGAAGCTGTTTGCTTCTCCTCTGGCTATAGGCTGCGTACTTCTGTTCCTTGTAGCTAGGAAAATCACAGTGACGCCGACTGTAATAAGAGCAGTCATTTGTTGACTGTTTTAATTGTGCTAATCCCCTCGTATCCCCAAGGCTCTGTGAGAAGGGAATTTTCCAAGGCCACGGAGTTAGGAGCTGAGCTGGGTTCCTAACTCAGAACAGCCAACCCCGGCTCCCTCGTCTTAACCTCTATGCCGAATGTCTCCTCCCCTGGCCAATTTACCAATCCTTTGGGTTTGAGACAGGGTCTCACCATTTCACCTCACCATCCAGCAAGCCTAGGGTGACTTCTATGTGCCGAGGGGAGGTGGGACTGATGTCCTTGCCCTGGAGGAGTGCAGTCAGGCTGAAATGGAAGAAGAATGTCCCTGGCAAGGTGAATAGGGCACAGATCCAAGTGGCGCCAGGGAGAGCCTAAGAAAGGACTGCCAAGGTCTTAGAGGACAAAGAGGTTCCCGCCCCAGGGGGAAAGCTGGGAGGACTTCCTGGAGGAGGAGGTGGTGGGCTGGGAGGAGGGGCAGAGATGCAGGAAGCGTGTCCTCTTGCCCAAGAACTCTTCCCTTGAGTCTCTCTTACTTGTCCAGCAGGCAGACAGTGCTGGCCCTGACCCCTGGTCTCCTTCAGATGAGAAGGAGGTCGACAGCCCTCCTATTCCACTTACCCCACCAGAGGCTCCTTCTTACTCTCGGTCCCCAGTCAGGAGACAGCGGGCCACTTGGGAGACCTGAGTTCTACCGGTGTGGTCACTTATCCCACGTGCTTCCCCTCTCTGTGGCTCCCTTTCCCCTGTGTCCAAGGAGACACTTGAGCAGGTGGCCTTAGACTCACAGCGGGCGGATTCTTACCTGGTGCCGGCTGTTGGCAGTCTGCGGCGTTGCTCCCAGAAACGGGCCAGTTTCCCCTCACTGCTCCCTACTGTCTTCAGGAAATGTCGCCAAGCCCAGCCCGGGGGAGCCTCTGTCTTCTTGGGAAGCTCCGGGGAGGCTGGGAAGGAGAAAATAAACAGTGGCTGTCTGGGTTTTCTCGCCAGGCCCAAGTGAGGAGGCCTCCCCAGCTCCTTCCCTTATATGGGCAGGCTGCTCTGGGCCAGAGCCGTCACTGTCACTGCACTCCCCCACCCTCCACCACCACTGAGGGCTGGGGGCCACTGCCGGGCACCTGGGCCTCTGGTGCTGCCGAGGCTGCGGCAGGGCTGAAGGTACGGGGTGGGTCCCAGGATATGTCTCCATAGTTGCCTCTATTGCTGAGCCGCCTGTCACGGCCTCTAGGCTACTTGGGGTGGAGCCCGTGGGGAGGATTTTTTTTAAATGTTTATTCATTTTTGAGAGAGAGCGTGAGCGGGGGAGGGGCAGAGAGAGGGGGAGACACAGAATCTGAAGCAGGCTCCAGGCTCTGAGCAGTCAGCACAAGGCCTGAGGCAGGGCTCGAACTCACGAACTGTGACATCGTGACCTGAGCCAAAGTCAGAAGCTTAACCTAACGGACTGAGCCAGCCAGCCCCCTCCCCACCCCCCACCCCCACCGTGGGGAGGATTTATACTGGGATGAGGGGTGGAGGAAGAGAGTTTCTATCTGGTCCCGACTTAATCCCCAACTCGCACTGTGACCTTGGCCAGGCCTTTTCCCTCTCCCACCTCTGTGTCTCCCTGTGTCAAATGAGGGTGTGAAAAGTACTAATCCTCAACGGTGAGTCCCACGAAGGGGAGCTTCTGTACCTCCATTTCGCAGAAGGGAAAACAGGCTTGGCGAGGCCAGCTGGACTACAGCTCTCCAGCTAGAAAGGCAGGGTTTGAACTTGGGGCTGTCAGCCTTCAGGGTCTGTGTTTGGAATGGGCTGCTTGCTAAGGCTGCTCTCGCTGTAATATTCAGCCGCTCACCTGTGCCATATGGAAAAGGCATCTATCTACTGGTGCCGCTCCCTCAGAAGACCGGGGGGCCCCCAGTGCCCAGCGGCCAAGCCCAAAGGAGCCTGACCTGTTTAGCGATGGGCGCACCAAGGCGTTCATGCCGGTGTTCCCAGCACCCCATTCGGGGCTGGAGCAGACTCAGGGCTCACGAAAGGGGAGCTGTGGAATCCCTGAATAGCAGACGTCAGTAGTCACATCTGTGCCATGGGCACAATCTCTCAACTCCCAGGCCCACTCTGATGATGGAACAAAACGATGCATGAGAACGCACTGAGATGTCACCTTTATGATCGGCATTGTCTCTGTTCATAAGCTCCTTTTTCTCTCTCTCTTGTGTCTTGTCCCCAGGCCATCTTCTCCCAGGCTGACCAGTTCTCGCCTGCCCAGCTGTGGGACTGACGAGGATGGGTCTGCTGGGAGCCGGGGCTCTGGGCCCTGGCGGCAGTGATCACAGGAGAGGCTTTGGGAAGGGAGGTGGGAGGGGAGGAGGGGATGGGCTGCTGGGAACAGCTCAGAGACGAGCCTTGCACAAGCACCGACATCCTGTGTGCTCTTGGGCCAGCCCATCCGTCATCCCGGCATCCTCTCAGACCCCCGGCCCTCTTCCTGGGGGCCCAGGGGCAGGTCTCCAGGACGGAGGACAGACTGTCAGCGTGGCCGAGGGACAGCAGCTGGCCGCCCCGCAGGTCTGCTCAGTGTCGGAGCTGGACAGTGCAGGGGGGGGGGAGGGGAGGAGGGGGGAGAGGTGTCTGCAGCCCTCCTAATCCAATTTGTTCAGGCCAGGGCTCTGACGCTCATTGGCTAGCGAGTGAGGGCCCGGGGGTGTGTGCTGTGCGGGGGCCCACGTTTGCTCGCACAAACGAGCGTGCGGCGTGTGCAGAGGTGAACAGGTGTGCTGCGTTATATAAGCCAGGCCTGGGCCTCGTCACCTGTCCTGGAGCGTCAGCTCCCTGCCAGAGCCCTGCCTCCCCCTCTCCCGCCATCAGGTCTTTGTCCACTTTTTCCAACCCTCCTGAGACCCGGTGCCAGAACCCCGCTCTGAGAGTGAGCGCCTCGGCCTCTCTCTGCCTCCGTGTCTCTACCTGCCTTAGGGAGCTGGTACCTCACCCCTGCCTGCTCCACCCGCGGGGAACGAAAGCTGGCGAGTGTTGAAGAATGTGGTAGAAGGGACGAAAGCTATGACGGGTTTCTTGGGCTTCACCGTGTGCCCAGCAGCGGGCACACGCCTGACCTCACAGACCCTTTCGAGGCCCTGTGAGCTGGTTATCACCAGGCTCACCACGCCCAGGTCTGTCTGCTTCTAGAGCCTGACCCTGTGTACTCCTTCCCAGGGAATTCTGCTGTCCTCCCCCAAGGCTGTCGTTCGCCGTAGCGCAGAGGCTTTCGTTGCTAGCTTGTAGGGAGCGTAGGGTGGGGTGGATTTCTAGCTCCGGCTTGGTTTTCCCTTCTCTGACTTCACTTCTTTTCTCCTACAGCCCACATGTAGCAGCTTTGATGGCCCGCACCCCCTCTGTCAGCAGGGCCTTCCTTCAACTCTTCCCAGTGCAAGGCCTGGTTTCCTGGTCATTCTGAGGGTCGGGATGGGGAGGTATCCTGGGGGCGCGCAGGGCTGTTGCGGGAGCCCCCAGTGGCAGGGCTGGGGCTGTGGAAGGCGTGGGGGAGGCACTCACAGCTCTGTTTTCAGGGCCTCTGCCGCCTGCCCTCCTCTCTGGTCCTCAGGAGGCCCTCTCTGGGGTGCTTGCTCGTCCAATGTCAGCGTTGCAAGAGTGGCTCCCACCGGCCAGTGCCCTTGCCTGAAAGAAACAAAGATACAGCCTTTCAGAAGGATGCTGGGGAGCCCTGTGGCCAGAGCCCTGCCGTCCGTGGGTCCTGACTGGGCTTCCGGGCTCTGAGGGACTGAATATGGGCCTGGCCTCCTGCTGGGTCCCCAGAAGTCTGAGGCTGAGGCTGTTAGGATCTTCCAAGCTCCAAAGAGCCTGCTCCTCAGTCCCTAGGCAGCCACTGTCCCCACTTTACCTGCCCGGCTTTCCAAGGGAGTGTTCTGAGTGGCTCTAAGCTCCAAGAGCAGCAGGGGCCACGGTCCCTTCCCAGCACACTAAGGCCCCAACGCGAAACAAGGGGTCTGGAAGAAAGTTTCCCAGAGGCCCCTCTGACCAATGGCTCCACCTCCGGCCTCAGACGTCAGAAAGGAGCCATTTAGGGGTAGGTCCAAACTTTGGGTTACCACAGTGGCCAAGGCCGAGGGGACAGCCCTGGGGCCGCCCGTGACCGCTTCGAGCCGCACAAGGCTTTCACCCTGCAAAGTGCTTCCTTCCATAACTGAAGGTACCACCTCCGCCAGGGGTAGGAGTAACTTCCCCGCGTAACCGAGGTTCTCAGTGGCTCTGCAGTGTGCCCAGCGTCATCCACTGGCAAGAATCAGAAGGAAGCTTGAACCCAGGGCGGCTCACGCTCCATCCAGCCTGAGCAGCGGCCTGCTGGATGACCCCGAAACAAAGCTCACATCGTTACGGTCATTGCAAAAGCCGCTGTGCCCTCTGCTGGCTTTGCTCACTTCCAAGAAACACGAGGGCCTGGGAATGGGCCACATCTGGGAGCCAGATGGCACCACAGTGGGAGAGGGCTGAGCTCGAAGCTCCTCGCAAGCACAGGAAACCGTGCCCACAGCCGGGTCCCCCTGGAGGGGCTTCCTTGCCCTCAGCTCCCCTTCCTTGCTCCCTCACGCATGTACACGGATTGCAGCCTGTGCCCTCCTTGGACTCCAGGGTCCTGGGATTTCCACCAGACATTTGCAAAGAACAGAGAACCCAGGCCCTGCAGCCAGGCAGGTCTGCACCGAACCTCCCCCTAGCTCTTTCTAGCTGTGTGACCAAGAGCTGGTGGCTTCACCTCTCTGAACTTGGTCCCCGACCTCAGGCTTGTTTGTGAAGGTCAGCTGAGGTCCGTGTCAAGTGCAGGCGCAGTTGCTGGCATGTAGGGAGCCCACATACATGGCTGCATTTCCATTATGAGCCCAGGGCTGGACCCACAGTGAGGCATAGGCTTGGGAGGGAGGGAAGCAGGAAGGATGGGGGCAAAGGTCCAGAGAGGCATCCAGAGAAGATGTGGATGCTGGGGTGGGAGCCACCACGTGGGGCCCCTTTCCATGTCCCCTCGGTGATGCGGCTTCTCCGGGCCTCTGTTTCCCAGGGCGCCCTCCCACCCCCTTGACACCCCAGCTGAGTTCACTAGCCTCACACGCTCCCTACTTCCTCCCCAGGGAAGGCTGCTGCTGGGGACTTTTGAGCAAGCCCTGGGAATGCAGTTTGAGGCTGAACTGAGAGTGATGGAGGAAGAGAGGGAGAGGAAGGGGGTTCCACCTGCCTGGCCCCTAATACCAAGCCTGGTGCTCAGGCCCCGGGAGGCTGGGGGCTAGAGGACCCCCGTGCTTCTCATTCACCGTGACCTTCCAGTGAGAACAAAGGCAGGGACACACAGTGACAGTTACAGTAGCCACCACCCACTTACGCCGGGACCTGCTGTGATCCTAACAAGAGCTTTCGATGCGCCCCACACTCGCTAAGTGCTTTGCACTGGCTTTCTCACAACCACGTAGAGGAGTTGCGTACCGTTTTCACTCCCATTTTCCAGATGGAGAAACTGAGGCTCGCAGAGGTCATAGCGCTCCCTCAAGGTCACACGGCCGGTGAGCGTCAGGCTCAGGATGGGCTTCGGCCAGCCCAACACGCGTTTTCACGGCTGCCCCGTGAGACCCCACTATCCCCCGGCACCATTTTTATAGAGCGACAGCCTGGGTGAGTGTCTCACGGCGTTTCGTCAGGCCTGTGTTCACTGAGGTGGACACGGGGCTGTGGGCAAAGAAGCATCTGCAGAGTAAACGGAGGTGTGCGGACCCCGGCAAAGGTGCACATCTCCAGAAGCAGGGAGACTTTCCATTTTCGTTATGCCTCTCGTACTTCTTCCCTAGCGTGCTGTCTGTTTAAAACCAACCAACCGCAGCAAAGGGATTAGTTCTCCCTTCTGCCCTGTCCACTTTGCAAAGAAGTGGGGCCTCCAGGGTCCCGGTTTGCTGGCTCTGAGCGACGCTCTCTGGATACTACAAATGCTGGTTTCTTCTGGAGCGTCCTGGATGGGAAGAGCAGCTGGTTAGAATCCAGGTCACCTGCGGTGTGATTGCGGAAAGAGCCTTCCCCTCTCTGGGCCTCACTGTGATGTGGTGGGGAGGGGACCGGACTCCATGGTATCCCACTGGGGGGATGGCTTGACCCCAGCCCATCCCCTTGGTGTTAGTGTCAGTGTGCTGGAATTGGAAGGTGGACGGTCTGCATGGATCTCCACGGAGCGAGAGAGAAGGGGCACCGAAGGTTGAGGCTGGAACTCCCCCGCTGGCTCTCACTCGCTTCCCCTGCTAGCCCACCCTATGCTCAGCCCAGAGCAGGCCACAGGGACCTGGGCCGGGTGGGTTTTCTGCAGCAGGACTCAAAGTCTCAGAACGTTAGTGCTGGAGGCAACCTCATCTCGCGCCCATTGCTCGGATGAGGAAAACCGAGGTACGGAGAGGAGAGGCAACCCGCTCAAAGTGATGCAGTCCGAGGCCCAGCTGGGACTGGCTCTTTCTACTCACGGAGGGATCCTAATCTGTTAGATCTTAACAAAGAGGCCCTGGGAGGGAGGCCGGAGAGAGGGGGCCTTTAAGTTCCTTTGGCTTTGAAGATGGAATAATCATGACTTCCTTTTCTAAATATCTTTTGGCCCTTCCTAGAACCAGATGGCGGATGTTTGGAATTTATGTTGTAAATAGTGTTTAAGAAGGGGATGGGGGTGAAGATGTGTTACTTTCTCCATCTTCCAAAAGCCGGATCTGAAGGAGGGGATGGGGGGGGAGGGGAGCTGTGTATGAGATGGGGGAGAAGAGAGAGGAGACGGGGAGGAAGAGGGAGGAGTCATTGACCGAAGGGCAAGAGGGAGAGAGGCAGGGCGAGGAAGAAAGTGAGTGAAGAGGGGGTGAGGGGTGAGAAGAGGGGCAGAGGGAGAGAAGGCGGGCGAGGGAGATGGGGAAGGGGCTCCCCGGGCTGCAGGCTCTGACAAGCTCCATCTCAAGTCCAGGAGCAAACCCTTGAGTTTTCTAAAAATAGCTCAGCCTTTCCCCCAGCGGGGCTGGCAGCAGGGACGGGGAGAGAGGCACGCTTGCCCTTTTATGGTAAGAAAAATTCAGATCCCCAGAGGGGGAGCTGGGCCAGGAGCCTGTAGTTCTGGATGAGGCCCAGCCCTGGGGTCCAGGGTGGGACAGTCTGGGTGAGGGCTGTGACTTGGTGGGATGTCCTGGCCGGTTGGGGGGAGGGGAGGAGGGTAGCTCCATCGTCTGTGAAGAGAGGGCTGGGGTGGCCACACTGGAAAGCCCTGGGGTCCTGGTGGAGCCCCAGTGATGGAGTGCAAGACCTTAGAGAAACATCTGGTCCATGCCATCTCCCTGTTTTTAGAAGAAACTGCATCCCAGAGAGGGAAAGAGACTGTGTGGACGTTTGAGGTGTCAAGGTAAATAGATCCCAGGCTCACGCGTGGATGGCTAACGTGCCCATTACCCTAAAGGGCAGCGTGGTTAGTGGAGAGGGCACTGGTCTGGGCATCGGGGGACCCAAGGGCCCACTTCCCATTTGCACATGGTTTGCTGTGTAACCTTGAGCAATATGCTGAACCTCTCTGGTCTCTGATTCCCCCACTGGGGTGATCTTCAGGGCCGTTCCAGCTTCTTGCCTCTCTGGGAAGTCCGAGGCTGGACAGCAGAGCTTGGGCAGAGAGGATGCAGCTCCCAGTAGAGGGGAATCTACAGGTTGCTGTTTTCGTCCTGGCTGACTTCCTGTGCTCAGGCAAAAGCTTAGATGGATCGAGACAGGGAGAGAGGAGGGGAGACTGAGGCAGATCATGGGTGGAATCTCTGACCGTTTAAGCTGGTTGGGTCCAGCCCCGCTCTGAACACACTGAGGCCAGAAAAGACCTCACACTCATGGTCATGCTCAAGGTCATATGGAGGGTTGAGGCAGAGCCAAGAATAGAACCCAGGGCTTCCCCTCCCAGCCTTGGGCTCTTTCCTCTGCAGGAGGCCTCCCGTCTGCAGCAGCTGACAACGTGAGGGACTATCTCTGGGCAGGAAAAGAGCGTTCCTGAGCAGAGCAGTTAGAACTCAAGATACACCGTCATCTTTTGACTACTTCTTGGGGATAGTTATGTCCTGGGGGGGCACCTGCCTCTCTTCTGTCCCCTTCCCTTGGCTTTGAGGACCATATCGTAGCTTCCATCTCTGGATACAGGCAGGGAAGAGGCAAAGAAGGATGCACCAGGCTAGGCGGCCACCCTGGCAGTGTGATCTTGGGCAAGTCCCTCCCCCACCCCACCCCGCTGTTGGCCTCAAGGTTCCACATCTATAACACGCTCTTGTTAGGTCCCTTTTCGCTCTAACAGGATAATGACACTATGAGTTTAAAATTCAACACCAGGAATGATGACTAAGCATCTGCTAGGATCGCCAGGGTGAGCGAGAGGGATTCAGTACTACTCTGTAGCTTTATAATCCATTGAGGTGGGGACCCGGTGCCCAAGGTTCCTGGGAACCCCAATCCTGAACCCGGGCTGATTCTCTGACCCCAGGCTGAACCCAGAACTCACGGAGCTCTGGTGTCACTGCCGAGGCCTGGCTGTCCCCGTGGCTCTGCCCTGGCCTCTCTCTACTCTTTCCCACACGGCTGCCCTATGTGGTTCCCCTTCCTATCTGCCCACGGCCCATCTCTGCACACCCAGCCTTTCTGTGACTCAGCCCAAAGAGGCTTGCTTTCCTCTTACAGCCTCCTGTGACACCCCCACCCACTGCTAAGGGAAAAGAGGGACAGGAAAGAAATAGGGACAAAAATAAAGCGTCTTGTTCTAAATTGGAAGCTTCCCTGTGACCCTCCTGGAATTTCCATGTAGACTCTCGGGGGCGTGTGAACAGAGCTCCCAGGGACCCGGGCCCCCTCTGCCTCATTCTTGCTGGGGTGGAAGGCCATCGGCTGAATGCTCCCTGGAGACCCAGTCTTACAAGCAGGCTCCAGGTCTCCCTGGTCAGGCCTGGTGGGTTCCCTGGGAAGGACGAAAAGCAGCAGTGGGGTGAAAGGAAGTGGAGGGGAGGAGGGTCCCCAGAGGGCCCTTGTGAAGTCAGGGCAGAACTGATGTCATGCCCAGCTGGGAATCTGACATCCAGGCAGCAGGGGAGTTCAGTCCCAAGGCAGCCGGGGCTGTGATGTGAAGTTCCAGGCTGGTGGTGGGAAAGGCCACGAGGCTCAAACTCTTCTAACTTGATTTCTCTCCACAGTGTCCGTGTTAAGCTTGCATACCTCTGGGGACGGGGAGCTCAATCACCTCATCTCTCTTTGGACAGACTCTTGGAGAGTCCTTCCTAATATTCCTACTGACAGCTGCCCCTCTGGGACTGCACGTCCTGTCCTTTAAGGTTACAAGGAACAAGTGTCTGTTCCCTAGAAAGCTCTTTGGAGGTTTAAACATGGCGACTACAGCTCTCGGGCTCCCTACCCTTCCTAATCCCACCCCAGGTCTCCTATCCCATTATTTGATATCTCAGAGTCACTAATGCCAAATTCCCAGGGCTCTCCCCTGCGCTGGGGCTCTTGGCCTGACGGTGTTGGGGAAAGGATACAAGCAGGCTAAATAAAGAAAGGGACTCCCTCCCGAGACAGATACCAAGAAGGACATCTACCACTTAATGGCATTTTGGTTGTAGGCTATTAAGGCCGCTTCACCATCCAACCTTCCCCACTTCGCCAGCCTCAGATCTCACCCGGCTTTAGACCTACCCTCCGTTCCGGTCAAATGCGCTTGTTTGCTGTTCTGAAAATGCCCTCCTAGTCCCGCCTCCATACCTTTGCACACAGAACTCTCGACCTGGAAAGCCTTCCCTTCTCTTCGCTGTCTATCCAGAGCATGCCATGCCGCTCCGACCACCCCTACTCCAGGTTCTCCCTCCCTGACAGTCCAGGCAGCCACCATCACCCATGGGATGACCCAAGCAATCTCCCTTCCAGCCCAAATCATGGAGCATCACAGCCTAAAGGGCCTGGAGGGACAGCGGAACTTAACCCAGTGTGTTAGCTGCAGAGCTGGGGTCCGAGTCCTAGCCTGATTCTTTCCTTTTATCGCCATCTTGCCCCAGTTTATCTCAGCCGACACCCCTGGATTCAATGGGGTTGTCAGGTCACATGCCTGAGGTCTGGCAGGCTCCGGGGAGACAGGCCAGTGGCCTCTGAGCCTGGAAGACCAGCCAGGGGTGGTGCCCTGGCTGTTACAGATGCCATCCTGAGGCGGCAGCCTCCCTCTGGACACTTCAGCCCCATCCTTGTTTGCCGAATGAAGAAGAGGAGGAGGAAGAAGAGGAGGAGGAGGAGAGGGAGGAGGAGGAGGAGGAGGAGGAGGAGGAGGAGGAGGAGGAGGAAGATGGTACGGGGTGGAAGCTAGTGGCAGCTGAGCAGTGTCCCTGTTAAGGTCACTGGGGCCAGTGTGTTTCCCAGTTCGGGGCTTCTCCTTCTCCCTGGATGCATGGCTTGGGGCAGAGGAGGGCCATTCAGGAAGGGACCTAGGCTTGCGGCCCATACGGGTGCTCAGGGAAGGCTGAGGTGAGGCTGCTTCTTTCAGCCTTGGTCTGGCTCACTGCCCCCTCCTCAAATCTCTGCTGGGTGGTGCTGGGTGAGGGGCACCCAGGACTGATGGGCCCCCCCAAGGGTACTCAGTCCACACTACGGGGTGCTCATTGGCCAGAAGGATGGTTTGGCCAAGGTTTGCATTTTTGCCCTTGAGCAAGTGTGTGGATGGAGGGGGGGGAGGATGGGGGTGGGGTAGGGGGAGCTCCATCTATCCCCTCACCATAACAATACTTAATCTAGAAGGAGGCACCAGGCTTCAAACGGTCCCCTTTCCAAATGCCTAGTCGGTCCTATCGGGCAGGCCAACTCTCGCTCACTGACTCATTGGGCGGCGCTGGAGCTATGGGCACGGGGTCCTGGAGCCAGCCAGACCTGGGTCTGAGCTCCAGCTTGGCCTCTTACGAGCTGTGTGACTTCAGGCAAATGACTACCTCTCTCTGAGCCTCTGGGACCCCAGAGAGGGGCCAAGGGCCAGGCGCCTGGGAAGACTCGGCAGGCGGCAGTTGGTGTTTTTGCAAGAACAAGGGCAGTTTATCCCCCCCCCCGAGGGAAGGAAGAGTTGGAGCCCACTACGGCGCCTCCTTCCCTCCCAAAGAAGCTGCCTTGAGTACAACGGTTCCAGTTACCCGCGCTCAATGGCGGTCCGTGCAGAAGCAGGTGACCCGCCTTCCGAAGTCGCCTCAGAAGGTCAGCCTAAGGCTGTGTCACAGCGCCTGTGTCATCAGGTAGGCACTTTCCCCTCTCACATCATCACAAAGAGAGTGAGTGCAGTACGATAAGATATTTTGAGAGAGACGCCACCCTCACAGAAGTTTTATTACGATACGTTGTTGTAATTGGTCTGTGTTATTAGTTATTGTTAGCGTCTCACTGTGGCTAACTTCCAAGGTAAACTTTGTGACTGGTAGGTGTGCATAGGAGAAACACAATATGTACAGGGCTCAGCGCCCCCTGCGGTTTCAGGCATGCCCTGGGGGTCCTGGAGCAGACCCTGTGTGGATGAGCCGGACGGCTGCTAGCACATTTTAGCAGTTATTTGCTACTGACCACTTGCTCTGCGCCCGGTCACTGATCTGAGGGCCTCATGCGTTTGAGCCCGTTTAATCCAGGCAACTCAGTAACCTGAGGAGACAGGAATTCTTATCACGCCCCCTGTCACACAGATGCTATGAGAAAGATCTGGAATTCAAACCCAGGCAGCCTGACTGCCATTCGGCACCTTTAACCGCCAGCCTCTTGCATCTTTCTTTTTTTTAATGTTTATTTTGAAAGAGAGAGAGAGAGAGAGACAGAGTGTGAGCGGGGGAGGGGCAGAGAGAGAGAGGGAGACACAGAATCCAAAACAGGCTCCAGGCTCTGAGCTGTCAGCACAGAGCCCGACGCGGGGCTCGAACTCATGAACCGTGAGATCACGACCTGAGCCGAAGTTGGAGGCTTAACTGACCGTGCCACCCAGGCGCCCCCCACCAGCCTCTTGTATTTTAGCCCTGTTCTGGCAGCCGTCTGACCCCCCCGCCCAATCCCAGTCCCCTCTTCACCTGGGCAAAGAGTATCACCCCACCTCTGAAAGCCCCTTCGCTCAGGAGTTGGCCTCGGTTTCCTCATCTGGACGAAAGGGGCCCGGATGAGTTGGTCTCCATGGGCCGTGGGAATAGGTGATTCATGCCGTGCGCTAAGGCGGGTTTTGAATTGGAGAAAAGGTTTCTGGTGGAGAAACATGGCTGCCAATAAGTCGCTTTTGCAAGCGGGGAGGGGGCCGCCTCTGTGGCCCTCGTATGTGTGGTGAAGTCCCGCGGGGCCTGTCTAGACAGGCCGTCCGGAGATGGCAGCCCCCGTGGGCTCTTTCCCCCAAATTCCTGCAGATGATCGGGCAGGCGGCCTCTGGTTGGAGCGTAGCCGCCTCACACCGCTGGGCCGGGGGAAGGCCGCGTGAGCAGTGCTCATCCTGCCCCAGGGCCTCCGGGGTGCTCTGCGGCTTGGCGCATGGAAGGCGGCCTTCTAGACACCCATGTGGACAGCGGCGAGCAGAGTTTTGTTTCTTTTTCATCCTTTTTTTTTTTTAAAGTAAACTCTAGGGGGCGCCTGGTGGCTCAGTCAGTCAAGCCTCCCCTCTTGATTTCAGCTCAGGTCATGATCCCGTGATTGTGAGATCGAGCCCTGTGTCGGGCTTCGCGCTGCCCCTCCCCTGCTCACGCTCTCCCTCTTCCCTCCCCCCTCCCCCCAAAAAAAAGAAAAGAAAAAGAAATCCGACCGTTTTAAGTGTTGTGAAGGCGGGGGATGCTTGTATGCAACTGGTAGGAGTGCAACTTGATTCAGCCACTTTGGAGGACGAGCCAGTGCTCTCCTGTAAAGTTGACCAGGCATGTAGGCCAGACCCCAGCAATCTCTCTCTCAAGGTATAAATTCCAGAGAAACTCCGGCTCACAAGCACCAGGAGACGTGGACAAAAGTAGTCATAATAGCAACCATCAGAAAAAGCCTTCATCACAGGTTTTTGCACGACCCCACGGCCCTGTGCCCTGGGGACTATTCACTTGGAAGACAGTGGTTGAGGCAGGACCCAGGCATAGCCCAGCGGTGAGGACCTCGGAGACCATCTCCCTAGCTCCTCAGGGCTCGCATGGGGAATCAGATACAGCCCCGAGGGTTCGCGGTGACACTGGGCCTGGAACTTTCTATTCCCCAGAGCGATGTGTGTCGGCTCTTTCCCACAACTGGCCACTCTGGGAAAGGGCTGATTTTGCCCAGAGAGCTGCAGTGTGGCTCTTAGCGAGTCGGGACAAAGTCCTTTCTATCCTGGGGCAGCCGTGGGGCTGAGGAAAAAACGGTGGCTTTGAAACTAACTAGAACACTTGGCTTCAAGTTCTGGCGAGATCACCGTCTTAGCCAATCTCCTCTCTGAAATGGGATCCCTCCTCCCTGCTTCGAGGTGTTGTGGTGGGCAAGCCAAGAGCGTGTATTTTGGAGCTGCGGACTAGGTTCAAATCCCCTCTGCCACTTTCTTAGTTGTGTGACCTTGGGTGAGCTCCAGTGGTTTCCTACTCTATAAATTAGGGATAATGAAATGATGCTGATTCCTGCCTCTGGGTAACCCTGGGAAGATTAAATGATACAAGTGATTCAGCCTGGTACCTGGCCTCCCAGGAAATCCTCCATGTATATTCACGAGGTCACCCCCACATTGGAGGGTCAGCAGGAAGTTCTGGGGTGGAGTGGCCGAGGGGCAGGGGGTGGGAGACCCCGGGGGGAGAGAGCAGCTGGGGCAGCTGGCACAATACATGTCCAGCCTTAACAATTCGCGAGCTAGGTGACCTTAGGCAAGTCACTTAGCCTCCATGACTCAGTTTCTTCATCTGTCCAATGGGGATCATAATCGCGCCTACCTCACAGGATTGTTGTGATGATTTAGTGAATTGTTTCATGTAAAGACCTTAGGTAATGGCTGGACCATGGCAATCGCAATATAATTCTCGTATCTGCACCGCCACCATGGAGTCCGGGATTCGGGAGGCCGGCTGCTTCTGTTCTAGCCCTGTCATCGGCTCTCTGCATGACCTAGAGCAGTGCTCTCTTATTGGATTCAGTTCCCTCAGCTGTGTTTGTGAGGGTCTCGGCTGCTTGGCCTCACAGCATTCTTAAAACTCTACAGGGGCGCCTGGGTGGCTCAGTCGGTAAGTGTCCGACTTCAGCTCAGGTCATGATCTCGCGGTCCGTGAGTTCAAGCCCCGTATCGGGCTCTGTGCTGACAGCTCAGAGCCTGGAGCCTGTTTCGAATTCTGTGTCTCCCTCTCTCTATGACCCTCCTCCGTTCATGCTCTCTCTCTGTCTCAAAAACAAATAAATTAAAAAAAAAAAATTAAAAAACCCCACAAAACTCTACATGTGTGGGAACTCCCCCCAGGAGCTTGAAATGCAGATTCCTGGGGCCCCACCGACGGCTTAACCTCTGGCCTTTGAACTCATGCCTGCTGTACCTTCTCTCTTCAGCAACTCTGAGTGCTCCCTATCTGAGTTTCATTCCCACTTTTCTCTAAACAGAGCTAAGGTCATCTTGCCCCTCGAGAGGAGTAGGGTCCGGTGGTAACATGACACCAGCCCCATTTACCCTGCTCTTGGGTGCCTGTGTCCCTCTCTCTTCATGACAACCAAGTGACGTCAGAACCATACTCATTTTATAGAGGAGGAAGCTGAGGCTTGGGGATAGCAAGTGACTCGCCCAAGGTCACGTGTCTGGGAAGTAAAAGAGCCAGGATTGGACCCAGGCAGTTGGATTCCAGAGTCTCCTTTGGGACCATTATGGCCTCAGGTCTTATGTGACCAGAGTGGGGCAAGCGAAGGTGGTGGGCGGGCTGGCGTTGGAGGGTTGTGTCCACTCTGGGCCCCAGATGTGGTCAGAGCATATTCAGAAGAGCGATACTGCCTGCACACCTTCCGGTGCCGATCCCAGGCCTCTGCCCCTGCACAGCCCTGCCTCGCGTGTCTGCTGCCTTCCTCCGAGGCCCCCACCACACCGCATTACCCCTCCTGAAACCCTCTGCTGTGTGTTCGGTCCTCATGGCACCCCGAGGCCCTGCACCCCCTGGTCCAGAGATCAGCCCCTTCCCCACCAGAGGCTGCAACAGGGCCAGGCTCATCCTGAGGCCTCGGGGCTGTGGGCTGGCCCTCCCCTGGCCAAACCTACAGTCGGAGACCCTTGGGCTCCTTTCCACCACTTGAGGCTCAACCTCTGAACGCTCCCATGGGCTTCAGGCATCTGCGTGGACTCTCAGCTCAGGGACTCGGGTGGGGGGCGGGGGACTTCCGGCACTGGCTGCCCTTTAGGCTGCAGTAGGGCTCCAGAAGCCACATCCTGCACGGAGACCTTGTTGTCCCACGGTTTCGTGGTACGGATGGGAAACTGCAGCCCAGAGAGGGTAGGGTGCCCGCCCAGGGCCACAGGGCCAGGCAGTGAGAGGCAGAGCTGGGGCTGGAGCCCACGTCTCCAGCCCCCAGCCGGCACCCTGGCCTTCCCCGCCCCTCTGCCGGTCTGCTGGAGCCTGCGCTGACATAGCTTCGCCTCGGCTTTGCTTCTTGAAACCATTATTTGAAAACAGCTTTCCTTGCCAGGAGCCCCAGGCTTTTGGAGCTGTGAAATCAAACCTCCCAGAGCAAGGAACAAGCAGTGTCTCCAGAGAAGCCGGGGAGATGGGCCCAGGGCCGGCAGGACGCGAACGCCGACCGCTCCCTCCGCTCCCACCCCCCACTTAACCACGGCCACAGAGCCCTCCGGGCCAACTGGACCACAGACCCCGCCCATCCGGTCAGGGCAGGGTGGGCACTTAGAGATCGTCCAGTCCGGCCCCTGGACGGATGGGGAAACTGAGGCCCGGAAAGGTGGAAGCGCAGAGCAGGTTAGCGAGAGAGCAAGGACCAGACCCCTGGCTACAGCATGCCCCTGTGGCGGATGCCACAGATGCCCCCCGATTCGCAGACGCCATGTCTGCCACTGGTTCTTACCTCTCCTGGGGTCTGGTCCAGGTGTGGCTCCTTGTGGCCCAGACACGGGGGGCAGCCCATTTAGGGGACGGTTGGGGGCGTCACTGCTTCTCAACTAACTTGACCGGGCCTCTGGCACCCCTTACCGCCACGGGGCATTTTTAAACGGCTGGCACTGGGCCCCCCTCCCCTTAGCCCCTTGCCCGCTGCTCCTTGGCCACAGAGGGGCCCTCTGCCTTTTACCTTATATGAGCTGAAGAGGCGAGCCTGGTGTTGGGGTGAGGCGGGTGCTGAGTCCTCCCGGGGCCCCCCATTGGCCCGGGCGCCTGCCACGTGACCGCCTCGCCTTGACCTGCCCCCGGTGCCGAATGTTGCTTTTACCCCCTAAGGAAGGAGTGGTTGACAATTTTCATATTTCTTCTAAATTTGGAGATTTCAGACAATGCTGGGAGGCTTGGCTCCAGCTGCCAGAGCCCATGTGGAAGTCATTAAGCCAGAGAAGGGGGGGGGCGCGGGAGAGAGGGAGGCAGGGAGAGGAGGAGGAGGAGGAGGAGGAGGAGGAAGGGGGACGGAGTTCTGAGACTTGCCAGTTGTCAGCCTGGGAACACGAGCAAACTCCCTGGGAGCTTGCTGTGTGTGAGAATTTCCTTCCTCTTTCCCCACTCCAGTGCCCCAGGACTGGAGAGGGAGTTCTGAGATGTTTCTGGGAACCCCCGGTGGGGAAGACACCAGTCCTGGTTCCTGAGGTCCAGGGTCTGGTAGGAATGGCAGGGGACAGGGGACCAGGAGGAAGTAAATTCCCTCTCCAGAAAGCCGGGGCCCTGATAGGCCAACCCCATGGTTGTGCAAAGGAGGTCCCGGGCCCCAGAGGGGAAGGGCCTGTCCTGTCACACAGGAGGCGGTGATGGTGTAGAGCTTGAATCCAGGGTTTCCCTGCTGGGATGCTCTCTCCCCACTGTCCTAGTGGTCACGAATGCCCTTCTCTCGCCAGTATGCTCCTTCTTTCTCATTAGGCTTCCTATAGAGTCCTTAACATTTTTCATGCCTCAGGGCCTTTGCACTTACAGCTCTCTGCCAGAAGTGCCCTCTCCCCAGAATTTCCCGCAGCTGGCTCCTTCCCCAGCAGCTGGTCTCAGCTTAAAAGTTACCTCTGGGGGAGGCTTTGCCTGGCCGCTGCACTACTCTACTATTCCCCTTGCTCCTCTGTGAAATGGGATAATAAAGCCTGCCTTGCAGTGCTGCCATGAGGGCCGCGTGGCACCTGCAGTCTTGGGGGACGGGTCAGGCAGAGACTCTGGAATCAGACTCAGACTACGCCCAGCACCACCTCTGCTGTTTCCCAAGGGGGCTGTGGGAGGGAGCTGGGGGAAGTAATTTAGCATCTATGAACTTCACTTTCCTCCTCTGTGGAATGGGGCAAGAAACAGTACTTGATGAATTGCCAGCGTATGAGTAAGTGCTCCGCAAATGGGAGATCGTATTAAGGGTTATGATGCCAGACCCGAGGCATGGCAGACGCGCCGTCCCATTTAGGTCATTCCCTTCCGTCCTGGACCAAGAGCATGGGTTCCATTCATAAGCCCATCCCTGGATAGGGAAGATCATGGTCGGGGAAGGCTTGCAACCCTCCCTCCCCGCCCTGCTCTGTCTCCCAGTTTCTCCCTCCAGAGCACCACAACAGATCGCTGGGTAAAAAGAAAACCAGCTGATAGAGCTATCAAAGTGATGGGAAATCCACTTTGGAGATTGTGAAACATACCTTATGCTTCTGTTACTCCTGTGTAACCATCAAGGACTTTTCATCAAAGCAGAAAAGAAAAACAGAGAAAAACTATCAGTGTATGTTGTAGAGAGATCCACCAGTTCCATTGCCGAGAATTCTGTGCCCGGCTGAGCAGTGAGTTGGCTACCCCTGTCATCAGAAAGACCATCACCGGAGGTCAGGACAAGGACTTGAGCGACCTGGAGACAGATCCTAGGACAGGAGGTGTCCCAGCACCAAAATATCTTAAAAGGCTCACTAAATGGCAGCCATGTGTGACTCAGTCTCTATAAATCTGTCTCATGCATTTTGAAGCCCGTTTTTATTTCCTCCCATACCCTCTCTTGGGAGTTATGGGTGCTTTATGTGTATTAAACACTCTGGGAAGTGGCTTTTTTTTCCCCCAGACGGTGGCAAAAACAGCCTTGAGAATCCTTGCACTCCCAGAGGAAACAGGTCAATAAGGCCCCGGCTTAGTGTGTGTGAGTAAAGTGTCCTGGGAGGTGATGGGGGCTTCTTGTTAAGGGGGGGGTATGAGAGTGGGCTGGGTGAGTTCTGTGTGCCCAGAGCGTGTGTGCAATTAGGGGTAAGGGGAATCCCAACCAGGAGGGTGAACGGCTTAGAGAACAGGAGACTCATGGCACCTGGAAGATGTCTTATAGCTTCTGGTGATCAAGGAAGAGAGTCAGGTGGTATAATTGGAACCTTCAGGAAGATAGGGTTTAGATCTACATAAGAAGGACTTTTTAAGTTGGTGGAGACTACCCAAGGATGAAATGGGCAAATGAGCTCTCTTGGTAAAGTGATGAGTTCTCTGTCACTAGAGGAATGCAAACAGAGGCTGGGTGGCAATTTAGCAAGTCCCTTCCAGCCCAGGGATCCTATGAATTTTATCTCACACTTCCCCCAACCTTCCCCTAACCCCCAGCTCTGACTTCGTACTGATCTGACTCGATGAGAGGTGATGGGTTGGGAGATAATTATGGACTGAAAAGGGCCATCACCCCTGAGTTAAAAATCAAGCTTCCTATGTTTTCTTTGGTAGGGATAAGACTTTTGGTTCATTGCCTGACTTTGATCCTGAGGAGGAAGTCATGGTGAAGAAATGGTTAGAATTGTAATCAAGCCGATTTCTGAAAAACATCATTTCACACACAGCTGTCGCCAGTGTATTATGACACCCATTTGGATGGCAATAATAATAATAATAATAATAATATAATACACCCTAGATACTTAGATACTTGTACACTGATGTTCACAGCAGGGTTAGTCACAATAGTCAAAATGCGAAAACAACCCAAGGGTCCCTCAGTGGATGAATGGATAAACAAAATGTGGCTTACACGCACCCCGCAATATCATTCAGCCGTGAAAAAAAGCAAAATTCTCTTCCACCGGCAACATGGGCGAACCTCGAACACATTATCCTAAGTGAAGTAAGTCAGACACAAAGGACACATGCTGTGTGACTCCACTTCTGTGAGATTCCTAGACTAGACAAATTCATGGAGACAGAAAGTAGAATGGGGGTTGCCAGGAACTGGGCGGGGCGGGGGAGGAGAATGCGGAGTCAATGTTTAATGGGTCTAGAGTCCCTGCTCGGGATGATGAAAAAAGTTCTGGAAGTGGATCGTGGTGATAGTTGCACAACACTGCGAACGTACTTATGCACTTACAAATGGTGAAAATGGTCGATTTTATGGAACGCGTATTTTACCACGATCAACTAGATGATGTATCCGTTGGGGTGGAGAGTGCGGATGTAGCCCAGTGCCCTGCTGGGGGCTGAGTTTGTGTTTTGTCTGTCCCTGAGGCTACTGCATAGACAGGCCAGGACAGAAGGTCACTGGGAAGTGACTGGCAGGCGTGTCTCTGGGAAAGGAAGGAGGATAAGCTTCCCAGCTTCATCGCGAGAAGGAAATAACCCACTTCTTGTGTGGATCACCTGGGGTAATGGCGGTGTAGCACGGTCCTCCCAGACCTCCGTGACCCCCCCGGCCCCCAGGACGTGGGACAGGCTTGCACTGAGGGGCCCTTGGGGCTCTTTCAAGGGCTGGGGAGAATATGAGCTTCTACCTCTCTGGCCGCTTTGGAAGGTGTGGACTTGATCCACAATTTGGGATCTGACTCACTGAGACCAGCTTCTGCTGGATGTTCGTGTCTTTCTACCCCAGGCTATGTACCTGCTGTAGCACTGCATGGGACTGCACGCTGCCCCCTCCCGAGACACCTGTAACGACCAGGGGTCCCCTGGATACATGCGAGGAAGGTGGCGAGAGCCTCAGAGAGAGCAGCTCCGGGGCCCGTCTCTCTTCCTGCTGTTAGCATCATGTGGGACCAACTGGGCCACACCGATCACACCCTGAACTGTGCAGAGGAACACCCCAGTAACGCATGTGCATGTGATTGCACGCGTGTGTGAAAATGCACTGTTAGATGTTTGAGAGAATATGGGGATTTGAGTGCTTTTAGCCCACTTCATGACTGTTTTCTGGATTTGATATTTCCCCGATTTACACCGAGCACTTATTGTTTTTCACTATCAGGGGGGAAAAAAAGGGAATTATCACTTTTCGAAAGGCATACAACATGGATGTTCCTCAAAAACTTAAAAATAGAAATACTGGGGCGCCTGGGGGGCGCAGTCGGTTAAGGGTCTGACTCTTGGTTTCGGCTCAGATCACGTTCTCACAGTTCAGTTCGTGAGTTTGAGCCCTGCGTTGGGCTCTCTGCTCTCAGCAAGGAGCCCGCTTCAGATCCCCCCTCTCTCTCTCTCTCTCTGCTCCTCCCCCACTTGCACTCTCTCTCCTGCTTTCTTGAAAATAAATAAACATTAAAAAAAAGAAATTGGGGGGTGGGGGAGAGGGGAAAGTGGGTGATGGGCATTGAGGAGTGCACCTGTTGGGATGAGCACTGGGTGTTGTATGGAAACCAATTGGACAATAAATTATATTTAAAAAATAGAATATAGGTTTTAAAAGAGAAAAAGAAAAAAAAAAGAAATACCATTCGATTGAGTAATCCCAGGGCAGGATGTTTACCCAGAGAAAACGAAAACGCTAATTTGAAAAGGTACAGGCACCCCCATGTTCCTGGCAGCATTATTTACAATGGCCAAGATACGGAAGCAATCAAGTGTCCATTGATAGATGAATGAATAAGATGTGGTATATAAGCACACGGGAATATTACTGAGCCGTGAAAAAGAAATGAAATCTTGCCATTTGCAACAACAAGGATGGACCTAGAGGGTATTATGCTAAGCGAAATATGTCAGACTGAGAAAGACAAAAACCCTGTGATTTCACTTATATGTGAAACTATATACCAAAACAAACAAACAAGCAAGTAGCAGAAACAGACCCATAAGTACACAGAGCAAACCGATGGCTGCCAGAGGGAAGGGGGGTAGGGAGTGGGGAAAACGGGTGAAGGGGAGTGGGAGATACAGCCTTCCAGTAATGGAATGAGTAAGTTGTGGAATGGAATGGAATGGAATGGAATGGAATGGAATGAGCTGTTAGCACAGAGCCTGACATGGGGCTTGCACTCATGAACTGTGAGATCACGACCTGAGCTGAAGCCGGACGCTTAACCGACTGAGCCTCGCAGGCATTCCTATTTTTTAATTTTAAATAAATGTTTATTTATCTATTTTGAGAGAGAGAGAGAGAGGGAGAGACAGCTCAGGGGAGGGGCAGAGAGAGAAACCTAAGCAGGCTCCATGCTGTCAGCGCAGAGCCCGACGTGGGGCTCAAATTCACGAACTGTGAGATCATGACCTGAGCTGAAATCAAGAGTCAGATGTTTGACTGAGCCACCCAAGTGCCCCAGCTATACCTTGATTTAAAAAACAAACCAAAAAAAAGGTCACAAAGGTCCTTGACAACTTTGTGTTACAACTTACAAATGCCAACGGTGCAAAATCAAAAATGTAATAGGGTGTTAAATGTCCAGTGAATTAGGACCAGTCAGCATTCAGCTGTAGGAAACCATTCCTGCTAATTCAAGCAGAAAGGAATTCACTACAGGGATTAGGTGCTCACGCAATTGTTAGGAAGGCTGAAGAAGCTCTCGGCAGGGTCTGGAAACGACTCAGTTGAGAACACCACAGTGCTGTCCCTCCAGGTCAGTTCCTACCTCTGCTGCCGTCAGAAGTGCGGGAATCAGAAAGGGCTGCCCCCCCGCTGGCTTTAAGGACACACTGCTGTAGATGAGTCAGGGGTCAGGAAGCCACCCTTGGCTCTTCCACAGCGGCCCCTCCATGCCCACAAAGCTGGTAAGGGCTCTATATTAGTTTCTTCCTCCCCCCGCCCCCCCACCGAAGCTTTATTGTTTCCCTTTGGTTTCCCGCTTGGGAGAGGGCTCCAGGGTGGGTTAAAAGCTGCCTAGTAGCTTCAGGGAGAGGCTCGGGCAGAAGCCCTGACACCAGGGGGTGCAGAGGGGCCCTTCAAAGGCTGCTGAGCTCTAGAGGCTCCTAGTGATGCTTGAAGGTGAGCCTTTCGAAGAGATACTCACCCAGCCAGCTGGGGGTTGGTCAGCCTGCAGAGGTGGGACAGGTGGTCACCATCTTCTTGATGAGGTTCACGTCCCCACCCAGGAAATAGTTCTCCGGATCACAGAGATGGGGGTCTGTGCAGCAGAACCCAGGGCAGGCAACTCCAGAAGAGCGTGGGTCAGGTTCTACTCCAGGACCATCATAGCTTCCATGGCGTCCATGTGTCTTGAGATGGCTTCTGCAGGTCCTAGAAGAGGGTGCGGCTGGTGTGTTGGTTTAACATCTTCAAGAGCTCGGTGCCCTTGCACTTCTCCTCAGCCACCTCATGGAAGGAGTGGCCTGCATGCAGAGCCACATGGTCATGGTTGAAGCAGAAGCCCAGAGAGCGGTAGGTGTAGGAGGTCTGCAGATGCGTATTGACCGGGCAGTTGATGGTGCCCTCCACCTTGGTGGAGCTTCTAGGAAGCTCCTGGTTCATTGGCAATAAAGAATTCAGCTCCAAATATGGTGGAGAGGCTGGTCTCAGAGGCAGGGGAAGGCTGCAAAGATGTTCTAAAAGGTTGTGGCTGGAAAAGAGGTTGGAGGGTTGTTGGAAGCTGGGAGAAGGGGCATCCCTGGGTTTGTTCATCCCAAACACAGTTGCAGCAAGAGACAGATCTGCGGGACCGTTGGGGACACTGCCTATATTAGCTTCTTAGGGCTGCTGTGACAAAGTACCAGAGCTGGGTGGCTCAACAGCATATTGTCTCCAAGTTCCGGGGTTCTGGAGTCTGGTGTTCTGGAGTCCAAGAGCATGGTGTTGGAAGGGTTGGCTCCCTCTGGGGGCTGTGAGGGAGAATCCATTCCAGGCTTCTCTTGTAGCTTCCGGTGGTTTTCTGGCAGTCTTTGGTGTTCCTTGGCTTGAGATGCATTAGTCTGCCGTGTGCTTTTACGTTCACGTGACGTTCTCCCTGTGGGTGTCTGTCTCGAAAGTCCCCCTTTTTATAGGGACACTGGTCATGTTGGATTAAGGTTCACTCTGCTCCCGTGTGACCCCATTTAACGAGTTACATCTGCGATGACCCTATTTCCAAATAAGGTTACACTCTGAGGTGTTGGGGGCTTAGAGCTTCAACATATGAATTTGGGGCGATACCCTTCGGTCTATAAATAATACAAAATTGCTGTAGAAAACCCACATGGTGGTACTTGACATCAGCTATAATGAAGAAGCAGGGATAGGACCTTCATCTAGAACTCTAGGAGGTCTGAGGAATGTTTTCAGCTGACTAGACTCTGCATCGTGAAGGCACCCTAGGAGTGGGTTTGGATGGAGGCTCAGCCAACCGCCACAACCCTCGCCTAAATCCAAGATCCTCTACCTGCCTTCTCACCGGTCATTCTGCAGCTGGCAAAATTCACACCCCTGAGCGCATGAACCTGGGGTACTAGAAATAGCAGTCTCCTCAGAAACTAGAAGATGGGGAGTCAGACCCTGGCCTCTAACTGACTTGTAGGCTGACAGCCACAGCTAATCAAAACCTACCGCCATCCACAATTCACTCAACAAACACTGCGGGGCCCACAGTCTTTACCACACTCCAGAATCTTGGGCCACGCCCTGGCAATTAGCTTCATAAATTTGTTCTATAAGGCCGTCCCACTCAAATTGGCTTCTTTGTTCTTTCTATCCTGGGATTAAAAAAAAAAAGATAATCGTCTTCTCCCCAACCACGACCGGTTTCCTGTCACCACCATTTTTCCTTCTTGTGTCTGGGTTATTGTGTGCCTGTGCCGGCCAAACCCAACAGCTCCTTTGACGACACGTCAGTGATTTATTTTATTTTATTTATTTTTTTAAGTTTATCTATTTATGTTGAGAGAGCAAGCGAGGCAGGGGAGGGGCAGAGACAGAGGGAGATAGAGAGTCCCCAGCAGGCTCTGTGCTGGCAACGTGGAACTCGACACAGGGCCCGATCCCACGAGCCGTGAGATCACAACCTTTGCCGAACCCTAAGAGTTGGGCAACTCTTCTGCTCATCACCCAGCCTCAGGGCCTGGTGCTTTCTTTCCTTAAGCAAATATAGCTGCCTACTGTATACAACGTGTTGTTGAAAGCGATCAGGCCATTTGTGATACAGTTCAGAATGTTCTCACACAACACTCTTTTATGGAGAGGGGTGAAAACTCGGCTCTTAGTGACTTCGAGACACTTAGTGGCTTCTTTGGCTCCGGTGACTGAGAAGGCCTCGGGTAGGTTCAGCTTCAGGCACGGCTGGATGCAAAGACTCAAACAATGTTCCTGGAATCTCTCTCTGAGCATGGATCCTGGAAGAAGGCGGGAGGGAGGGAGAGAGGGAGAAAGACGGCGTACAGACAAGATGGAGTCACTCGTGTCAAGCGGTAACTTCCCTCAAGCCGTGACGCAAGAACCAAGGGCGTTGCACCAAAGACCAGATACCGCCGAAACCGGCCCAGGCTGACGACGCTCAGAACTGATGACCAGCAGGACCAGAGGGGGTCTGCAAAGGCCCGCGACTGATGAAATCCCTTTAAAAAGGGAGAACTTTTGCAGCAAACTGTCAGACTTTCAAGACGCTGACCCTTTCACATCCGACCACGTCAAAAAGGGAGCTGCCGCCGAAGGCCGATGCCCCCGATTGCTCTTGGACCAGAACAGACATCCTCCACTGCTTGAACCTGACAAGCAGCACGTGCTGAGAGCCGCCCCGTCAGACGGAGGCCTCATCTCCACTGCGCGTCCACGGGCTGACGGCCCGTGGGGTTCGGTAACTTCCTACCCCTTGTTATTTCTCGTCCGCTGCGTGACTTTGTCTCGTGCTTTGCTTTGTGTGACATGTAAAAGCCAAGTTAAACACGTAGTCAAATGGCCTGGAGCTTGGAATCCTGGGCCTGCTTTATAAGTATGTTCACCTTGCTCTATGACTGAATAAAGCTGACGTTGCGGAAAGAAGGCATGACTCGTGTGTGCGCCCTCACAGCGAGCTTGCAACAGAGCGCGAACTGCAAAGAGGCCCAGACACAAGGGCCCCGGACAGAAAACAGCGCTGAGGGATAGGAGAGGTCTCAGTGAAACATGAGAGGATTTCCGAACAGGGAAGAACACAGGCGTTCATACATTCTTTTATTCACGCATTCAGGTTGTAGACATTGAACTCCTGCTCTGGGCTTCCCACTGAAGCCGGCCGGGGGCTCCAGAGATGCAGACCAAGTCCCTGTTACTAAGGAGCTCCCACTGGCTAATGGAGAAGGCGGGGGGATTTGGACAGTAGCGTAGGGACGCGCCAGGCATGCTTAGAGGTCATTCCAACCTGGGAATCTGGAAAGCCGTACGGTGGACTGGAAGAGCATTCGAAACAAAAGGAACAGCGTGAACGAAAGCACAGAGGCTCTATTCAGAACTGCATGGAGGCTCACTTACTAGATGACGTTGGGTACCCAATTTTCCCAAGCTGTTTTTCTGCTTTTCAGTTTTTTTGTTTGTACAATAAAGGGCTTGGACAACTTGCTACTGGGGAAGGGAGGGAGAAAACAAATGAGAGATGCTGGATGTGGTTGTCCCCACCTTGGAGCGGTGAGCCCAGACTCACTTCTTTTTTTTAAAATTTTTTTTTTAACATTTATTTATTTTTGAGACAGAGAGAGACAGAGCATGAACGGGGGAGGGTCAGAGAGAGAGGGAGACACAGAATCGGAAACAGGCTCCAGGCTCCGAGCTGTCAGCACAGAGCCCGACGCGGGGCTCGAACTCACGGACGGCGAGATCACGACCTGAGCCAAAGTCGGACGCTCAACCGACTGAGCCACCCAGGCTCCCCTCCAGACTCACTTCTAAGGTCGCTTCAGGGATGCACGAAGGTGAAGCCTCCCAGGCCCGGCCCAGAGGAGAGAGAGGGGATGAAATGATACACATCATGCGGCAACAGGTATTTATTTTTTCTATTTAAAATTAGCATTTATTGCCTGAATAGGTGATATCTACACATTGTCACCATCAGAAAGCTCTAAATGGCATACCATGAAAAGCAAGTACCCTTCTGAATCTGCCCTCTATCCACCTCTCCCCTCCTCGGAGGAAATCTGTCACCAAGCTTTGCTTGTATTTCCACGAGAATCCATGCTGATGCTTTGCTTATATTTCCACGATAATCCAGGCAGGTACATATACAGCCCTGGCGTTTTTGTATTTACACATAGGAGCACACCGTTCACCCTGTTCTGCACCTTACTTCGTTTCCTTAGTAACGTGTCTCCTTATTGCAGCCTAGCATCACAGAGGGGGCTCCCTGTTCTTTTGATGGCTGCGTAGGGTCCCCCCGGGGGGGATGTGTCCTACTTCAGGCCACCAGTCCTGTGTGGATGTAGGGATGAGCATCTCAAAGTTTTCCAATCCTTTGCTGGCATCGGTGAGGCGGCAAAGCCGGTCCTGGTACCCGTGGCATTACCGTGCGGGGATGTCTCTGTCGCGAAGGCCTGGAAGAGCCGTTTGTGGGAGCAAAGGTCTCAGGCGTTTGTGGTTCTGACATAGCCCTCCGGTCCCCCTCCCCCCACAGAGGCTGTAACCCGTTAAGTACTCTCACCAGCAGTGGGCTAGGGGCCTTTTAGTCCCTTCAGGCAGCAACCACTCCAGGAGGGGTGGGGGGGGGGAACTTGGGAGGAGTGCAGAGCTAGAGAGAGCCAGGATGTGCTCCAGAGGGGGAGGAGCCTGGAGCCTGAGCAGACACAGGGCCAGCCATAAGTCCCTGGGGAAATGACGGTGACATAGGGGCTTGCACACCAAGTGTGATGTCGTGTGCACGCTGTCGGTCGCCCTTTGTCCATCAACAGTCCAGTGGAAGGCCTGCCACCACTACAGCCTTGTATTCCCAGGAATGGTGCTTGGGAGGAGGGGGCACCTGGTGATGTGGGGGTGGGGAGGGGGGATGTGAGCGGGGACAGGAGCTCAAGTTAGGAGCCAGTGCCTTGAGAAGCAGGCTGTGCCAAGTGAGGACTAATTCAGGAGGCTCTCGCTCCCATAAAACTCAAGGGAGTTTGAGTTTTGTCAAAAGTGTGGATCCGGAACTGAAGCCATCGGATCTGGACATTAAAGACAAGTGACGTTGGACATGGAGAAGGCCACCATTTGGCCGACATGCCTAGTGGCTGAGGTCCTCAGCCCCTCTAAGATTGATGGTGTACCCCGACCTCCCCCCACCCTACCATTTTTCCCAGGGGGCCAGAACTACCTGAGTCTCCGTTCCTTGCCTTCCTGTTTTGAAAAGGGCAATTTGACCCTGGTATTTGGGGGAGGTGAGAGAAGAGGTGCTTCTGGGGGTGTTCAGTGATGGTGGTGGCAGTCTTCTGTGCTGCCAGTTCATCACCAGCCCATCTCTTGACTTGGGCGGTAGGGGTCCTGGACCCCCACTCCCCGGGGTCTGAGACCTGAGACCACCTCAACCACACTCCTCCCCAGGCACTATTCTTAACCAGACCACCTGCCCCCAACAGCCCCTTCCCTAGACTCTGTCCTGTACTCTATGGATCCTCCCAAAGATCCCCAAGGAAGGCAGACGGGTGGGACTTTTCACCCCACTTTACACATGAGGACACCTGGGGTCTAGAGATCAGCCTCCCAGGGAGTGTTTCCCTGCCCCCCCGCCCCCCCAGCACGGCTCCATAGAACTTCTGGCTTCCAGCGGGTGATGTACAAAGAAAGCAAAGCCCAAGCCCTCCCACACCAACAGGACCCCAAAGTGGGTGGGCTAACTAAGGGAACATCAGGAGACATGGAGGGTGGACTGGCCCCTCTGCCCCTTCCATGCTGTTGACCCCATATTACCCACAGCAAGTCCCGCAGCACTGGGCAGCATTGCTAACTGTTTTATAAATGTTATTGACGCTTGTTCTCTGCAAAAGTACCGAGTGAGGGGCTGGAAGTAGAACAGATATATGTCACTAATCTGTGTGTCACACAGTGTCCGTAGTGGATGGAATGGGGCTTGGCTCTGGAGCCCACTGGATCTGAGTTTGAATCCTGGGTTTACCACAGTTTAATAATGAATTTACTGTGTGCTTGCTATCTTCATGCATCTAAACGTCCAAGCTGCTCAGAATGTGAAAGAGTCAGAAAGAATGAGAGATGCTTTTGTTTCCCAACTCAGGAGAGCAAAGACGCCTCGAAATCTTGGGGGGTGATGGGACCCCTCACTCCACCCAGAGTTTAAGGAGCACTGAGTTCCCGGCCCTGGTCCAGGGGAACTCAACATTTTTAATCATAAAACCTTAGAAGTAAACAACGCTTTATTTTTAAGTAAGTTGTTTTAAAAATAACTTTTTAGGGGCATAACCTGGGTGGCTCAGCTGGTTAAGTGTCCAACTCTCGGTTTCGGCTCAGGTCATGATCGCACAGTTTCATGAGTTTAAGCCCCGCATTTGGCTCTGTGCCGACAGTGTGGAGCCTGCTTGGGATTCTCTGTCTCCCTCTTTCTCTATCCCTCCACCATTTGCACTATCTCTGTCTCTCTCGAAACTTTAAAATAAATGAATAAATAAATAAATAAATAATCTTTATAAATTCTGTCATGAACGGATTTTTTAAATAACTTTTTAAATGTTTATTTATTATTTTTGAGAGACAGAGCGCAAGCAGGGGAGGGGCAGAGAGCAAGGGAGACACAGAATCCAAAGCAGGCTCCGGGTTCCGAGCGGTCAGCACAGAGCCTAACGCGGGGCTCGAACCCACGAGCCGTGAGATCTCGACCTGAGCCGAAGTCTGACGCTGAAATGAGTGAGCCACCCAGGTGCCCCAAACACGATTTTAATAATATAGGCTCTTCCCTTAACAAATAAAAGATAGACATTAGAGAAGATAGAAGTAAAAATAAAAGACCCTAATATTTTTCTTGAGCTTGGAATGACCCCCCACGTTGGAAATCACGAACCTAGCTTCGAGAAAGCACAGGCTGCGTTGTCCAAGGGACTTAGAGGCGTGTGTGTGTGTGTGTGTGTGTGAGCACATGTGCTGAGTCAGGAATGGAGGCAGAGGGACATTTGGGACAAGGCGAGGGTTTGAGGGGTTTCCTTGAGTGGCAGGGGCTGGGCTGAGCTTGCAATGGGGTCCTGAGTGAGGAGGGAAACGTGGCCGGATGGTAGATGGGCTGGACCTTAACTGTCTTGTCCTGGAAGCAGTTTGGCAAGATCTCCATACCCCGACTTGGGCTGCATTAGCAGGGGAGCCTTTCAGCCTAATAATGATCCCATTCCCTACCCCTTAGTTAACCTCCTTGCCTCCTTAGGTGGTGACCTTAACCATAGGCACTTCGTTATATCTTATCTTATCTTATCTTATCTTATCTTATCTTATCTATAACACGAGGGACTTCCATTTTTTACATCTATCTTTTCTAATTTCTATTTTAGTGTTAAGGGAATATAACGCATTCATATAACAGTATTTTACAGAATTTATACAGATTTATTTTAAAAATAACTCAGTTAAAATAAAGTTATTTATTGAAATAAGCATGGAGGTGGAGCCAGCCCCTCGCCCACCTCCCCGGAAGGGGTAGGGGGTGTGCTAATAATGACGGCGGTTGCAGGGGGTTCAGTCTGAGAAGGCACTGAATAGTAATGTGACCCTTGTCTTACCTGCTTGCCCGAGAGCAAATTCATGTCCACTGCCCCTGTATGAAACGTTATGGTAACGGTTATTGGAGATAATTTCCCACTGGGAGCCACCTGGTTGAGGGGATGAGGGACGACTAGCGCCCCCTAGGCCCTGGCTGAAATTGACCTTGTTTGTCCATCTCTCCCCTCGGCTGCTGAGGCCTCTCCCTGCCTCCCTGCCCCCACCCTGTCCGTGTCTCCCCGGCTGACCCTCCTGGGGACTGAGGCTGATCCAAGGCTTCGCAAACCATTCAGGACTGTTAAACAAATCCTATAATTAGAAGCCAGGTTTCCTAAACGAAGTGAAAAATGTAACGTTACCCTTTGTTTGTTCACTGGATGCTCAACGCATGTCCCATGACCCAGAGGAGCTGTGACTTTGGGTTTTCAAGAAGCCTTAATAAGGTAATGTTTATAAAGTTCTTAGCTTTACAACTCTGCCGAGTACAACTCCGTGAACTGAGGACAAGCCGCAATTCCAAAGAGATTCCACCCCCATCGGCCCCCCATCCCAACGGTGAAGAACGGTGTCCCCTTGTCCTCTTATGCGGTATGTGGATAGCACCAAGACTGGGATTAAAGGGAGTGGGTTCAGGCCTCATTGGTGTGTGACATTCTCTCAGTCTCCTTTCGTCTCTGGACTTGTGTTTCTCCGTCTGTACAAGAGAAGAGTTGATGAGACTTGTTTGCTCCAAAAGCCTCTTCTTTTTTTTTTTTTTTAATTTTTAAAAAATGTTTTTATTTATTTTTGAGACAGAGAGAGACAGAGCATGAGTAGGGGAGGGGCACAGAGAAGGGGAGACACAGAATCCAAAGCAGGCTCCAGGCTCTGAGCTGTCAGCACAGAGCCTGACGCGGGGCTCAAACCCATGAACTGCGAGATCATGCCCTGAGCCGAAGTCGGACGCTCAACCGACTGAGCCACCCAGGAGCCCCTCTGAAAGTCTCTTCTAACTCGGATATTCTACAGTTTGGTTTCTGTGTCTCTCCACCATTGGGTTTTATTTCAAGCAAGGATACTTCTCCAAATTTGATCTCCATTCTCTGAACTTTCCCAAAGGACTTGGTAATGAACCTTGAACAGGGTAAATCTAGTTTGGGGTTGGCAACACACAGACATACACCTTTTCTGCCTCAGCTTTGAACCGTCAAGCTCCTCCCTCATGAGATATAATACATGACCCCCTCCCCCAAAATGTGAAAATAACGTGTGGGAAGAAGAATAATTCCTTAACTCTTCAAAGGAGTTCAAACTGGCCAAGATGGGGAAGCGTGGAAAGAGCCAGGGCTGTGGCTGTCTGGAAATGGTAGCCCCCGTTAAGCGGCCAATGTTCTGTTAACATCATAACCGCTGACGTTTATGGAGTTCATTCTATGAACCAGACTCTGTGCTGAGGGCTTCTATCCATCTTCTCAGTTAACCTCACGGCAAGTCTGTGAGGGACGTACTTTTTCATCTTCATTTGACAGATAAGAAACTGACCCTTACAGAGGAAAGAATTTGCCGGAAGGAAATAAGTGGTTGGAGCAGAGACTCCAGGGCCCATTCTTGACCTCCATAAATCCGCGGCCTCCAACCCCCTGATCCTGTTGTGGTGCTTGTGGAAGCGTCCATCATTCTGGGTCCCTGAGCGGTTCAGATGAGCAGAGCATGTGCTGGGAGCCTACGTAGGACTCGTAACGTAGGTGAGAAAGACACCTTTGCTGGAGTAAGCCTCCAAGATCTGGGAGGTGTTTCTTACCGCTGCACAATGTGGCCTATCCTGAGTGACACTGCTCGTCACAGGGCAGAAGGAGCAACTTTGTTCCGTCTGTTCTCAAAGAGCAAATTTGTCATCAGCAGACGGAAGGAGCAGGGAGGCAGACGTTTAAATCAAGCAGCGCCTAAGAAGAGACCAGGGAGCATTTACTAGGAGCATCACTGAGAAGCCAGCAAAATGACCGTAAGGTCCTGCTGATCCTGAGGTTCAAGGAAACGGTCTAAAACAGTTGAAGATTTGTGAGTAATTCTGGAAAGACAGTGTCAGAGCTAGCTAGCCCTGCGGCTGAGATAATGGGCTAGAACGCCAGGGAATCCCAGTATGGGAGACAAAAAATTGTGGACATAGCTATGTAATCACCAGGCCGAGGAGTCAAACAGTCCCAGTTTTTCCACCCCTGGGGGAGAGAGAGAGATTGGGGTCAGCCCGACCCTAGAATTCTCTCCAGAGCTGACTCAGAAAACATGGCCCCTTGGCACTGAGCCCTCTTGCCAGACGCAATTCTCTTCAGGGTAGGCTTGTTCACAGAGCACAGCCAGGCCACGTCGAAGAGAATTCGGATGGACTTTGGTGCTGTGTATCCTGCCTACTGACATGCGTGCCCACCTCTAACCGCTGCCTGGTTCCCAAAGCTCATTCCCTAAGCTGGGGCAAAGGTTAGGGGCAGGTGGTGGTCAAAAGTGGCCCTGGGGACCCAGGCTTTCAGCCTAAGCTCTGCACTTTTTCTCCTCACTGTTTTCCTACCCAGTTTCCTCTTCTATAAAAATCTTTATATTCACGGGTGGTTGATACAAGGAAATAAGAGTCAAGGATGTAAAAGTGCTTTGTAAACCGTAGAGAGCTACACATAACACAAAAGCTCTCACTCTTACCACCACGCAGTTATCGGCAGCGTCTGTCTCGGTCCGAAGGGTATATATACCACCTCTGTCTCCCGGGGCCGGAAACCTTGAAACTTTTTTTTTTTTTTAATTTTTCAACGTTTATTTATTTTTGGGACAGAGAGAGACAGAGCATGAACGGGGGAGGGGCAGAGAGAGAGGGAGACACAGAATCGGAAACAGGCTCCAGGCTCCGAGCCATCAGCCCAGAGCCCGACACGGGGCTCGAACTCACGGACCGCGAGATCGTGACCTGGCTGAAGTCGGACGCTTAACCGACTGCGCCACCCAGGCGCCCCTTTTTTTTAATTTTTAACAAAAGTTTATTATTATTATTTTTTTTTAGTAATCTCTACGCTCAATGTGGGGCTCAAACTCACGACCTCAAGATCAAGAGTCACATGTTCTTCTGACCGAGCCAGCCAGGCGCCCCTTGAAACTGTCTTCCAACATTAGAACAATTATGGAGGCTTCATTCCTGGGAACCAGACTTTGGAAATGGTCCGCTTCCCCACCGGCCAGCCATTTCTTCCTCTTCCCTCACAAATACAGTATTTATGAGAACCGTCCTTTCAGTAGAAATTTGGCAAGATGTCACGTACAGGAGACATTGTATCTTCTTCCACAGGCCCTGAGAGCGGAGGTCACAGGCCCTCAGCCTGGTCCTAAAATATCAATATTGTTGTATCTGCCGTCCTCTTTGAGATGATGAGCTCCGGAACTGTTAGCTGTTCACTGCTGTATGACCCGGGGCTAAGCACAGGGCCTGACACATTATGTCTTTGTCAAGAGGTGAGTGAGCCCTCTTCAAGGACTCTCGAGGCTTTTCATTGCCCATATAGTAAAGTCACAGCTCATAGAAACTTACAGAAGGCCCTGGGCAAGATATTGAAACGACCACCTGGGGCGCCTTCTCAGTATCATCAGCTAACGGGTTCATAGGAAAGTTCAGGAGGTTCTGACCTCCTTCTGCAGGGAGGCCCAGGTTGGGACTCCCTGTAGCCCTAAGAGCCTGTACAGTTTTGAGACTGGTTTCCAGGTGGGGAGGCAGACCGGGGACAGATGCCTTGGCTACGGCCGTCAAGGCTCCTTGCTGAAGAAGGGCAGTGGGACCTGTCCTGGGGTCGCTGCCTGTCCCCCAAGTGGCGGGTATCGGGTAGCTCTTAGGGCTTCTCCGGTGGCTCAGCAAGGCCTGCCCTGGTCACAGCTGGCTCCTGAGTCAGACGCCGAGAAGCACGTGTGTGAATAAGCCGTGTTCCCAATCTGCAAGAGGCTCTCACCCGAGGCCTCCAAAACACGCACCCGTAAGACCCCATCCACAAATACACGCTCCCACAGACACCAAAACAGGCACAGTGAAAACATCGCTGTGTGAGCCAGTAACAGAAGCCAATACGTAAGGCAGACTCTGATAAGTACTATGCCTTTCAGCTATGTTGGGGGAGCAGGCCTTTGAACCCAAGCTGCCAAGGAATTCCCCTCTCCCCACCCCTCCCCTGGAGGACTCCTCTCCTACAAACAGCCAGGTGACAGCAAGCTCTTTCTCCTTCCATCCTCTCTCCCCCCCTCCCCAAGCCCAAGCTTTATTCTCCACCAGGTCTGGGCTCTGGGGGGCTGAAGAGAACCCTTCTCACGGCTGTACCCTCCTCCTGGACGATGGGGCCTCCCACTCAAAATAGATGCAGACCCACCCAGCAGGAGGAGGGGCTGACAGCTTTCAGGGAAAAGTCAGAACTCTGGATCTTGTAAGTCCAGACGTCCTATAAACTCTGACCGAAGAATAAACATCCCCCGGGACTGAGGGGAAGATATGCCGGTGGGCAGGGGGCCCGGCGCCTCTGTCTGCTCTGGGGACAGGCTGTTTAGTCCATATCCCTCATGGGCCTCTTTGGGCTCCTTCCTGTTCCCGGTCTGGACAAGTGGAGGCCCATCAGCGGGCCTGAGGCCTCGGACCTGGGACTCAGACCTGTCAGGGCTGGAAGGGGAACTGTTAAAACTCAACAAGCCCGGCCCTTTCCTTCGTTTTTATTTGGTTTTATTTTTAAAGTAGGTTTCATGCCCAGTGGAGGGTTTGAATTCATGACTGAGATCAAGAGTTGTGTGCCGTGCTGACTGGGACAGCCAGGCACCCCCCCATTTCCTCTTCTTGAACCTCCCTCATACCACTCCCAACTGCTGCTAAAACAACCCGGCTGATGGGGAGCTCGCTCTTTCCCAGGGCAGTCTATTCTATGACTGGGCCTCTGGCAGTTAAAAAGTTCTAGAAGAGGGCTGACTAGAATTGTTCTGGGTGACCTGACTGAGCAAGAGTAAAGAACAATGGGTACAACAAAATAATAGCAGGGCATTCGTTGAGCGACATGCTGAGCCAGAAGCTTTGCATGCATCATCTCATTAAATCTGCCCTCCTTTCCAGGAGGACACACACAGGATCAGAGAGGTTAGGTCACTTGCCCAAGCTAACCCAGCTGTCGTGTGCAGAGGCTGGGGTTCAGGTCACTCTGGTGCAGAGTCCATGCTTTAAATATTAGCCTGTACTGTTTTTCCACAATCAAAAAGCAAAAAAATAGCATACACGCACTAAAACACCATCCAACTGGGACGCCTGGGTGGTTCAGTCGGTTGGGCATCCGACTTCAGCTCAGGTCACGATCTCGCAGTTCATGAGTTCGAGCCCCGCGTCAGGCTCTGTGCTGACAGCTCGGAGCCTGGAGCCTGCTTCAGATTCTGTCTCCCTCTCTCTGCTCCTCCCCCACTCACGCTCTGTCTCTCTCTCTCTCTCAAAAATAAATAAAGCTTAAAAAAAATTAAAAAATATAAATAAAGTAAAACACCATCCAACTAACACAGGCACACACAAAGCCAATCAAGTCACAATAAAAACAGCTAAAATGTGCCAAATATTTAGTACCAGTTGTGTGCCAGGCAAATCATAATTTTCACGATAAATCCATTTAAACGACCCCAAGAGGAACCTGAGGCTCACTGAGGTTAGGAAAAGTAGGATGTGCATCCTCAGGGAGAAATGAGCTCTCCCTTATAATGAAGGTGTCCAACCGAGATGCTTAAAAAGGGGATCCTGTGCTGGGAGGGGCCGCACGGGACATCCCCCGGGTCTGAGGTTGTATGGGTGGTGAGTGCTAACAAGAGACGAGGTACCGGGCGAAGTTGATCAGTAATTCAGAAACACACGCTTGGTGTTTTCAAGGCTGGCTGCTGGGCAGAAGGGAGGCCCTAGCCATCCAGGCCCCAAGTACAAGTCCACCTCCTAGAGTCCTACCCCTACTCCCATTTCCTTGACTGCCCCCCCCCCCCAATGGGGGAGAAGGCCTCGGCACCTGGCCTGGGCAGAGGGTCATGTGGACACCCCAGGGGCCTCCCATTCACCCAGGCCTTTCCCTTTTTTGAGAACTGGGAGTTTGCTGGCTGGGTCTGTTCCCACCAACAGTGTTCCCGTCCAGGGAGCTTAAAATAGTGCCTCTTGGCTGGGGCTCTCGAGTGAGCAGTGAGGCAGGCATTTGTGCAAATATGGGCCTGGGAGAAAGAGTCCTACCCAGGAGGGTGGCGGGCGGGGTGGGCAGCATGTCAGGAGAGCCAAGACCTCCTGTGGAGGATGCGCCCTCCTGGCCACAGCCCCCCTCCATCTTGCAAGAGAGGCGCCTGTTAGTCTCCTGCCCCCCCAGACCATACTGGGCTCACTTGGGCACGTCTTTAGACTGAATCCCACAGGCCCTCCTTGCTCCAGGGTGAGTCTCCTGGAAACGAGGCCTGTGCATTCTTCTGCACGTTCTATCCTTGTTCCCACCTCACAATGCCCTTCCCACCCAAGCACACTCCAGAAGCATCCTTGAAGGCCCAAATCAGAACTTGTTTTAATAATAGCAGTGACAATTGCATCCACCTTTAATTGAGCATTTACTTTTGTCAGGCGCTCGGCTAAGTATTTCAACCTGCGTTATCTCATTTGATCCTCACGAGATTCTATCCAAGCCAGGTTATTATTATCTCCACTGTGCAGAAGAAACTAAGGCTCAGAGAAGTCAAGGGACTGTCCCGAGGACACATAGCTGTGAACTGATAGAGGCAGGAGTAAAACTCAGGTCTGTCCATCTCTAGAATCTGAACCCTTACCCCTGGGCTATACCTCTTCCTACAGGTCCCTGATGCTCTGGCCTCCCGTTCTCCATTCCAGCGTTAACACTCCATATTACATATAGCTGCTTTGAGTCAACGCATCAAAGATTTCGCGAATGCCTACTACGTGCCGGGAACACTGCTGGGCGTCTCGCTCACCCCCTGGGAGCTCTCAGGTCCCCTTGAGGACTCTGGTTTGGGCTTGGGCTCAGTGACCTCCCCAGCATTCACGGACCTGTTTGTTGAGGATGTCCAGGTAAGGCTGAGGCAAGCATAGCCCCTCCTCAATGACCAGCTGGCCATCCCCTCTCCTCTCCTGGCTGCAACTCTCCTTTCTTTCCCCCACTGCAGGGAACAGCATGTACAGGAATCAGACAAACTTGCTTTGAACCCTGTGTCTTTGGGCTCCCTGAGCCTCAGTTTCCCCCTCTGTAGATAAGGGATAAAATTAGGACCTCGCCACAGGGTGGCTGGGAAGATGTAATGAAACAATTGCACACGAAGGACTTAGCACAGGGCCTGGAAGTCAGTCAGTAGATATTAAGCAGTAGCTATTACTATTACTAATTGTTATTTTCTGAAAATTATGATGTCCTGGTGACAAATGCTAGAACATACTAGATGCTCCAAGTGAAGGGAATCACTCACAAGGCAGACGGAGGCCTCCACCCCATCCCTGCCCCTTCACTCTCGGTGGCTGTGCCCTTCCTGCAGTGACTGGGAGGTGTCTCAGCGCTTGACCCTAACAGTGGGTCACTTGGGCTGCCAGGGGCAGGCCCAGGACCCATACCCCATCACTTGGTCCCCTCATTTGCAACGCTAGGGCCCATTCAGACTTGGTTGGTGTGAGGTTCCCTCAGGGCTTGCGGCCCCTCTTCAGGGTCGTCTGGCTTTCTGGTGGTGCCACCTGGTGGTGAGCACAGCACAGTTCATGGCAGGCTCTGCAGCCAGAGGGCTGTCTGGAGACTGAGCAAGACCACCCCCTGCCCCTTCCTCTCCAGCACATCTGTCCCTTCCCTCATTTACGAGTGCCAACCACCTTCCATGAAAAAATCCTAACGACTCCAACTTTTCTGTGAACCCAAGAACCCCAAGTTCTTAGGCCTCCCTCTCAGGCCTGGGTTGGGTCCCATGGTGGTCTGCCAGGAGGGTTCATTCACACTTAAGACATCTCTGAGGGCAGATGACCCTTCAGTGGTTTCTAGAAACCTAGGCTGGAGGAAGGGACCTCCTTCCAGGCCCGAGCTGGCCCAGGCATGGGAAACCCAGTAATGGTCACTGGGCCCATCCTTGACTCCCTGAAGCACCTTCCCTGGGGACCTCACAGATCCCCGTCCCGACTGGGAGGAGTCCGGAGCCCCAGCCGGGCCCAGGGCGGTAGGTGTAAACTTTGGGGGAAGAGCAGTAAGAATTAGGAGACTGAGGCATGCTCTAACCAGCCTCATGGGGCTCTGACACCAACACAGCATGTCAGCTAGGGTGAGGCCCACCCCTCCCTGGCCTCCGTCTCCCGTGCTCAAGTGGAGGTTGGGTGGGGGAAGGAGAAGATGACGGGTAAGGATTCCTGTAGCTCCCAGACTGGCTCCTTGTCAGGTGCAGATTCCTGGGCCTGCTTTGTCAGAGCTCTGAGGCCAGGACCCTGGAATCCATATTGACGCGCACTGAAGCTGGAAGCTAAGGAAGCTAAGTCGTGTCTTTGAGATTTCCCTCTCTGTGGATGCCAGGCTGCGGGTGGGGCCACCCCAGCTGCATGCTGGTCGGTCCCTCTGCCGGCCGCAGCAGAGGGGTAGCGAGGAGACTGCCCCCCAGCCCTCACCCCCTCACGCTTGCCCCGAGGACAGTGGCGGTGGGGCTGAGGCAGCCTGGAGTCGGAGTGGGGGCCCTCGCTGCCTGAGGAGGTATTTTCGGAGTCCCCCCTCCCTCTGGAGTTTCCAGTGATAGAATAGAGTCCTGTCTCGTATTTGACCAAATATGGTGGTATCTCTCCACGGGCTCCCGCCTCAGCCAGTTTCTCAGTTATGCTGTGGAAACCTGCCCCGGACAGATTAATCTTGTGACATTCAGGAGCGCGTCGCACTCGGCGTTCTCTCCCTCAGCCGATTCCTGTAAATGGCCAGGAGTGGCCCTCCGCAAGACGCTGCAGTCCCCAGTGTTTGCTCACAGACACTCCCTGTCCTCTGCACGCTCCCTCCCAGCCCTCCTCCGCCTCCCTGGGGGGACTGGCTCCCTCACATCGGGGCCTGGCGGGGCTGTTCACCTGAGGTGAGAGACCTAGGCCCCCGCGGGGCTGCTCAGTTCAGCGTGGGATCCTGGGGTCACCCGAGCTCACCACATTGCGGCCGGAGCCTGTGAAGCCCAGAGCTCTCTCAGGGCCCCGGGGGGTAGGAAGGAGAGTTGGCTGAGCGATGAGAACCACGCGGGCTCTAATGCTAATGAGAACGGCTAATGTTTATAATAACAACTATATGATTATTTCATAATGATCATTTTCGTCATAAACAGCTAAGTGTTTATTGAGCACTTACTACATGTCAGGTACTGTGCCAGCTGTTAAACACGGTTTATTTCCTTTACTCCTTTTAACAGCCCCAAGTAGTGGCCGCCGTGATTCCCCCCATCCTAGAGAGGTGGGAAGTGAGGCTCAGAACGATTTCAGAAAGAAAGGGGCCAGGCGACTGTCGATTCCTGGGCATGACTCCCATTTTACAGAGAAGGAGACTGAGGCTGAGCGAGAGTCAAAGTCACAGACAGCTACACAGGAGCAGGCCCCTGGACGGAAGACCCTCTACATGGAATGGGGGGGGGGGGTGGGCGCTGCATCGGGAAGGGCAGAACAGCCAGCCACGAAGTCCTCCTGAACTGCGACTTGGCCGGCGCAGGAGCACAGATTCAGAAACATGCTCACAGCAGGCCAGAATTGTGCAGAAAATATCCCAAGACAAACAGCATGGGGTGGGGGATAGAGGCCTGCACAGGGACCAGGTATGAATCCCGGCTCTGTCGTCTCTTACCCACTGTGTAATCCTCGACAAGTCCCTTCCTTGCTCTGGCCTCAGTTTCCCTTCCTGTGAACTGACTAGGCGGGTGGGGCTCCCCCACCCAGGGCCGTTGAACTCACCTGAGGCTGGCTGAGGCCGGAGGGCCTGAGGCTGTTTCCCAGGGAGACGGGGCCCGCGTCCCGCTCCTGGCTGGCACACTCGAGAACATTTGCTCTCCTGACCAACGGACAGCCCGTCCCGCCTCCGCCCTCACCCCCTTGCCATCCCCAAAGCAAACGAAGCTGATTGTCTTAGCCGGCCCTGTGGGTGCCGGCCGGGTGGCTAGCCGCAGGCCACAGGCGGAGGTCCCACCCGCCAGGGCCCCGCCGGACACACAGGGCATTGTCCCTCAGTCAACAGCCCCCGGGCACCTCGGCCCGGCTCCTGGCCTGCCCCCACGCCCCTCGCCGCCAGGCCCAGCCAGCTGGGGGCCCGAGGCTCCCAGCTGATGACGAGCCCACCCAGCCACCCCCCAGCAGCCCCCTGACGAGCTATAATTGCTTCGCTCCTTCCTGTTGCTGCCATTCTCTTGGCGGAGGCATCTGGGGTTCCAGGCGGGCGGCAGCTGCTGGCCAACCGCCTGGCTCGCGGGATGGACTGGCCGCACAACCTGGTACGTGGCTCTTCCCCACCCCCACCCCATTTTAGGGCCTGAGTGTTTCGTTACTTCTCTCCTATTGATTCATGGCTGCCTCTGTTTGGCTTGGAATCTGCAGAGGTGAGTTCTCCCTCTGCCGTCTCTCCCCCAGGGCGAGGAAGAAACAGAGACCGGTCTCAGAGCCTGCGGCCATGGCCGACAGCTCGGGCTCCTGAACTGGGCTCAGCCCGTCCACAGCGAAGCCCTTTCAGGCCCAAGCCGTCCGGGGCGGGGGAGCCTGGCAAACTCCGTTATCGGGGTTCTTCCAGAGAAGTCCCTGGGTCCTGAGAGCCAGGCCGTGTGACCTTGGGCAAGTCCTTGTGTTTCTGTTTCCCAGGGGAGGTGGGGGGACTTGGATCCTGTTCTGGGTTTCTCTGAGTGGAGGGCCCAAGTTCAAGGGCACCAGGGTGAGCAGCCCAGAGGAGAAAGCCAATTGTGAAGGAGGTCTTTTTTCCTGCACCGGAATCCGGGACCAAAAGGGAAGAATTTAGCGACTTGAATCTCTTTGGTGGATTTTGTGCCAGGCAGTGGTGTTGCCAGGAGGGGCTGTGCTGGAACTTGTGTTCAAGGGTCAAGGTTTGTTGGGTAGCCTGGATCGGTCAGGCCTGGGCTGTGCAGGTGCTGAGGTGAGTGGTTCGGGGCAGGTGGGAGCCTGGTTAGATGCAGGGACAAGATGAACCCCCCCCTCCCCGCCCCCCGCCCCCACGAAGATTCTTCCCTTCTGGCGAGCCCTGGGCCCCACCCCAGTCCTGGCCCTTCTCTCCCTGCCTTGCGGGAGAGTCGGGTCCTGCCAGGCTCCCGGGGCTTCTCCTGAGAGAGCCAGAGACTTTCCTGACGCTCTGGGTTCTATGGGAAGAAGTGGACGAGGTTGGCGAGGTTGGATACGGGTGAGGCGTGGATGGGGTGGGGGGCAGGGAGAGGGCCGGGCATAGACGAGGGCGGCACAGGTGTCATGGAGTCCAACAGGGATCCTCAGCCACGACCTGCCCATGTCCCCAACTTCATCTCACGCCCCCTCCTCTGCACACTCTATTTCAGCCTCGCGGTTTCCCCGGCAAAGCTCTTCACCGACGCAAACCTTTTCTCACGCTGCCACCCCTCCCCGACCCCCACCCCCGTGAGATA
Source organism: Lynx canadensis (assembly GCF_007474595.2). NCBI lineage: Eukaryota > Metazoa > Chordata > Mammalia > Carnivora > Felidae > Lynx > Lynx canadensis. The sequence goes on from NC_044303.2 coordinate 197,792,491, forward strand.
TTTAGACTCCCTCTGCCCACATCTGCCTCCCTCTTATCCTTCAAATTTCACCTACATGCCGGTTCCCCAGAAAGGCCTTGCGGGACCACTCGGCTGCTGCTAAGCGGTTGGCCCTGATTTCTAGCCACAGGCAGACCGCGTCATCATCACATTCGTCCCTAGAGATTTAGGTGCTTGTTACTTGTTCACCGTCTGTTCCCCCACCCAGACTGTAAGCTACAGAAGGGGCAGGGATGGTGACAGCCGTTGACTGACTCGGTCACAGGGGAGGAGACAGTATATGGAAGCTGCTGCAATGCCTGCCTGCGTGGAGTCCGTGCTTAGTAGGGGAGGGATGCGTAACAGAACCACACACGTGAACTCTAAGTCTGCAGGCATGCGAGGGGCGTGTGGTGTTGAGAGCCCCAAAAGGTCCACTGAGGCATCCCGAAGGACGTGACACTGGGCTGAGACATGAGGGGTTGAGGGGTAAGAGGCATTTAGATGAATGAGGGAGGCAGGACTCTGTGGGTGGCAGCCTGTGCAAAGTCCCTATGGCAGGAAGGAGCATTTTGGGAGGAAGGGCTCGAGAGAAGGCCAGAGGCTGGAGCGCAGGTGTGAGAAGAAGTCAGGGGTAAGATTGGAGGAGGCAGGGTTCAGCAGAGGTCAGACCATGTGGCAGAGTAGGGGTGTCTTTAACCTAAGGGTGAACGGTCAAGCTGGAGGTTAACATCAGATCGGCATTTCAAGCAGCTGTCCTTGGCCATGGTGCGGAGAACGGGTTGAAGGAGACCAGGGGGATGTGGGGAGACCAGGTGGGAGGCTGTTGAGGGAGGGTGGTGCAGATGGATAAATGGAAAGGTGGGGAGATTTTGAAGAGGTGATACAGGCGGGACTTAGTCCTGTCCACATGTCTATACCTGTGGTGGCCTGGCAGGTGGGGCGGTCCCCGTAAAGGCCCTCTTCCCTCTCTCTTCCCTGAGCCTGGAGTCTTGGCCCAGAGGGACACCCGGCTCTCCTATCTTTGACGTGTGGCCTTCTTTCCCAGCTGTTCCTTCTGACCGTCTCCATCTTCCTGGGGCTGGGCCAGCCCAGGAACCCCAAAGGCAAGAGGAAGGGGCCAGGGCGGCCTGGAACGCTGGCTTCTGGGCCTCACCAGGTGCCGCTGGACCTGGTGTCACAGGCGAAGCCGTACGCCCGCATGGAGGAATACGAGAGGAACCTCGGGGAGATGGTAGCCCAGCTGAGGAACAGTTCTGAGCCGGCCAGGAGGAAGTGTGAGGTCAACCTGCAGCTGTGGCTGTCCAACAAGAGGAGTCTGTCGCCCTGGGGCTACAGGTAGGCTGGGCTGGGCAGCCACGGGCAAGCAGCGTGTGGGGGGCGGGAGGGGGGGGCACCGTGCCCACTGTCCCCACCATCGTAATAGTTACACCTCGGATCGGGAGGCCCGAGTGCCTGGGTTTGAATCTCGGCTCTGCCCCCTACTCGCTGTGTGGCTTTGGGCAGCCTCAGCGTCTCCGAGCCTCAGTTTCTTGCGTGTCAGTGGGGGTGACGGTAGTTCAAACTTCGCCGGTTTTATAGGCTTGTGATTAAATGAGCTGTCTGTGCAGAGCCCTGGCATTCGTGTTCCCCACGTCCCCGCTGGAGTGCCTGCAAGGCTCTCACTTCCTCTGCCTCGGCGTGCCTTGTACACCCTCCCAGTCACAGCGCCTGCAGGGCGGTATTGAGTTCTGTGTCTACATCTGCCTCTCACGACTGGCACCTCCCCAGTGCCCGCATCAGAGTCATCTAAGGACTCTCGTGCCCCACTCCGTCAAAATCTGCAGGAAGAGGCCCAGAGAGTGATATGTCACACGCCTCCACGTGATCGGGAACCAAAACCCGCTGTTCTCAGACTACAGGGTCGGTGCCTTACCTCGGTCAAAGCTCTACTTCTAAGCACAGAGCCTGGCATGCACAAGGGGCCAAATGCCTGCGTGCTGGAAGAAACCGAGTAACCTTGAAGGGTCCTCACTCACAAGTCAGGCCAAAGATTTTTTAGGGGCGCAACTTGGGTCCTGAGATCCTAGAAGTGTGTAGCTTTCTGGGATGATGGAAAGTCTAACACGGTAGGCACTGAGCTGTTGAGCGCTTGGAAAGTAACTAGTGTAGCTGAGGAGCTAATTTTGATTATTTTATTTGTCTGAAATTTATTTATCTTAACTGAGGGATAGTTGACTAATTCTGATTAAGTTCAATTTAAATAGCCACATGTGGCTTAGTGGCTACCGTATCTGGAATGTGGCAATTGGAGGGCTCCATAAAGATCCTGCTCAAAGCTGGACTTCAAAACTTACTGTGCCCTTGAATCGGGGGGGGGGGGGGGGGGGGGGGAGGGGGAGGGGAGGTCTTATAAAAATGCAGGTTTGGATCCAGGAGGTCTGGGGCAGGGATGAGATTCTGCTTTTCTAACCAGCTCTTGGTGATGCTGATGCTGTAGGTCCGCAGTCAAACTCCCTCCCTCCCAATTAGCAGATGAGGAAACTGAGGCACAGAGAAGGCAAGGTCATAAAACAAGTCCCTGTACTCTCAGGTCTGGGAGGGAACTTGTCTGTGTTGCCCATCAGTGAACACCTAATGTCCAGGACAGACTCACATAGTGGGTGTCTGAAAAATATGTGCTGAACAAATAGAAACGAAGTCAGAATAGAACCCAGGCTTCCTCTTCTTGTGAGGATTAGGCATCAATGTGCTCATCTATCGTTTCCCACGGAAGAAGTTTCCCAGGGATATGAACATGGCAGGGGTGGGCGGGTAGACGGAGAAGGCCTTAGCTTCTTTGCAATCCCAGAGCAGAATCTAGTACTGGGATGGGCAACTGGTGGATGAAAGAAGGGACCTGGGTGACCTTGAGCCTGGACAACCTGGGGGCTGGCTTGCCTCCCGAGATCTTCGGTTTTCTCCCCTGGCACACGGAGTTAATTACTGTCCATCCTCCACCACCGCGCAGTCTTGCTGTGGGAATGAAAGCCCCAGCGAGAAAAGGTAGGGGTGTGGGACCTGGGGACTGATTTGCTCTCCCCTCCCCCACCCTCCCGCCACTGCCTTCCACTCAGTGCTTTCTCCTGCCTTCTTGCAGCATCAACCACGACCCCAGCCGCATCCCCGCGGACCTACCGGAGGCGCGGTGCCTGTGTCTGGGCTGCGTGAACCCCTTCACCATGCAGGAGGACCGCAGCATGGTGAGCGTGCCTGTGTTCAGCCAGGTGCCCGTGCGCCGCCGCCTCTGCCCGCTGCCACCACGCACGGGGCCCTGCCGCCAGCGTGCGGTCATGGAGACCATTGCGGTGGGCTGCACCTGCATCTTCTGAATCAGAGCCTGCGTGGGGGGGGGGGGGGGGGCGGGGCGCGGAGACCACCCTCCCTGCGCCCCCGCGCCAAGCCAGGCCAATGAAAAGTAAACGCTGTCTTTTGTAAAGCGCGACTTTGGGTTCGCTCCTTTGGGGCTCAGAAGCCGAAACCAGGGTGGGGGATGGGAGGCTGTTGGGATGTAGATTTCAGATCAATAAAAAGGGATATTCCATCGCTCAGCGGTCTCCAACACTGACATAGGTTATTTTAAAAATACCGCATTCACTCTACCATTTAGGGCAGTCACATACTTCCTTTAATTTGGGTTTGTAAGCCTACTTCAACCATGTTATTGGAGCTTCGTTGATATAAACCTATATAGGAGTGAACAAACACCATCTCTCCCCCAGATAAGTCAAGGACGGTTGCGAGCAAGCTCTTAGGGAAGCGGGGAGCTTCCGGTTTCTGGAAAAGCCCAGCTAATGCTGAAGCTCTATGGATACTGTGGAGCAGATCCTGCTTTGGTTAGAGTAAGTGACCTAGAAGGGCTCTTTCAGCTCTGAGATTCTCTGCAGGTCAGCCCTAGACCCACAGAAGAGCCTTCAGGTTGCCAGAGAGTGGGGGGTTTTTAATCTGGGCCAGCCAGCCCCTGAAACTTTCACGCGGGTATGGATTTTTCCAGGCTGGGATCCCTTGCTTTGAACAAACACTCAAGAGTTGGGAAGCACCCGTGTCGATCATTCTTTCCTCCAGCCTTATGTGTAAGGGGATCTGGATAGATGGTTTCATGATATCGGCGGTTCCCAAACTTTAGCTAGCGCCAGAATCACCTGGAATACTCGTTAAAACACAGATCGCGGGGGCCCCACGTGCAGGGGTTCCAGGTGGGAGCTGAGACCTCGCATTTCCAATGCAGTGGTTCCCGGGTGATAACTGCTTGTCCGGGGGCCACACTTGGAGAACTTGGAGAACCGCTGGCTTATATCAAGATACTTTGCTGATCAGAAAGGCAGTGTGGACTGCCTTGTCGTTAAACCCCTGCTGGTTCCTGCCCTTTGGATAAGTCCCCGCTCCCCCCATTACCTCCTTGCAATTCAATCCTCCCCCTGACCTCCTAGCCCCCCGCAGCTAGTCCTAAACCAGTTGTTCCAGGGTCTAAAAATACCCTCCCTCCCCCCAAGACAGCTGAGGGGCTCAGGCTATTTTGTGAGGTTAAGAACAGCTGGCACTTCAGGGTTAATTTCAACAGGAGGGCCAACAGCCAACAGAGGGCCACTTTGCTTGGCGACTCTTCCTTCAGTGCCTAAAGCAGTTTTAGCTCTGAAGGTTTTAAGAGTCCAATTCATGAAAGGGCAATGATTAGGTATGAGCCTGTCTGGGGTGGTAAGCAACTTACCTTTTTTGGTATTGTTCTAGAGCGGATACTGGTTAAAATTACCCCAGGAAGCTTTGGACTGGTTCCAGACACATGGAAAATAGACTTCATGTGCCAGCCCAAGCTGATGCCTCCAGCAGCCGGCCCTCCTCCCCAGGGGTTGTTCGCCTGTGAGTCCCCACAGCCCGCTCTCCAGGCCTTAGTAAGACTTCAGCAGCACACGAGGGACCCACGGCGTCAAGGCCTTGCGGTTGGGGTGCAGGCGTGGGAAGAACTGAGCTGCAGGATGGTTGCTCTAGTGGGAGACTCGGGTTCCCTGGGGCATAGGGATTGGGCGGGGAGACTCCTCATCCGGGTGGGACAGGCTGTTCTCCTACTGGAGCATCAGACACACAGAGATCCTCAGTAAGTGCCGGTTAGTTTTATATGGATGTTGATTTTTCCTAACTTTCTGGGCTTCAGTATTCTCGTCTGTGAAACAAGCAGATGGGATTTCGGATCTTCAGGGTCTTTCCCAGTGTTACCATTCTGGAGCCTAGGAGCTGGGCCTTGGGAGCCTGGGCTGGCAGCTGGCCCTTTCTAGTCCCCTGGTTTAAAGGCAGCAGCAGGGAGCTCAGGACCTTTGGAGGTCCAAGGAGAGAGCTGGGTCTACACTGTGCCCAGGAACCTCCTTTGGTTTGAGTCTGTGTGTGACTCATATTTTACACTGGTAAGAACCCCCCACTCCATGAGCATAGGGGCCTTATCTGCATCTCCAGCACTCAGCACGGGGTCCAGTGCAAAAGAGTGCAGGGCTGGATGCATGAATGCATGCTGAATGCATGCATGCACGCATGCACAGAGGCCTCTAGGGGGAGCCCAAGGTTTGCCCCAGCTCCTGTTGCTCCTTCAAAGGTGTGTCAAGCGGGGTAGGGGGGTGCCTGGGTGGCTCAGTCGGTTAAACCTCCCACCTTCGCTCGGGTCATGATCTCACAGTCCCTGAGTTCAAGCCCTGCATCGGGCTGTGTGCCCACCACTCAGAGAGCCTGGAGCCTGTTTTGGATTCTGTGTCCCCCTCTCTCTCTGACCCTCCCCCGTTCATGCTCTGTCTCTGTCTCAAAAATAAATAAACGTTAAAAAAAATTTAAAAAAAATGGTGCATCGGGAGCAAGGCATTCCTCTCGCCCCTCCCATTCTTTTTTTTTTTTTAATTTTTTTTTCAACATTTATTTATTTTTGGGACAGAGAGAGACAGAGCATGAACGGGGGAGGGGCAGAGAGAGAGGGAGACACAGAATCGGAAACAGGCTCCAGGCTCCGAGCCATCAGCCCAGAGCCCGACGCGGGGCTCGAACTCACGGACCGCGAGATCGTGACCTGGCTGAAGTCGGACGCTTAACCGACTGCGCCACCCAGGCGCCCCTCGCCCCTCCCATTCTTTAGCCACCCCCAGCTCTATCCTCCACCACCTCCCATACCCCCAAGTGTTCAAGTTTTGCTTAGGTCACCCGCTGTAGGGATGGAGACCCTGCAAAGAGTTTTAAATGTCCACCACACTGCCCCAGGACCACTGAGTATGAGTGTGGCCTCCTTCCTGCTCTGTTTGGCCAATTATAGGGCTGTCTCTGCAAATGCTCTCTCTTCTCCCAGAGGGCTATGGGCCCTTGGGGGCTTCTGTCCTGGTCTGAGAAGGCTGGGGTGGGCCCTGGGGCCAAGGCTTCCTGCTGGAACTTATGATCCCGTCTCCTATCTTCAGGAATCTCTGGCTTTTCCTTGCAGGCGGAGAGGTGGTGAGATCCAGTTCTCAGGTTTGGACTCGGGGAAGCAGGCCAGCTGTCAGCATGGGCACTTTGGCCTGCTTTGGTTCTGAGCTGTTCAGGCCTGTCTACCCAGATAAAGGAAGTTTCTGAAGAACCAGCCAAAGTCCCAGCTGAGGACTGGGGATCCGATGTAATTGTCCTCGTTTGCCTCTTCTGTGCGCACCTCCTTAGGGATGCAAGGGAGGGATGGTTACCAGGGACAAGGTTGAAACTGTCCTTGGTCCAATACCAATGATCATCAGTTAGAATAGGACAGCCCGTGGCATCTTCATTCCAAACACAGACCATGAAAGGATGTCATTACATATTGATTCCACTGGCCCTGAGAAGAGGGGGAGGGCACAGCCCCACCCTGCATGTGGTTGACAGAGTGCCTCTCTCTAACCCCCTTTCTGCTTCTCCTAACTTGTAGTCTGGATAAGTCTGCTCCGGGGGAGGGACCTGACTCTTCTAAGCCAATCAGCTTCGTCTCATCCCCTGTGTCCCTATTACTGGTCTAGCAGCTGAGTCTTAAACCAATTAGCACGCGGCATTTGCTCGGTCACAGAGAATTGGTTCAGCAGGGGCCCACTGCCCAGCTGGCCCAGAGCCGACTGTGTTCACAGTCGTGCGAGACCGCTGCCCCTGGGCGCTCTTGGCAGCCATCCTTGACCAGGAGAGAAAAAATGGCGCTGGCACAGCACAGAGCTGATGCCTGCCCTGTGCCCGGACTCTCATAACCAATAAAACCTCTTTTTATTGCTGAAGCCACTTTAAGATTGGTTTTCTACTACTTCAACCAGAGGTAGAACATTCTTACCGATGTGCCAGCTTCATAATTCCTATAATAACCGACAGTTACGCGCTACGTGCACTTTAAAGGCACCGTCTTCTTCACTGACACAACCATCGCCTCAGCACAGCAAAAACAACTTCAAAGCCAATTTGGGCCTCCATCTGCCTGAAGGATATTTTTGGACCACCCTCCACCATCTAGGAACCGGTATTCTTGCAAGAAAGGTCCACTGTATCACTCTTCGACCCTTGCATAATGGACACAATGGCCAACTCTTCCAGGTGCTGAGGAAAAGCTTTTCTCTTCCTATGGACTGGTATATTTCCCTTTTCCCACTGGATGTCAGGAAGCTCAGAGCTATCCCAAGAGCTCCACTGAGGTCACCATCTCTTCCTTAGGTCCTACCACAGTCATGTCTCCCGACATGCAGTGTTGTTGAGAGGCTTGGCTGGTGTCTAGTAAGTTCTCAGCTAAGCACCTCACATCTAGCAAGCGCACAGTACAGAGGAAGCTTTGATCATGTCTGATGTTTTCTGATCTTCCCTTCTACTTTATTTGTAACCGTCTGGTACCTGTATTTCATTGTAGGTATTGCCTCACACACATTTTGGGAGTAGGCGATGAAAAACAATAAAGAAATCTGGTTCATAGTTCTTTCCCCGTATTTCCTCCCAATGATCCCCGTATTCTAGTTAGAAAACCCAATCAGAAGCAGCTGGAGAGGGTGGATTTTTATTTCTTCTTAAAAAAAATAAATAAAATGAATACACGGGCTGGAATTTCCTTCCCTTCTCTCATTCTCCCCCTTAAAAAGAAGCAAACACTGTGAGAGTCCTTAAGATAGAGAGGCAGAGAGTGGGCCACCTGGACCCACGCCGGAAGGAGAAGCAGCTTGACACACGAGGGGCCGGAGCGAGGCCTGGCGGGGGAGCGCAGCCTGCCCGACCGTGGCCGCTAGCGGGGGTGATCTATCGTCAGCGGGGATGGACCTTCCGGGATCTCCCCAGAGCCCTCACAGCTCAGTCTTCACCTTGTGCATCAGATCCTTCTGGTCAATCTTGTCTAGGTCCTGGTACCAGCGGTTGTAGGCCAGCAGGGCCACGTTCTTGGCAGCCACGGCCATCACCTCCACGGAGCTGGCCGCCCACTCCAGGGCATTGAGGTGGAAGAGCTGGTCGTGGAGGGCGAAGCGCGGGAGGCCGGTGTGGGAGCCGTACAGGGGGTGGGCCTGCCACTCGGCCGTCTGCACTGAGTAATAGGAGCGGAAGAGGGTCTTCAGCTGGGACCGGAGGAGGGGTTTGGGGGACTGCACTCGCCAAACGGCTGCCTCCTGAGGCTGCTTCCGCCGGAAGTTGGCCGAGATGTTGACGGGACAGATGTTGTCCAGGGCACAGAAGAAGTTGGGGAAATCCGTGGTGAGGATGCTGGCAAAGGGGAAAAGCTTAGGGTCGGGGAAACCAAAGTAGGAAGAGTTGAGGTAGCCATGGACCAAGGAGACGACGGTGGGCTGGAAAGGGCCCTGGACGGCATCAACGGGCGGGTCGAAGCCTTCGAAGCTGATGGTGCTGCTGCTGTTGTCCAGGTGCAGGGGGGTGGCGATGACCACTATGTCATAGAAGTCAGAGCCATTGCCCACCTCGTTCTCATACTCTACATAGTACAAGGGTTTCCCTTCTGGAAGGAGAGAGAATAGAGCACAAAAATCGATTTATTTCTCGGTTTCTACCCACTGATCTCCCCCTGGGGCCTAGTGCTGAGGGGATGAGACTCCCGTGCACCTGGGCTGTCCAGATGGTGGGTCCTGGGCTTTCCATGCCGGTGTGGCTGCAGGGTGAGCACTGGACTGGGAGTCAGGAGACCTGAGCTTTGGCTCTAGCTCTGCTGTGGACTAGCTGGAGGAACTTGGGCAAGGCTGTGGCTCGAAGTCCTCCGTGGTCAAACGAACTGGGCTAGATGAAGGCAAGTCTCAGCTTTCTGGCTCTGACATCTGACTCAGGACGACAGTGCCCTCTGGCGTCACTCGGCAGTGCCGGGGCTTTCCACGGGTTTGTTGGAACCGCTCCCCCGCAGATCAAAGACCAGGGCTTAGGGGCAGAGTGGTGGAGGTGAGCACGGGTCTAGGAATGGAGTGGCCACACCCCGTGCTCTGCTCACTCACCTGTCTGTTGCAGGGTCACAGTGGTCACTGTGGCATGGATCACATTGGCCTTGGTGAGCTTCAGCAGACCGGAACAAACCAGCTTGTTGCCTCCCTCCACAGACCACAGGCTGCCCTGGGCCCCAGCGAGCGACATGGCTCCTAGGCAAAGCGGGGGAGAGCGGCCAGTGGGTTCTCAGAACCACTGGGCTGTGTGGCTGGAGAGTCCAGCACCATCGTGCCCGCTGAGCCCTCCCTCTCAGGCCCGACTTCCCCAACACGGACAATGAGAGACAACACACACCCACAAATACAACAAACTCTACAATGCTATGAAGTCAAAATATGCTCAGGGCAAGAGCCAGCTATAAAAGACCACAGATTGTAAGATTCTGTTTACACAGATCGCCCAGAAGGGGCAAATCCATAGAAACGCAGAGTGGATTTGTGGTTGCCCAGGGTTAGACGGCAGGGGGTTACTGGGGAAGTGATGGCCACGGTTATGGGATTCTCTGGAGGCCAGGAGAGTATTCCAAAATTGACTGGGATGATGGCTACACCACTCAAAACCACTGAATTGTTCACTTTAAATAGGTGGATTGGGGGCACCCGGCTGGGTTCAGTCGGTGACTGAACTCTTGATCTCGGGGTTGTGAGTTCGAGCCCCACGTGGGGTGTAGCGATTACTTAAAAATAAAACCTTAAAAAAAAATAAAGGGGCGAATTGTGTGGTATATGAATTGTATCTTGAAGGATACACACAAGTACTGGAAGAGCGAGCAGGACAGCCTCGTTGAGGGGACACTTGGCAGGACCTGAAGGCTGGGAGGGAGGTAACCATGCCAACAGCCAGAGGAATAGCAGCCCGGCCGGCCGTGGGAGGTACTTGCTAAATACAAACCTTTTCATTCATTTAGCCAACAAAAATGGGCTGAGTGCCTCCAATGGTCCAGGCCCTTTTCTAAGTGTTTGGGATACCCAGTAAACAAAGGAGACAGAGCTTCCCGCCCCTGGGAAGCCTACCTCCAAGTGGGAAGAGATGAAAGGAGTAGATTAAATAGACAGCTAGAAGCTGATGGCCACAGGGTAGGGGGACTGGCCCTGCTGCGGGCAGGAGTGGGGTGGCAGGGTAGCTTCCATGAAAAGGAACGTCTGCACAAAGACATGGTGGGGAGCAAGAGTTTACCAGAGAAGAATGTTCCAGGTGGAGGGAGGGCCACCCAAAAGCCCCAAGATAGGGGTGTGTCTGGAACGCTGGAGGCATGAAAAGGAGGCCGGAGTGGTTGGAGCGGGGATGAATGAGCAGGTAGGTGGTGGGGCCCAGGCCAGGTGGTGCCTTGAAGGCCACTGGAAGGGCTCTGGGTTTTACTTGAAGGCAAGCGGGAGCCCTTAGCAGAGTTTTACACATAGGCCTGACATGATGTGTCTTTTGTTTTAAAAGGATCCTGCAGCTGAGCCTGCAGGGGGAAGGGGGCAGGAGGGCAGGGAGAGGGGCCTGGGGGGAGACCTGGAGTAATCCAGGTCAGGGAGGAAATGGCAGTGGGAAGCAGCCAGACCCTGGATATATGCGGAAGGCAAAGCAGATGAGATTTCTTGACATATACCATGTGGTGGATATGAGAGAAAGAACGAGTCAAGGTTTTGGCTGGAGCCACACAGAGGAGCTACTACCAACTAAGCTGGGAAGACCGCAGGGGAGGCGGGCTTGAGGGGAAGGGTCAGGCGTTCAGGTCTGGCCACGCTGAGTGCCCGCCAGGCCTCCCAGTGGAGGCACCTGCTGAATGTGCAGTCCTGGAGGTCATGCTCGGGAGCCAGCGGGTGGAAGCGTGAGTGGTCGAGAAGAGGACCATGAACCTGAACCTTCCACGTCAGCAGCCTAGGAGGAGGGATGGACCCAGCCTGCGCAGGTCGTGCACATGCCCCCTGGCCCCAGTAACGAGCTGGGGAGAGGAGACGCGCTGACGGAGGAGTACCCGGGGGCTCCGAGGCCCCAGTGGGGCAGTTCCTGAAACTCAGTGGTGGAAACACACTGGACCTAAGATCTCAGCTTTCCTTTCGCCATCTGAGAAGTGGGGCGAACACTATCTCCTGCCAGCCTGGAGGACTGATGGCCAGAATCAAATAGGGTTGAGGCAATAAGGTGCTTAGGCAACCAGGCCTGGTAAAAGTGAGGTTATTACGGGGAGCCCAGCCCCTTCCGGGCGCTGTGGGCCAGGGGAAGGGCAGGAGGCAGGCCGAGGGCCAGAGGCTCACCGGCAAAGGCGGGCATCGCCGCGGACTGGCCGTAGCTGGCCCGCAGGACTGCAGAGACGACGTCGTCGATGAAGCGCTGAGTGACGCCCACCTGGAGCAGGGACTCGGCCACGGAGCGCTGGGTCATGTTGACGAAGGCAGACTCGCCCAGCGAGTAGAGCAGCTCCTCCACGCCTGAGAAGGCGTAACCATGGGCCTGGTACTTATAGATCCTGGAAGACACGCAGAGGAGCCCTTGTGCCGAAAGGCCTTCTGGCTGACCGCCCACTGCTGGCTCACTGCACCCGAGAGCCCCAGCAGGGACCTGCCCCTCCTCTCCGTGTAGGGGGGAGAGAAGGCTGATTACTCGGCCCGTTTGCTGACTCTGACGGTCCTTTCCCAGCCACAGCGACAGTGCAGAGGGTGGGGCGGACACCCTGGAATCGCACTAGACCTGGCTTCACATCACGGCTCTGTGAAATGCGACTCTGGCACCCCTGTGAGGGCACAGCCCACTTCTCACTTGGGGGGGCAACTGCTGGGCAGTGTGGGCCACAGCCCGCCCCCACAGACACTGCCCCGTCTGCAGCGGCTTTGGCTCTGCGCTGGCTTCTGGGGCCATACTGGACCCGATGGCGCCTGTCCTACGCCAACGTCGTCATGCTCTGTGCTAGCCCAGACTGGCCTCCTGTCCGGCTCCATCCAACAGGCTCTCACGCAGCCCCGAGCTCCCGTCTCGTCCCTCCACATCTCCCCCCCTCCCGGTCTCAGGGACTAGCGGTTGCTGGGACTCATCTGCTGGTAGATTTCCAGGGGTACTGGTCCTTGAAACGCTGCCTCTGCCTGGGCTGCTTTGTAACCGTGTTGACTCTGATCGTCAATGGGACGTCCAGACAGAGTTCCTCTCCCGCGAAAGAAAAAACTCAGCGTTGTCGGTTTGGGTAAAATTGACAGGGGTGAGAAACAGAAGAAACAAGAGGGGTAAGGACATAACCTTTGGGGGACACCTGGAAAATATAAGAAGTGCCATGAAAGGCGTAGCTGAGGAGGTGGGGAAAGTGGAGGAGGCCAGGGGGCCACCTTGAGTGACCGCCTCTGGGCCAGGAAGCGGGGAGGACATACAGCGGAGAGCTGGGGTGCCAACCGGTGAGTGGGTGAACTGTGGGAAGTGGACAGAGTGACACTGGACCACTTGTGCTCATTATCTGAAGGGGTCGGGGAAGAGACCGGGACCCAGGGAGGAGGGAAGTGGTGAAAAAAAGGAGCTTGTTCTAGATGGGGAAACTGGGGGACAGCAGGGCTTGTAAGCGGGTGGCCCACAGGCTGCGTGAGGCCTATACATGCTTCATTTCGCTTACTTATAAGATGAATTGGTTGCATGTATTGAAAAACCAGATTTCACACATAACTCTGGGTTTCTAGCTTCTTCCAAAAAACTGGAAGATCTCGCCACATGAGGTCAGCATTGCCACGCGGCCACAGCTGGCTGCCCCCTTGGGTGGGGCCTTGCTCCTCAGGGCACCTGCTCCCTCCTCTTCTCTGCCCCCTCTCTATTGCACTCATTCACATCCCCGGTGCGCCCCCTGCAGGTGGCTGTATTTGCAACCCAGGCTCTTAATTCATCATCAGTTCAGCGGAGGGAAGGAAGGCTAGTGCGGCAACACCAGAGACCCATCCCCGCACCGTGCGGGGCTCTCACACGCGAGCAAGGAAGTCCCTTTTCCTTCTTGACAATTTACAGTCCAGCTGGGTCCCTCCCCGTCTCTCTTCCTCCCTCCCTCCAGAAGGCCTTGCCTGCGGCCTGCCCCGCCGTACCTCATGAACTTCTCCATGACCTCCTCCACCCACATCTGCAGCCTCAGGAAGCTGATGCCGTAGTGCCACCAGAGGCGGAAGAGGTTCAGCAGGTACCAGTCCGTCTCTTCCAGCACGAAGTGCTCCCCGCTGAAGATGGCGCTCCTGCCCACCACCTCTCGCCGGTGCCTCAGCCCTGAGGGAGACAGGGAGGAGCCCCTCAGGTCCCTCTCACGGGGCCCCCAAGGAGATCTAGCGGTGCCTGAAGCAAAACACAGGGTCCTCCTGAAGGATGCAAACGGGAATATGAACGCTACAGTTTGTTCATCTTTGCTGCTTGTTTAAAACAGTGAACGAGGGGCGCCTGGGTGGCTCAGTCGGTTAAGCATCCGACTTCGGCTCAGGTCACGATCTCGTGGTCCGTGAGTTCGAGCCCCCGTCTGAGTGCTGACAGCTCAGAGCCTGGAGCCCGCTTCGGATTCTGTGTCTCCCTCTCTCTCTGCCCCTCCCCCGTTTGTGCTCTGTCTCTCTCTGTCTCAAAAATAAATAAACATTAAAAAATAAATAAATAAAACAGTAAATGAATGCACTGGGCTGGCTAGTCAATGAAGACGTGACAATGTAAATAATATGCCAGTTCATTTTTTTTTTTTTTTTCCACAGGGATCCACTCAGTCATGAGGGAGGGAAATTCAGATGTCATCCCGGAATGTCCAGGGGCTGACAGCTGCAGGGCTTGCTCTCGGACGGTGGCCTTGGACACCAAGACCGCCCGGAAGGACTCACGGCTCTTTGCAAGCTTCCACATGCTACAGCTCACAGAGCCCTGAGACTTAAGCATCTCATTTTATCCTTTCTCAGCCTGGGAAGAGGCAGAACAGGTGACAGCATCTCAGTTAAAGATGCAGAAACCGAGGCTTAGAGGTTATAGACCTGCCCCAAGCCACAGGTTTTTGTACATTTCTCTCCTACTCCTGTCCCTGAGCCACTAAGTTCCCCCATCCCAAGGGCAACATTCTTTCAGCATCCTTCCAGAGATATTTTCTGCAAACACTCATACGTGTATATATCTAGGGGGTTCTTCCTCCTCCCACCCCCACCCTCCACACGCTGCTCTGCACCATCCTGACGTACTGTGTCTTGTAGATTGTTCTATACTAGGGCATAAAGGACTTCCTCAATCTGCCTGCTGAACTGTCTGCTGGCTATTTAATATTTACTCTCAGACCCCAGTGGGTGGGCACATGGGATATTTTCAACCTTTTGCTACTACAAACAACACTGTAATGAATAACCCTGTGTGCATGCCACTTAGCACATCTTCAAGTATACCTGCGGGATCCCTTCTGAGAAGCCGAGTTTGTGCGTCAAACAGTGTATGTCTTTGTGGCTTTGCTACATGCTGCTGGGGTTGAATCCAGCTCTCTTACTCATTAGCTGCGGGGCCCCAGCCAAGGTGTAGACACCCTCTGAGCCTCCGTTTCCTCAGGAGATACAACCCCTGTCTTGCAGGAGGGAGGACTGGAGGTGAGGTAATGCCTACACACCGCCTAGAAGGATGTTGGGTACCTGGCAAGCACACAGCATGTGGAAGCCATAAGATTATGGCTATTGAGAGGCAGCAAATTGAAAGGGAAGGAAACTGGCCGGGAGTCTAACCTGTGCTCTAATCCGGGCTCTGCAACTAACTCACTGGGTAACCTCAGGCAAGTGCCTTGCCCTCCCTGGTCTCAGCTGCTCCATCTGTAAAATGAGGAGGCTGGGCTACGTGACCTTCCGGCCTTGACCTTCGGGGCAATCTGGAAAGAGCCCAAAGGCTGCCGCCAGCCTCGGGCGCTGTGTGCTGGAGCCCCGGGACGGTGCACTCACCCAGCTGCTTGACGAAGTCCTGCATGTGCAGGCTCAGGGAGTGGAAGGAGGCGGCCCCGCTCTCATAGTGCTGCTTGTTGACTGAGATGGTGGCCAGGCGGCCGCCCACGGTCCCCTTCTCGAACACGTCGATCTGCACCCGGGGGCCGAAGTGCTGCTGGAGGAAATGGGCCACGGCAGAGCCCCCGATCCCGGCCCCCACCACGGCTGTCAGCAGGCCCGGGAGGCAGACGAGGGGAGAGACAGAGAGCAAGGCCGTGAGGATACAGGTGCCACCCTCGCGGCCTCCTGGGTGGTGGCTCCCAGGCCCTTGCGTTTCATCGGCTTATGACATCTCAAAAAGGAAATCTGCAGGCTAGTGTTTAGTAAAGCTATCAAAAAAGAGCAAAGGACAACCTGAAAACCGTCACCTAGTAACCCTCCTTTTGTCATGAAAGGGACACCTTGGCAGCACAAAGAGCAGGAAAGAAATCTCAAAATTCTGGAGGATCATTTGAAGAGAATACATTTAATTTTACACAAACTCGTTATATTGTCCCCGTTTTTATTTCACTATGAATTGGTGAAAACTTGGTCACTGACAGGTCACTGACAGGTACTGTTAGGTTAAAACAGTGTTTGGAAACTCAACCCAGGGGTCGGCAAACTACAGCCCATGGGCCAAATCCAGGCCCACGCCTGTTTTTGCAAATAAAGTTTTATCAGAACACAGCCACACTCTCTGTAGCGGGTCTATGGCTGCTTTCATGCTATGGTGGCAGGCCTAAACTATGTATTCTCTGGCCCTTTCCTGAAGACATCAGCCAACGACTGGTCTAATGCAACCTACCACCTGGCACTTAAATCTCTTACATCTGTGTTTGCCTGGACTGGAATACACCCTGTGACGGGTTGCTCACTACCATGCCGGGCACTCTATACCGGTCTGGAGTCTTGCTCCAAAGTTTCGGCTCTGGGGTCTTTCTGGATCTTATCATCCACTGTCTTTCCTATGCCTCCTGCCTTCCTGCTATTTCTAAACTTGGTTCATATGCCGTGAGTGTTCTCATCCAAGTTGCTGATAAAAACGTTTCACTGGCAACGTGGGCTCTGAGGTGATCCTAGGAACCACGGTCCAGGCAGATCCTAATCTCGATGCTAATGCTGAATAGCACGGTGCAAAGCCAGCAGAGCAGCTGTGAGGCTATGGAACTGGATAGCCACACCACCCACACTGTTTGCCCACCACGTATCTGAGACACAGGTTCCCTCTCATCTGACAGTTGTGGAACTCGGTCCAAAAAGAAAGTGAGACAAATCTGGTGTGATCTGTCCTCATTAGACCCGTGTTGGACCCATGACGGACCACCAGCTCCTGTCAAGAAGGCAAAACTACAGGGTTCTTTATGATCTGGCCTCCACGGCCTTACTCCCCGCCCCACCGCCCAACACTCCACCTTCTTGTCTGCCTTGACTTGCCTGTCTCACACTTGTGCCTTTGCCTGCGCTGCTCAGGAATGCTGTCACCTTTCACCTCGCTGCTTCTGTGGCCCCCGCCTGTAATTGTAGCTTGGCTTGCCGGGCTCACCGCAGACAAGTCAGGTGTCACTCCCACATATCCCTGCAGCACACGTTCCTACCCCGGGGCTCGCCCTTGCACACTATCCTCCACTCTCCTCGTTTAAGGACCGGGCGCGGCTCACTATGCCCCCAGATCCTGGAAGGCGGTAAAGCTAAGGATTTGCTGCATCTTGAAAAAAACAAACCACTTCCTCCTTTCCAGTGTTGACAAACCCATTTTCAAGAACGCCCTTAACCTTTACAAAGCGGTGTGCTCCCTTTCCCTCCATTTGCGGCGGAGTCCCAAATTACCCATTTTTCAGAGGAACTACTCTCACGAGGCCTGGAAGCCGCCCACAGGGCTATAGGGAAGCGGAAGAGCTCACCCCATCGAGAACCAGCTCATCTGACCCCCACAACCTGACGCCCACTCTCTAGTCCATGATAAGATGTGCTGGGGCACAAGCGAATCAAGCAAGGCTTTTGTCCTCCTGAGCTCATGCAGGGAGTGGGCAGACAGACTCATGGACAATGAGCTAGGACAACGTGTGACCAAGTGAAGCAACAGGGTTCCAGGGAATCCTGAAGAGGAAGCAGTGAATTCTGCCTGAGGATATGCGGACCACGCTCCACAGGGGAAATAACGTTTGGACAGTCAGCTTTGCCAGGCAGCAGAAACACTCTCCACAGTGACATGGGCATGTGGAACTGGGAGGGGGGGTCGGGGGTGAGGCGTTTAAAGGGTCCAAAGCCACACTGAGGTATTCAGATTTGACCCCCCAGCAGTCCGAGGGTGAAGCCCTCCTCACAGGAAGTTTCCTCATTCTTGTGTGTAGAGTCCAAATCACCAAGGGCGAAGTCAAGCTTTTGTCAGACAGCTAAGGACAGTCAAAAAAGCTACGGGGCATCTTGGCATTGCCCAGCGTCCTGCCCTGGGTGACCCCTGGGGCCAGGTGGGCAGGGCCAGCTGGAAAGACTCAGCGAACTCTGCTGCCCACTTTTGAGAGATGGGTGAGGGCCCCGCACCTCCAGACACGGCCTGCCTGACTTCCCCATCTTTCGAAGCCTGGCTCAAAATCCACCTTCTCTAACCCCTCTAGCTCTCAGGATTTCTCTCTCCCCGGAAAGCCCTAAACTCTCAGTCCTGGCAGGCTTGTCTGTCTTACCTCTTCATGGCCTGAGCTGTGGTTTTGTAATCCAAAGGAGCCTTAGCCCTGTCCTAGCCCAGTAAGTCCGTGGTGCTCCCGCGGGACATGCTTCCCTGCCAACAAGGGTACAGAGAGGGCAGCTTCGTGGAGTAGGGCTCTGTCCCGCGCCCCCCCCCCCCCACCAGAAGCCTAGCATCTCTGCCCGTGGGAATTTTATATGTGAGGGAGCTTGAACATCTTTGGGAGTCATGTAGAGTTAAAGTGACAACTGTGATGAGAAATAAACTGCAAATAGGGAACTCCAGCCAGTGATATGCACGATGGAGTATTTAGCATGGTGCCCCGATGTCCGCGATTTATTTTGAAATGCATCAAGTTAACGGGTGGGTGATAATTAGGTAATAATGCAAGTACAGTAGCAGTTTGCTACTGGCAGAATCTTGGTGGAGAGTACATAGATGATCACTGTATATCCAGTTCTTTCAACTTTGCCCATGTTCGAAATTTTTCAAAATGAAACATTGTAATAAAAACCAAGATGACTGCTGTTAAAAGTTCTTCCCTGTCGTCCAACAAATCTATCTCCACTAGACCTACCACGGGCTCGGTCTCCTATTCTCCCTGAGGTTTTGGCTTAGATGTTACTCCTAGGAAGCCTCCAGAGGCCTCCCAGAGGCCTGAAGGGGTGGGTGGAAATGCTCTCCCTATCAGGGTACCTTCTCGGCCTTACCACCGACTCCCCTGTATTGCACCGTCTCTCCTCCAGACAGGAGCTACGGAGCACTGTGCCTGCTACACTGACGGCCCTCAATAAGCCTTCATTCATGAATGACATCACCCACACCCAGTCCTCTCTGTCATCCATCGGGGCACCTGGCAAAGAGCCAGGTCCACCGTAGATGCTTAATGTCCGTGGACCTTCTGGTGAGATCTGTGACCAGTCCTGCCCCGAGCCTCTTTTCCAACCCCAGGCAGGCGTCGCCACATGCCCACGCCACCCGGGATCAGCACCTTGCCCGCTGCCGGTCCCCTTCCTCGCTCACTCTCCGTCCCTCGCCTCTTCCCCAGCCAGCTCCTCTCCGGAAGACCCCTCCCTCGCCCAGTTTCCCTCCCCTTCCCCCACCCGGCAGCTCCCTGCTGCGATCCCTTTTCCCTCGCAGCCCTCCCCCGCGCAGCCCCCCACCCTGTCCTTCCCGCACCGATTTTGCTGGGCCGGGCATCTCCGCCTGTGGCGGAGGCGGCCAGGAGCGCGGCCAGCGCGGCGAGGAGCCGGGCAGCGCGGGCCATGGCGGGCGGCGATCCGGGCTGCACGCCGGGGTTCGGTCGCTCGCGGGTTGGCGCTGGGCTCGCCGCCCCGCCCCGGCGCCCCACTGGCTGTTCCGCCTTCAGCCCGCCGGTCACAGCCTCTCATTGGGCGAGCGGCCGTCTTTCTCCAGCAAGAGGCCCTCATTAGCTGCATCCCTCTCGGGCAGGCTCTGTCATTAGCAGCTTCCCCGTCCCGCCTCCTCGATGCGGCTTCCTCATTGGCTGGCTCGTCCTGCCCACGCGCAGGTGTGCGCGCTTCGACCGAACAGCATCAGGACCAGGGCCCCACTGCGGGGGACCCCGACGGGAGAGAGACCCGAATCTCTGACCGCCTCGGTTCAAGCCCAGCCGCTGCGAGTTACTAGCTCTCTAACGTGCCTTCTCTGTGTCTCATTCGGTTTCCCTGCTCTGCCTTTCTAAGTGGTTGTGACAATCACGTGAGATAAGGGACGTGATACCGCTCGGCAGTGTCTGCAAGTGCAGCAAATTGCTGACCAGGCGTGCAGCCATGGTGGCCAGGCGCTACCCGCTGCATGCCTGGAAACGAGCCAGATGCTTTCGAGACTGTTACCGACGTGTATTTGCAGTTTCTACATACAGTTTGCATCTCTGCCTTCTACTTAAACAAAGGCGCGGGGGGCGCCTGCCTGGGTGGCTCGTTCGGTTGAGCGACCGACTTCAGCTCAAGTCATGATCTCCTGGCTCCTGAGTTCAAGACCCCTGTTGGGCCCAGTGCGGACAGCTCAGAGCCCGGAATCTGCTTTGGATTCTGTCACTCCTCTCTCTGCCCCTCCCCTGTTAATGCTCTGTCTCTGTCTCTCTCTCAAAAAAGAAATATTTTAAAAAATAAAAGAAAAAAAAAAAAAAGGGAAAGATTTCATCTAGTCTCTTCTCAGGGGGAGGAAAGGTAGTAAGGAAGGATAAGCTCCCATTTTCACCCTCTAAGAAAACAAGAGCAGCGCAGCGTGGTTAGTACTTTTCACTGTGAAGGGCAGATTCCTCTAGCAGAAAATAAAGTTGGGAATGAGTTTCATGATAAATAAGGAAAACCCATATTTATCCAGTCAGATTATGGCTAAAAGAAGAAACTGAAAGGATTCAGAGAATAGTAAAAGAGCATATGGCTGGGATTCTAAGTCGGCTTTGTGAGTCTCAACAAGGCCAAACTGGATTACTAGTCAAGTGGTAGATGAACAAGCATGCGTTTCTTATAATCTTAAAAAAAAATCTTTTTGGCAATGCTACTTCAGAAAGGAAAACTTTTTTTTAAGTTTATTGATTTCTGAGAGAGAGAGCGAGCGTGATCGAGGGAGGTGCAGAGGGAGACAGAGAATCCCAAGCAGGGATGCAGTGCTTGAATTCACAGAACCGTGAGATCATGACCTGAGCTGAAACCAAGTTGGATGCTTAACCTACTGAGCCACCCAGGTGCCCCCCAGGTGCCCCCCCTGCCCAATGCCAAACTTTTTAAGTTCATTCCCAGTGACTCAAGATATTCCCTTAAATTTTTTGTTAGACAGCATTCATCAATCACTTTGTGACTAAGTTCTCTTATGTGCTGACTTAATCTGATTCTTGTAGTTTTTGATAGGTGTGAGAAGTGAGATGATTCATTTTCAGAAATACCAAATAAAAGCTGTGCTGTCTAGTTAACAATAGGTTTACAACCTATCGTAAATATGCATGACCCCCCCCCCCCCCCCCCGCCTCGCCCCCCAACCAACAAACCCTTAGACACTTCACTTCCTGGTTCTTCTTCCCCTCTTTTTTGTGGGGTTATTTTCACAGGCTTTGCCATGAGCATGTGCAGAAGAACTGAAATCTTTTCATCACCTCAAAGAATGTACATTTGTTCCAATCAGACTACTTTTTGCCTTACATGGGCATAGGCCACTTCCGGTAAGGCTGTAACCTCTGTAGTGCTCAGCCAATGAGGAATCAGGGGAGGGACTTGCACGCTAGGAGATAAATTGCCTGCTGTAACCGCCAGGAGTGTGCCTCTTCGTCAGAAACCCGCTCTTAAAGGAATGTTCATTAAAGCCTCGCTTCACTGTGCTCCAAGGCTCCGTGTCCCGCTTTGATTGGGGCAGCGGGCTTATTTCTCACAGTAGGGTAAATTTTAATAACTTTAAATTTCAACTTTTTTTTTTCCAAAAAAAGTTCTCACATATTTATTACTGAACCAATCTATTGGTGCAGAAGCATAGGAACAGAGAAAAATCATTTTCCAAATAAAACATATCTATTGTTCAGGTAGTAGAGAAGTTTACAGTGATAGGATATGAGCAAATGACGTTCATGCAGCATAAATATGTATGCCATCTAACATGGGATTTTTTTAGAGACCCAGTGTGGTTCTTTAATGTCTCCTCTTGGAGTTGTGTATTTTATTACCAGTTTTCATCCAAATCCACTAGAGAATGGGACGATTCTGCTGTTGTTCCTCGGCCAGGAATCACTTGATACTGAAAGTCTCGTGAGAAGACATGGTGAGAACAGTCAATCGCACACACACTGCGACGGTGGACAAAAGGAGAGAGGAGCTAAAATTCAACACTTTAAAATAATTTTTTTTTCTTACTGTTTACTTGTTTTTGAGAGACAGAGTAGGAGTGGAGGAGGGGCAGAGAGCCAGAGACACAGAATCCGAAGCAGGCTCCAGGCTCCCAGCTGTCAGCACAGAGCCTGACATGGGGCTGGAACCCACAAGCCATGAGAACATGACCTGAGCTTAAGTGGGATCCCTAACCGAGCCACCCAGGTACCGCGAAAATTCAACTTCTTGACTCGACTTTGCTTTTAATTTTAAGGTCTTTGTGAACTCTAGAAACTTTAGCTGTGTTTTCTCCTATTGGGAAGTTCTTTCCATCCTACAACAAACCCATTGATAATGGGTGAGCACACCGAAGTTGTGGGACAAGTTCAAAAGAGCTGTAAAAGCAAGGAGGGAGAATTCTGGTGGCCGAGGTGCAAAACTAGTGAGGCTGGAAGTGAAGCTGGGAGACTCTATCAATTACCTATTACTGCATAACAAACTGCCCCAAAACTTAGTGGCTAAAAGTAACAATCACTTACTTTGGCCATAAATCTGCATTTTGGGCAGGACTCCGATCAGCTCATCTCTGTTCCATGTGGTATCAGATGGAGCTGCTCCACTAGGGGCTGGAGGATCCACTTTCCAAATGGCTCCCCAAGAGGCCTGGCAAGACGGTGTTGGCTATCAGCTGAAAGCTCAGCTAGGGCCCGTTCCACTTCACAAGCCCTTCAGTTTGCTCTTAAGTTGATGGCTGAGCTCTAAGAGTGAAGGGCCACTCAATCAGGCCAGGTATGTGGAAACCAGCTGAGCAGATGTATGGACAAAGCCAGGTAGAGCTTGGCAAGAACTCGTGGAAGCTGAAAGTCAGAATGAGGCCACATGTTAGTAATCTGGTTGGGAGGATCAGAAGCCTAGCAAGTGAAGCGGCCGAAGCAGATGATACAATTAGAACCAAGAAACACGCATAAGAAAATAAGGCAATGACAGAGAGGAAGGCAGAAGCAGGAGTCCAGATCTAAGAAATACGGAGAAATCAGAATGAAGCAAGGCAAGGAGGCAGGAAAACAGGTAAGACTTCAACCCCAAGGCAGGGTGTGTGATGCCTACATCTCACTGCATGCACATAGCTGGGCTGCTGTGAGATCTCAAGGAACCTCAACGGTGCATCACCAAGATGGGTCTACAATCAATGCGGTGGCCATAATGTCAACATTTAGACAAACACACTAAACACATGATCTGCGGTTACATCAACTCAGGTTTTATTGAAGTTGCTTCTGAATATCCCTATTTAATTTGCTTTAGTGTTCAAGACCCTTTCTTCACTTATCAAATCCTTTGCCATGAAAGAGCACCAATTAATCTATCAGTATCAAACTGATTCCTTTATGGCCGTGAAGAAAATCTGTAAAAGATTTGTAGACTGTTAGACTGTACGTACTAAAACAGCAAGATCCCCTCTTCAAGTGAGCCAAAGCTTCCTTACACAACTGCAGGCCTACAATGTCTTTTCGCTTTCCCGTCAAGATGAAAATAGTAAGAGCACTGACACAATTTTCTTGCTCCTTCGGTCTGAAAGTGTGGATTTATGTTAAAAAAAAACAACAACAACAGAAAAAAATGAAGCTGGCAGGAAAATAAGTCACTGTGATTGATTAAACTACAATTTTTTATAGAAAAGCATCACTTAACCAGCCTTCCCTTTTCCTTAGACTTAAGGGCAGCTATAAAAACAGAGGCAAAACCACATATATAATAAAAAGTAATAAAAATAAATATTTGAGGGCCTACTGTAGTAGACAGTTCACACATTTCATCCAATCCTCACAGTACTGCGAGAGAATTGTAATCATTGTACAAACGAGGAAGCAGGCTCTGGAGGGTGAGATGACTGGGGCCCAAGGTGACACAGACTGGGCTGGGATTTACATTCAAGTCAGTGCCTACAGAGCCCCTGCTCTCTTATGCTGCTCTGGCTCCCAAAAGCCCAACTTTTTGAGATTCTTACTGTTATAGCCCCATCTTCTAAATTTACACTTTTAAGTCTGCGTAACTACTGAATAAGAAAAAAATCTAAAATTCTCCTCAATCTACTTGCTAAAACGGGAGGTTGCAAGGAATATTAGAAAACTCTTGAAGTACTTGGAACATGCCATACCTAAAATTATGGTGGTTCTAAATCACTGATAAATGACAGCTCGTAACTCATGGAAGCCTAGGTAATTGTCATCGGCTCCTTTTCTTGTCACCATCGGTCAATCTCAAAGGAATGAAGGCAAAAAAATCCAGCTCTTACTGTGAACTCTGATGCTCATTAAGTTTATAGTACGTACTTAGTGGAAAGCAGAAAGCGGTTCTGGTTTTAAAAATCTTACACCAGTCTTTTGTTTGCTTCTTAAAAGCATGTACTTGCTTTTTTTTTTTTTTTTTTTTAAGTGTCTAATTCTGGTGGAGATGGCAGGGCCCATTGGGGGATGGTTTTATTGATATGTGCGGAGTGTGCTAGAACCATCTATGATGTCTAAGAGGATAACTTTTACCACTCCACGGAATGGGGTCATAAAGTTCTAGAAATGGATTTACTTTATGGGTAACTGACGTAAAAACCTGAACCCATGCAATCTGGACCTCCAACGACATTTGTTTGCTGGGGACACACTTGCACGTTCATTACAGAACTGTTGAAGCTTAAATGATTAAAGTTAGTATCTAGTTATTCCTTATTCAAGTCCTCACAGAAATTCAGTTTACAGGTTTTAGACATTTTTGAGTCCAGTTCTTAAAAGAGGTCTTCATTCTTAAGAAGCTGAAAGGGTGAGATGAGATCATCATTAAGGCCTCTTCGAACATTACAAATCCATAAGTGACCTCCTTTCTAAAGTCTGATTCATAGGTCATTCATTCACTTATTTACTGACCAAATCTGTTACAGAGCACCAGGTATAAGTAAGACTAGAAAAAACAAACAAACAAAACCACACAGTCTCACTAACTCCAGCTAGATATTAATACATGTGACATAAGACAAACAAAAACTAGAAAACAAAGTTTATCAGTGTGAGAGAGGTAGTGATTTGTGAGTACCAAAAAAAAAAAAAAAAAAAAAAAAAAAAAATCAGTATAACTAAATGAAATGAGAAATTGTAGGAACCTATTTTTGTCCTGACCACCTCCCTGCATAATCTAATAAAGGATGATAAAGCAAATTTGACGAAGTGGAAGATTTAAGGGCTAGTGGAGAGAAAAGCTGTAGGTAAATTACTTATACAGACCAACTTGGATCATTGGCTATGGGTGCTGCTTCAGTTACCCTGAAATGATTATATACCCAGGGAGGCTGAAAATCTGAAGGTAACTCAGCAAAGACAGCACAACGTCTCTTGGTCATACTTGCTTGAAAGGGACCTCGTATCTTGAATTTCTTGATACTCCTTGCCTTCCAAGTCTTGCCTTGGCCTTAATTAGCCCTTGTAAACGGGAACTGGAAAGGGACAATGAGTGTGAATATGGCCCACCTGGTGGGGACTACAAGGACAAAAGGTGGCTAAAGGAAAAATAACAAGGGGAAGTCCTAAAAAAAAAAAATCTATGTGTATAAAAATCAACCCAAACGATCTAAATTCATGTAACTCTATAAAGCTTTAGCATCTAAGTACCCAGACGTTGAATCAATCCCTACCATCTCCTTTTCCCACGAAATAACAGATCCTATATAATTCCTGTTACAGAGACCATTAAACATTTAGCTGAAAATACATAAACATATCCTCGTTTCCATCTTTTAAAAAGATTTTCAATTGATAGTCATCAGAGTACCAATTTTAAAATAATTTTCTTAAACAGATTTGGACAAAGGCCACAGGATCACTGGTCACATTGTTCAAATGCCCAATGGCAAGACTTCTGATGAGACCACATAGGTCACATTAAATCCATAGAGTATTTTAGAAATAAAGCCAATATGACTAAATCCAAAACAGATCACATGAAGTACCTCATGTACAATACAAACCTAGTTTAATAAATAAAGGAAACACAGGTGACTGTACTCTGGGAGAATATCCAGTTCCTCACGGTCCTTTCATAGTCTTCTCTGAGACTCCACGGCCACTTCCACCTGGGCAAGTCTAATGGTGCGGCCATGAAGCTTGTAGCCATCTTGCCTTACTAATGCCACGGTGCCGGGCTGTACCCCAACGCCAGCGGGCACGTGACAGATGAGTTCATGCTCATGAGGGTCGTATTTGTCACCGATGGGTGTCATCTTCTCTAGACCATGTTTGGCAAACACACTTTTCAGCTTTGCTTCTAAAAGTGATAACCCTCGGAAGATCTTCTCCAGAGTGAGCTTCTGGTCCCCAGGCTCTGTTTCTTCAGAAATGTACTCTGTAGTCTTCTCCAAAATGTCTGCCACCTCTACCAAGTCCTTACAGAAACTCTGAATTCCTAGAGAAACCACACACTTTTATTGTTTGTGAGGAAATCACTTTGCTTTTGGGGGTGGGGTATGGGGAAGGCCCACATAAGGGCTAGCCTACTGGGCACCCCAGAAGTAGGAAGATTGCCACACAGGACTCAGGGATCAACAATTACCACCTGAACCCAACTGACAAACCAGTGTTTCTCTGGGAAGGCATATGACCGGGAAGCCTACCAGGAAATGGGGAAGATGGTTAGAATCTAAGACCTAAGTAAGACTACACACGGGAAGATCAGAAACCTGTCTTTTAAAAACCTGGTCAATGCTTCTTGTATTTTTGTTGCTATTCACCTTTAATATTGAGTTATGTACATTTTGAAAATTCTCACGTCTCAATTTTGCTAAGGCATGCATTCTCAATAGGGATAAGACATGAGTATGTCATGGGGCAGGGGGCAATAATACAAAAATTATTTGATAAGACCATGCTAAGGGAGATTCAAGAATGGTTATTGAGAATCGGCTAAATAGGAGCAGGAAAGTAAGATACTCCGTAGGTGAGGTGAGTCTTCAACTGCCTGCTACGAAGTTACGTATACTTGCTGGAGATGGGCCATGAAACTTGCTTAACCTTTTCAGTCACAAAAACTGTTCTGAAACTAAATTCAGTTGTTGAGAAATCTCATCACTCCCAATGCCGCATCTTGATTTTTCTTACAGAAATGATAAGGAATGTCATCATTACAGGTATCTATCATAACAGCAAAGCAATGGTAAGGGTGAAAGACTCCGTTCTGGTTTTAATCCAGGGGCAGTTTTAAGGCCATGTGTCATAACAGATAGCCAGTTTAACTGTACTCAGAGATAAAAAGGAAGCTCAGCCACAGGGAAGCAATAAAAGAGATGACAGAGAAGAGATTCCCCAGACTTACTGCCTAGATTCTAGAAGAATAACTGACAGAGGTAAGGATTCTATCTTTAACTTCTGGGTGACAGAGATTCACTATAGTATCTTGAGCAAAACAAGTATAAAATGATTCAAATTAGTCTAATAATAACATACAAAATGGATCTGGGGTGCTGGGGGCATGACAGATGGGCAGGAAGAGAAGATACAAGAAATAGGAGAGCCACGTGAAGGAATCAGCTGGTGTGACCCGGTCTGGAGTAGGAGGAGGTGAAGGAGAGGAAAAGGGTAAAACCAGGAGGCATTTCCAGGGAACCAGACTTGGTGTGATCAGAGTTCCACAAGATACCTCCCTCACCTCCATCGGGGATGGCAGCCGTAAATATTAATGGCTATTAATGAAATCAGTTGAAAAGGTAGAAGAGATTAGCCGAAGGCTTGAAAAGTATGCCGATTAGACCAGAACACCAATGAGAAAAGAATGTCTCATAAAGATCAACCAGGGGTATCCAAAGCATGCCCTGACTATTAAAAGAAGACATACACTCTAATAGAATTTTGAAAGCTCTAAGCTTCTGGGCTGACTGTACATTAACATGGTACAAAGAACCCCGGCTTCTGTTCAATCAAGTTGTAAGCATTTGGGAAAATAGAAGCCTAGGTTCTCTTGTTTATATAGTGTGGGGTCCACACTCCGATTCTATTCTCATTATTGTTACTTCAAAAGGAAGTTGGTGTCTACATCATTTCTTGCGGGTGGGGGAGAATCTTTATGATCTGTTTAAGAGAAGGTGAGTTATTGAGACAAAGCAATCCCTGGAAGGAGTCATCATGCTGTGTTCCATACTAAAAGCTTTCTAGTGTGTTTCTACCTCCAGACTTCCTGAGCAATCTTCAATTTTTCTAATATTCCTGGCCATTAGGAGGAAATGATCCAGGCAAATGACTTATGTGGCAGGCATATTGCTAGACACATTTTGCGCATAAATTAATAGATTACCAAACTATTTTATGGTTTAGCTAAATATTTGCTTGTTCCTAGGAACCTTATCAAGTCTTGAGGAAACTGATGGAAGTCCATTCCAAACTCATCACAGCCTGACTTCTGGTAAGACAACTTACCCTGCACCCCTCAAGCAGGCTAGAAGTCTTCCCCAGGTACCACACTTGGTTTATTTGCTACAGAAATTCCTTGTAGCTCAAAGTCAGCAAACTTTTCCTATTAAGGGCCATATATAAATATTTTAGGCTTTGTGGGACAAGACGGAAAAAACCCAAGGATCTTATGTAGGTGATCATTTAACAAGAGACAATAAATTCCCCCAATTTTTAACAATGAAATTCAGAACTATATTTGTTGACTAACAGGTCGCAGGCTTGGCCTATAGGCTGTAGTTTGCTAAGCCCTGTCCTGACAGTTGGAAATAAGACACTAAAACGTGGATGAAATTATCATTGATACAATCTGGGGGTCAGTCCTTAGCTAATACTCAAAGCCTTGAAACATGATGTCCATAGCACTGAATGAGAAGCAGAAGGCTATGCCAAAGCACTAGGGGAATGAATGGACAGGACAGGAATGAAGCGAATCCTATGCACAAACAGCAGATAAATGAAGAGAACAGGAGGTAATGTGATACAGGGGAATGAATAATAGACTGGCGGTCAGGAGACAATGGACTCATGCCTCTATCTGTCACCAATTAATTTTTTTCAGCTCACCTATAAGAGAAGATTGTACTAGAAAGAACCCAAGGGCCCCTCAAGCACCTTTATTCTATTGCAGTGAAAGTACAATGGTCTGTATGAAATTGTGAGCATGTCAAGTAATCACAGATTTGCCCTCTACTAACACTTTCATGAACGTATCTGGAACAAGATGTTGTGTGTTCAGAGAAATACTTCTGAAAGACTTTATTTTTTATATTTTTTAAATGTGCAGCCTTCATATGGATATATTTTTAAGATTTTATTTTTAAATAATCTCTGTACCCAATGTGGGGCTCGAACTTACAACCCCCAAATTAAAAGCTGCATGCTACACTGACTGAGCCAGCCAGGTGCCTCTGACTTAAGAAAAAAAAATTTTTTTTAATGTTTGTTTATTTTTGAGAGACAGAGCAGGAGTGGGGGAGGGGCAGAGACAGAAGGAGACACAGAATCCGAAGCAGGCTCCAGGCTCTGAGCTGTCAGCACAGAGCCCGATGTGAGGCTCGAACCTACAAACAGTGAGATCATGACCTGAGATCATGACCTGAGCTGAAGTCGGATGCTTAACTGACTGAGCCACCCAGGAGCCCCAAGAAAGACTTCAAATTGGACCAAAAAACCTTTTTCAGTCATCAATGAAAAAACAGATGTAATCTAGCATAACTTCCAGAGTTAATCTGCTTCCATACGTCTTTGAGCTATTTTATAACTTAGTAAGTTGTAAATACTAATGGTAAGGCAAATGGTTATTGCCCATAGTAGTGAAAATTGGTGGAGATACAGTTGATTACTGCTCTCTGGATCTAGAGTAATTTTGCTTCTACCAAGAAAATTTTAATATGCCTGATTACTCATGCATCTTGCTCTTTGGATTCTCCTCTGAACATCTTAATGATTCACTTCTTCATTAAGGAGTCAAACAGAATTGAATGTAGAAGGCCCGGGATGTTACGCGTCCGTGCTTGAGAAATAAAATAACAAAGGTTTTGGTCAAAACGAAAGCAAGCGTTATTGTAGCAAATGGTTCACATGGCAACATTCCCAATAAACATTTCAGAAAGCATACGGCAAGGGTGCAAGAGCAGGGTAGGGACTGGTTTAGGACGCAGCTGTGTTGTTTACTATGTTCAGTTTGCAAAACTGCTAGTAAGCATCCTTAAACTAAAAGGCATTTGAATTTTTATCGTGAATAAATCTCTCACCAAATATCTTGGCATCTTCTACACATCTCTGGGTTCGCCGCCTTATGTTTTCACCATCAGCTACAGCTCTCTGGTATCTCATCTGAACACCAAAAGCAAAGTGAAAATGATCAGAAAACATGCTTGCTGGTGGAAAAGAGTGTTTTTGCTACCTTTACAACCTTCACCCTTGTGACTGATTTTTATAAAAAAAATGAGGAACTGTAGGAATCTTAGATCAACTACTCCAAATCCCCGGCCAAGGCAGGAAGCTACTCTCTTGTGTTTGTGTTTATTTCTTTATTTTGAGAGAGAGACAGAGAGACAGAATCCTAAGCAGGCTCCATGCTATCAGTGTAGAGCCTGACTCGGGGCTCAATCCCACGAACCGTGAGATCATGACCCGAGCCAAAATAAGTCAGACACTCAACCAACTGAGGCAACCAGGCGCCCCAGGAACCTACTCTTTATAGCAGCCCTGACAGACTGTCATTTAGCCTCCTACTCTGAACACTTGCTTTTCAAGCTCATTATCTTGAGAGAAAGCTTCCTTTTTCACACTCAGCCAATACTGCCACCCTCTTTCATTCATTGAACCGAACTCTAGGACAACGGTATGTTTGGCTCCTTTAATCTCTTCCTCTTTCATTCTTACAATCTTTGATTCCTTTAATTGCTCTCCTAAGACATGCTTTCCTACCTCCTCACTATTCTGGGTGGTCTTGCTTTGGAACTACTCTAATTATCACCCTCAAAGTGTGTTTGTCAACCCAGTACCGGGAGAGTATACCAGATGCAGTCTGATCGGCAGAGTAAAATGATAAGCGACGTCATTCATTCAACAAGTATCTATTGAGTTTTACTACACGCCAGGCACTGTACCTCCTCTGAAGCTACCACAACATTAGGTATCTAAGTACTGTGACACAACAGGCTTTTAAATGACTATAGACTATGTTGCCTAACATACCTAGCAAGAGGGTGGAGGTGGGGTGAGGGGTAAAGAGCCAATCAGAGGAAATTTAATTGAAAAAACTGACATGAAAACTTTATGCAGATATTAAACCAGAGAGAGGATGTGAAGAACAGATAAAATCTACTCACTGTTAAGTCCTGGACTTCTTTCTCCAGTTTCACAGCTTTAAGCTTTAAGTCTCGTTCTGCAAGAGAGGGCCCAAGGTCATCGGGAGGGTCCTCAGAACTGCAGTCCTCTCCAGCAGTTCTCTGGGTGGCGGTGCTGAAAGGATGCAGCCATCCCCTAAAGGGGGAGGGAGGTGGCACATGATGAAAAAAACGCTATCACAAAAAGCCAAAGTGCCCTCAGTCAGTCCCTCTGCGATCGCTTATAAAGGGCTAACTAAGGGGCGCCTGGGTGGCTCAGTTGGTTAAGCATCTGACTTTGGCTCAGGTCATGATCTCATGGTTTGTGGGTTCGAGCCCTGCATCAGGCTCTGTGCTGACAGCTTGGAGCCTGGAGCCTGCTTTGGATTCTGTGTCTCCCTCTCTCTCTGCCTCTCTGCCCCTTCCCCCCGCCCCCGCCCCCGGCCACTCGGTCTCTCTCTCAAAAATAAAGAAACATTAAAATAAATAAATAAAGGGCTTACTAAGTCGGGTTTTATTTTCATCTCACAGAGTGTGAGAGAAATAGTATTATCACCTCAACTGTATAAATGAGAAAACTGAGGCTCAGAGAGGCTTATGACTTGCTTAAGATCACACAGCTAGTATTCAGCTGAACCACGGTACTGAACACAAGGCAGCAGAAATAGCCAGAAGTGGGGACACAAAACTCAGCAAGAGAAAACCAAGTTCTAATACCCAGAACCAGCAGGGCAATATCAGAAGCAGGAATTCAAAACACAAAGCCATACATTTCTGATTCAATCCTTCATTTCACAAATGGGGAAAATTAAGCCTAGTAAAGGGACTGTGTCAAACTGGAGTTAGGCCTAGAATTCTAAAGCTTTCTTGACCACAAGTGCTTAAGTAAGGCTTTTATGGAAGAAAACCTGTGTTAGGGGAAATTCTGAGTTGGGAACCCACTTCTCTGTAAAATCACGCCAATTAAATACTTATAAAACACTATACATTCCAGCGGGTGCACTAAAAACAGGTGAATAAAACAGATCTTTGTATTCAATCATGTTTGTAATCTGGAATTTGGTACAGCTCAAATGCCTGACATACAGTTGTTTACAAAGAAAGACATTTAGAGCAGGGGCTACTTTATAAATCTTGGATTGTAGCAGTTCTGACTCCTCCTTCAAGGAAGTTTCCATTACACCTCCTGGATGCTCATAATTTGACTTGAAGTAAAATCATCAATAAAAATCAACCCATGAGCACAGAGGTCTTTAAAACAAACAGTTTACGTATATACACTGGCATACAATGAAGGGCAGTCACTGGGGTGACATCCACGCAAAGATTTAAAGGGGGAAAAGGAGTTTGCGTCAAGAAAGGGAGAGGGAACATTCAGTATAAAGCTGTGGGCAAGATGACTTTTATGTTCCAGACTTTCCTTCCAGGCCAGGACTGGGCTCTGCTATTACAATCTGGTGTCAGATTATATATGGTTTCTCCATTTTTGGTTCAGAAAATATGATCACCATAGATCTGGGGCAAATCACACAGGGTGAAATACCTCCTTTCTCCTAAACCCCTAACAAACCTACATTTATCCAATTGAAATTAGGTCAAAATACTCCCAGGGCCAGTTTAAAGAGAAAATGACTAAAAAAAATAAAAAAAAAGAGAGAGAGAGAGAGAGAGAGAATATGGCCAAAGCCCAAGTCTGAAGAGGAGAGTTGAGGCTGATCCCCTCAATTCCTCCTGCTTCAGAAATGGAGGGGAAATTTTATCAGAAGGAAACTTTCTTCTTCTGGCCAGTACCTACATCACAAACTGCCAAAAAGACTTAAAAAAAAAAAAAAAATGCCGGAAACCTTGAATTCAACCTCACACCCGGGTGCTAGGGCAGGGTGCTAGCTAGGTCAGGTGTGTTAAGATAAAAAGGTGACAAATAGTTATGTGAAATTCCCGGAGACCCCGCGGCTTAATTTACACTTCAGGAAGTCCAACCTTACCCATCCCCCAATTCACTCTTCTTTATTCTTTCTCAGGAAGAAACAGTTAAACACGGAATCGTTCCTGAGAATTAACGCTGCTCACTAATTAAAAGAGCAGATTCTAGAGCCCTGAATCTGGGGCTGGGTTCCACAATTATGGAGTGTTTGAGTTTGGATAAGTTACTCAACTTTTCTAAACCTCAGTTTTCTCGATTGAACGGGAGAATAAAAAGAACTACCCATACAGTTCTACAATCAGCATGACAAGTGATCGATAAAAGGTGCCGCAGCCGATGGTGAAAAGCAGCAGCAAATGGAACTTCATAGACTCTGGGGAGCAGGTGGAAGGGCCGTTTGGAGAGGCCAAGTCCAACGCCCTCCTTTTACCGACAGGTAAAGTGTAGCCGGGATAATAGGGAAGGGACTGGCCCAGAGGCACACAGGGAGTCAACGGGGAGAATTCCAATTTAACAGCGGACACTCTAGCTGGGGAGGTTGGGAGTAAAGGCCGGGAAAGGTACATCCCCAATTCAATCGACGCTTGGGGCTGAAGAGTTCCCACCTCCGAGGAACGTGACCTCCGCTCTTCCCACCTTCTTTGGCCTGGCAAGAAGGCGCGACTGTGTGCCTCAGTTTCCTTCTCTGTAGAATGGGGCCGTGAGCGCCCGATCGGAGCAGCCGAGAAGCTTGGTGGATCAGCTCGCGTCCTTCCAGCCCACAACCATCCTTCCAGCTCGCTCGTCTCGCACTACCCTCAACCCTCCACTCGCGGCCTGCTTCGCTTACCTGCCTTCGGACGCGGCACTCGAGGCCAGGAGGCGCTGCACCAGCCGCCGGACCGCCCACAATGACCGCGCGGCCATATTCCCGAACCCGGCTGACGGAGGCAGCGCAAGCGCACTTGCTCCAAATGACGAGATGCGCTAGATGCCACTCTTCCCGGCAGGCTTCGCGGGCTCTCCCGGCCCAGGGTCCGGGTCGCGAACGCCACACTTCCGGCTGTCTTTGCGCGCCGTGCTCGTGTCCATCCGGTGTCACCGACGGAACGCGACACTTCCGGTCCCCCGCGCGTGGGGCGCGTAGGGTGGGTTCCTGTTGTAGGACTCAGGCTCCGTGTTCGTCGAGAAATCCGCCGGGAACACGGGGGATCTCAGCTGTACCCTCAAGGGGCTTACGTAAAGTTGTAAACAATAAACGAAGGCAAACGCATTAAGTCAAAATATGACTGGTGTTTAAAGGTGAGGGGCGTGGTGTCACGGAAGCCTGGAACATGACGTGGCCGAGTGTGGGCAGTTGCCCCCAGAGGGAAAAATAGTTGAATTGAAAGCTGAAGGATGCGTAGGTGCAAAGAGGAGGAAGGTGGTTCAGGTAGAGGTAAACAGCTTTTGCAAAGACCCAGTCAATAGGGAGAGTACATTGCGAGTAACGCGCTGAAATATTGGAGGGAAGAGGGGCAACACAACACGATTAGCGGAACAGATCACGCGAGGGATTTAAAAAATTGGAGCCCGACTCCCGCATCACTCTTACTGCTTTCTCCCCTTCCAATTCCCTTGTTTTCTGACTTTATTATGTTTTTAAAATGCGTTTTCTCATTTCCCTTCGCTAGAATGTGAGCTCCGTTAGGGCAGAGATTATCTTGTCTATTTCCAGTGAACGGTGGGACAGTGTCCTGGTGTAGTTCAAAATTTTTTTGTTGAATGTGAACTTGAGTCTTACTCTGACTGCAGTGGGAACATGTAACAAAACCTTTACATGTGTAACGGGTGGCCTTGACTCCCCTATGACAGATTGCTGGATCTAAGCAGAGAAGTAGGGAGACAAGCCGTTGGACTAGTCCATTCAAGGGAGGGCTGTATTTTGTCCTGGGGCTCCTTAATAGACCTTTGTAACCACCCTATCTGAAGTAGCTACTCTTTTACGTGTGTTGGGCACGTTTTTGTTTCCATATTAGTATTTCATTTGTTTTCTTTTCTTTCTGTTCTCCCAACTAGAGTTTGAGCTCCATGAGGGTGACTGTGTGGTCCACAGCTGTGATTTCTGACATCTGTCTAGTACAGTAGGTGTACATGGTAGGTTCATACCAGATGTTTGTTGAATGAATGAATTGTTGGTGTCAGTGGAGATAGGAAGAAGTGGAAGAATTTTAGAGAGATTTAGTATGGAAAACTGACAATATAGACTGGTGATTGGGGTTGAGGGCATTTGGAGTTGCTAGACTAGTTACTGCACAGTCCGCAAGGTAAAAACAACAACAACAGGGGCGCCTGGGTGGCGCAGTCGGTTAAGCGTCCGACTTCAGCCAGGTCACGATCTCGCGATGGCTCAGAGCCTGGAGCCTGTTTCCGATTCTGTGTCTCCCTCTCTCTCTGCCCCTCCCCCGTTCGTGCTCTGTCTCTCTCTGTCCCAAAAATAAATAAACGTTGAAAAAAAAAATTAAAACAACAACAACAACAACAACAACAACAACAACATTATTTAAGGAATGGGAGGTGTGTCCTCATTATTCTAAATCTTCGCCATAACATGGTTTACTTGTACTGCAGCTATTTGGGTCAGATTTTCTCTCTCCTGGTCTGCAAGTTCCTTGAGGACAGAGCTGGAGACTTTTGCATCTTTGTATTCTATCCAAGGCCCAACTCAAATGTGTTGTAACCAATACCTTATGTCTCCTTTTCGTCTCAGGAGAAGAGCAGCATGGGTGCAGAAGGGATTATGATCCCCTTTACATTTGAGAAAACTGAGGCTCCGAGAGGTTGGTACACCTGCTCAGGGTCCCCGACTGATCCAGGGACATCAGAAATCTGATAGCGACCACACTTGGGGCAGGGTCGGGAAGGATGGAGCTTCAGCTCCACCCTAGAGCCGTGAGCCTATACCTTGAAAAAAACCAAACGAGGCATTTTCACACACAAGGACTGGCCTCTGTGCTTTAGCCATTTTGTTTGCACTCTCTTAGCTGATTGACTGAACATCAAGGCTGCATACGTACATCCATTCATTCATCTAGGTATTAAGCGCTAGTGTGCTTCTGAATGCTGCAGTTCGGGGGGTGGGGGGTGGGGGGGGTAAGACATGAAGGAAATAGAACCTTGGAACTCAGAGGAAGGGTTGCTGGCTCCAGCACCTCCCAGCCTTGCACTCCTGCAAGTGACATAACCCCTCTGTGCTTCACTTTCCCCACCTGTGAAAACTGGGATACCAGAAACTGTCGCACAGAGTTTTAGTGCAAACTAAAGGGATAATGCCTGGAAAAGTGATCAGGTAGTGCCAGGACTGGCTACATAATTTAAAGGGCAAAAGGGGCACCCGGGTGGCTCAGTCAGCTAAGCGTCGGTCTTCAGCTCAGGTCATGATCTCACGGTCCATTTGTTTGAGACCCGCACTGGGCTCTCTGCTGATTGCACAGAGCCTGGAGCCTGCTTTGGATTCTGTGTCTCCCTCCTCTCTGTTCCTCCCCCGCTCTCTCTCTCTCTCTCTCTCTCTCTCTCAAAAATAAAGATTAAAAAAAAATTATTAGGAGGGCAACAGCAGTGCCTTAAACCAAACTCAGGGCTCTACTAATCTTTGTGACTGCACCGGTTGTGTGCCCGTGAAGCTGGCCTTGGCTGACACAGTACCTGATGCATGGAGTACTCGATAAATGCTTATTATTAATTCTGTGGTGTTCCCCCCCCTCAACGAGTCGCAAGATCTATCAGTGGGAAGAGATGCTCAACCCCAAAATAACACACTGAGGACACACTGAGGATGTAATTGGAGTATTTGGTGTCATTCCAGGATCCACATTAAAAAAAAGAACATTAACAATCCAGATGATGTGAGCTCCTTTCTTGTTGAAGATATTTAAGTGGAATCTGGATGCAAACTGTCAGTTATGGATTAGTTGCCTTTTAGCTTTTTGGTGGCTGTAATAACCATATACACATCATTTCTTCAGTAGAAAGAATGCAGAATTTTTAGTCAGACACTTGTTATCTAGCTAATAATGAAAGCCATTATTGACTGAGGATTTCTTGTTT
This sequence comes from Lynx canadensis, assembly GCF_007474595.2. Lineage (NCBI taxonomy): Eukaryota > Metazoa > Chordata > Mammalia > Carnivora > Felidae > Lynx > Lynx canadensis. The sequence goes on from NC_044303.2 coordinate 197,829,617, forward strand.
CTCAGACAGTATGCAAAATGCTTCCCATGTATTATCTCATTGAATCTCCCCAATAGTCTTGGGAGGAAAATAGAACCATTAACTGGGTTTCACAGGTAAAGAAAACAAGAATCAGAGAGGGTGAGTGACTTTCCCAGAGTCACCAGCTGGTCAGTGGCAGAGGCAGGGCTCAAACCCAACCCTGTGTAGATCCAGGCTCATAAGCCCTAAGCCTTATGCTTTGCCACTGGCCAGCTGGATGATTTTGGTCAGAGTTATTTTCCCTATTCTGGCTCCTGGCTGTCTCCAAGGGTGGTAAAGTTTGGATAAGGCACACGTTTGTAAAGCCCTAGGTAGGGTAAAGTGTGTGAGAACTCCATCAAAGTGTCCAAAGGCTGTTCTGGGATTTCCCTTCTCTCTCCTTGAGCTAAACTTGGAGCTCTTAACAGTGAACTGGTCTTAGCTGTTTTTGGAAGGAAATGTAAAGACCTCAATAGCGCCTATAGTGTTGAGAAAGTAGCGAGTGGCACAGCAAGGAGACTGCCCCAGACTTGAGGTCCTTGCTTCCCCGTAAAAGTATCAAGTGTAAGTAAAAGGCACTATGGCAGAAGTGAGCCACTGTCCTCTGATTCTCCCTGATGATTTTACTTGATCAACAGATAAGGAAGGGCAGACCGGGGAGAGCCTCCAAGTGCAAAATAAGGATAAAGACATAAAGAGCATCACTTGGATTTCTAACCATTGCTCCTGGAGCCTGAGTGTCACATGAAATAGGTAAAGGACTTGACTGACCACAAATGGCCCCACCCTACAATGCCTGCAGCATCCTGGGGACGTTAGAAACCAATGTTCCCATCACTCTCGCTAAGAGCTCAAAATAAGTCAGCTGCTGAACCTCCCCTTGCCTGCTGCATATCCGATCTCTGATATGAAAACCACTCCACTGTGGGGTTCTGGTAGCTGCATCTGCCTGGTTGTAAGGCACAAAAGGGCTGACTGCAGAATTTGCATGTCGTCTATAGCTTTCGTCCACCTTTACGTAGGCAGGGAAATTCTATTGACAGTTCGGCCTATTTATGTTGTCCAGTGGTTGTCGGCAATGCCCAGCATGAATCCAGTAGGCCCAAGTGTGATCAGCTGATCAAGTCTTGTCTCTGTGCTGTACCACCGGCTTCAGCACTGTCTTCCTTTGCCCCGAGGCCTGGGAATGGGATGCTGAGAATGGGACTTATTCACGTGTGCTTTCGTTCCTTCTTCGGAAGAGAGGGCAAAGATGTTTCACAAAACCTGTGCAACCGTGCGGATTTCTGTCTCCCTCCACCCGTTTTCCACCCTCTGTGAAGTTATAAGGACGCTCTCCGTGTCCCTCTTCCCTTCTACTTCTTCCCTCCCCATATCCCCTAGAATCATGCAGACGATAAACGCTGGTGTTTTGGGTGCCCTGGAGAGTGGGGGCTACTTCGAGTCTTTTGGCATCTCCTGGTGAAAAAAGTGTTTCCAATGCAATCTTGTATTTCCTTAGGAATGAAATCTTCACCCTCTCTCTAGGTCTTCTTCATTTCCCATTCCTGAAGGACAGAAAGACACGACGAGTCAGTTTGCTGAATGTTCTATGTGACTTGCAGGATAAAAACATTCCACGGCACCCAATTATATAAAGATCTCCACGGACCAGATTAGAGAGCCATCAGTCCTAGTCTCACTCTCTCTCTGTAGCCTTGGGTAAGTCATTTCTCCACACTGGGGCTCATCTTCAGGGGGGCCCAAATATCACAAAGTTTGTCTTTCTCAGACAAGGAAACTGAGGCCCGTAGAGAGGAGAATGGGGACAACTTTTGACGCTAATGCTGTTCCACCGGACCTTGGTGTGGAGGAGGGGGCTGATGAGAGAGAAACCAAAGCAGTTTGGTAAGGAAGGGTGAGGGCAGGGGGCTCACAGGGCTCCATTCTTTCCCCTGGAGCTGTGTAGGGGTTCATCTGAGAGGGATACTGATGTCTTGGCCAATAGTGAATGGCTTTTTACCCCTAAATGATGCAAAAGGATTTTCAGCCAGCTCTGGAGGTGATGGTGTGAACCAGGGTTCACAGGGATGGTTCGAACATTCTTGCTAGGAAGATTCCCCGATCCCACCCTGCTCTTCCCCCAGTGTTCACCATCTACACTGCAGTTGCCGAGGGCAATGACAGGAATAATCAACCTTAATTCCTTTCTTTTCCTCATCCTCCACATCCTCACCAGGAAATCCTTCGTCTCTACCTCCAAAGCCATCCACTTCAAATCACCCTTTCTCATCTCTCATCTAGACGACTACTTCTGACTGGTCTCTCTTGTCCCCTTATCAGTTCTCACCATTGTTCCAGAACGGTCTTTTAAATACGTAATTCGTCTCCAAAAATTTTTTGCCCGGAACTTGCCAATGACTTTCAGAATGTTAAAACAAAATTCACAGTTCTTTCCATGGCTTACAAGGGTCAAAGGGAAGCGAACTGGCCCACAGGCCATGTCTGGCCCACTGCATGTTTTTGTAGCACCCATCAACTAAGAATGGTTTTCACATTTTTAAATGTTTGGGAAAAAAAATCAAAACAATAACGGTTTTTCTTGACATGTGAAAATTTTATGAAATTCAAACCTCAGTGTCCATAAATAAAGTTTTCCTGGGACACGGCCATGTCCATCATTTGTTTACATGTTGTCTGTGGCTACTTTCCTGCTATAACAGCAGAGCTGAGTCATTCTGGAAGAAACTCTGTGGTCCACAGGCTCTCATATATTTACCATCCTGATCTTTATAGCAAAAGTTTGCTGATATCTAGTCTAGATGATCTCGCCTCTGGCTGGTTACTTGTCTAATCTTATGTCCTAATGCTCGGGTGTTTGATTTTCAAGTCCACAATTTCTTACGCCCAGTTCTGAAATCCAGAAATCCCCGAAACCAAAATTTTTCTAAAGCGTTTGGGCACGAACTCAACTGGTGGCAAAACCTGACCTGAACTGATATGAGGCTGTTTATAATCTATTTATTATACGGGGGGTGAAGATTCATGTGCCTTGTAAAATTTTTAACGTGTTTGCTTACAGGGGACCTCCTGAGAATTTGTTGGAGTTTTTCATCATAGTCTGTGTACCGTATTACCTTTCTAAAATCCAAAAAGTTCTGTAACACAGCTAGCCCCAAGATGATCAGACTGTGGGCCAGATCATGGAGGGAGCCCTGGACTTGGAATTGGAAGAGGTGGGTTTGCCGCCCAGCTCTTGCAATGATGCCCTGCATAACCTTGGACAGGTCTCTTCACTTCCTGATCATCGGTTTCCTCACCTATGAAACAGGGCCTTTCCTGTCCCCAAACCCACTGGAGGCTCAGAAACCAGAAAACTGAGCTTGTTAGAACTGTGTGTTAAGAACAAGTCAATAGGGACTGAACGAGATTTGAGGACCTTCTCGGAGCAAACTTCCTGAGTTTGCGTGGATGTGCTGGCATTTCTCTGCCTTTCTAACTAGATGATGTTTTGGCTTTCGGTGAGGCTCCATCGGAAGGCTGCCGGTGTCTGAATTTTAATGAGCTGAGCTATTGCTTGCTATACCTTGGCTTTCTGTAGCACCCTTCCTTGGTTAGAGGTTACGATGGATGGGCTTCTCTTCCTCAGCTCAGAAATACAGTTGACAGGGAGAGGTTGCTCTGAGGCACTGTTCTGGGCTTTATGTGCAGTTTCCTGTTGGTGACAAGAAGTAGTTACATAGGTGAGGTCTAGGGTGGCTACCCACACCTGGCTTGCCCTCTAAAGAACGCAAATAGAGTATTTGCAAACATGCAAATAGCGCAAACATGCCAGCACCAAACAGGGTGAGGGGAGGAAGACGCTCGGAATAAAGGTAATGACGTCTAGAATTACTGAGCCCTCACGATGTACCAGGCATTGCGTGGATTAGCTCCTTTAGCCTTTCCAAACCTATGAAGTAGACACTAGTATCGGTCAAACTATTTTACAGATAAGGGAAATGGCAAGGTCGAGTCACTGCCCGAGGTCACATAGCTGGCAAGTGGGAGGGCCAGGATTCAGACCCCACAGCCCTCTCTCTTAACCTCTGCCCTGCATTCCTTCTCATTTTGTTGGTTTGTTTTAATGTTTGTTTATTTTGAGAGAGAGTGTGTGCGGGTGCACGTGTGAGAGTGGGGGAGGGGCAGAGAGAGGGAGAGAGAATCCCAAGCAGGTCCTGTGCTCTCAGCGCAGAGCCCAGTGTGGGCTTGATCTTGCAATCTGTGAGATCATGACCTGAGCTGAAATCAAGAGTCAGCCGCCCAACCTACTGAACCGCCCAGGCGGGTGGCTCTCGTTCTCATCTTCTAGAGTGCTGTCACCTCTGAAATCTTCCAGATAGTTGCTTAGTACCGTACTACGATATGGTTCCTTAAGAGTGACATATTAACGGCTGAGCCTGCAGGGAATTGAGAGAAGACTTCTCTTTATCTCCAAAGACCATCAAAAGGATCAAAAGTAGGGGCAACTGGGTGGCTCAGTCGGTTAAGCGTCCAACTCTTGTTTTTGGCTCAGGTCATGATCTCATGGTTGCGGGGTCAGGCCTGTGTCAGGCTCTGTGCTGGGTGTGCGGCCTGATTAAGCTCCTTTCTCTCTCTCTCTCTCTCTCCCTCCCTCCCTCCCTCCCTCTGCCCCTCCCCTGTTTGCTCTCTCTCTCTCTCTCTCTCTCTCTCTCTCTCTCTCTCAAAAAAAAAAACAATAAGTAAAAAATTTTTTAAACAAAGGCTCAAAAGTAGTGGAAAAGCCCCCTGGGAAGTGAATTTCAGGGCACACTAGTGGGAGGAGGCAGCTGGGATGAGTGAACCACTTCTAGCTCTCCCACCGGGCCTCAGTGAGTTTGTTTTTGTCCTCTGAGCTCTTCATCTGTAAATGAGGTTGGAAAGTCCCACGGAGAGGAAGCACAGGGGCAGACAGCGTGGCTTCAGACAACAACAGTGAGAATACCATTCCCAGTGACAGCTCAGACTTAGACAAGTCTCTCTGAATCTCAATTTCCTTGTCTGAAACCAGGCGTAACATTTACTCATTTGTCAAACATTTGTGGCCCTCCTACTGTTTTTCAGACTCTAAAGGGCTAAGGCTATAAGGACAAAACAGCCATAGTCCAATTTTTTTTTAATAAAAATACAATCCCGTGGGGGGGAGACAGACATTAGACAAGACACACACACACACACACACACACACACACACACACACACACATCCATATAATATGTATACGCACATTGTGGTTAAGTGCTATGGGAAAGGATAACAGATGAGCCCACTGGTACTTTAGACCAGCGGTTCCTAAATGGGGGCAGTTTTGCCCTTCCCGGGGACACTTGGAAATTTCTGGAGACATTTCTGGTTGTCAACTGGGTGTGGAGCTACTGGCGTCTAGTGGGCAGAGGCTAGGGATGCTTCTAAACATCTTACGATGCATATGGCAGTCCCCTATAAAAAGAATTACTGGCCCTAAACGTCAGTAGTGATGGAGACCCAGGGCAGCCACGTTCTCCCTGAGGAAGTCTCATTCAGGGTCAGAGTATCTACCTTGCAGGGTTGCCCGGAGCTCTGGAGATAATGGATGCAAACCCCTGAGGACGGCCCCGTACCCTGGGGACCCGGAGAGAGGGCACGTGTACCGTGGCTAATACAGGGCTCCGCGTCAGACTTCCTGGATTGGGAGTCCTGTCTCCCACTTCACTGAGTGACCTTGAGTAAGTCATTTGACATTGCTGACCTCAGTTTCCTTGTACATCCAATGGCACAAATACACATAGCACTACGTCACAGGACTGCTGTGAAGATGATGAGGTCACGCAGGTTCAAACGCTATACTGACCTCTGTTACTGTTCAACATAAGTTTGCTCTTATTCAGTGTATCATAGCTATAATTATTAATAACCCAAAGGCTACTTCTAAGATCACACTCAGGATAAAAAGTCAAATGGCAGATAGGCCTGAACTTGCTCCAGGAGCCCCCTCCCTAGCTGTGCCACCTCCTCTCTGGGATCGGGTCTTCTGGCACCTTCCCTCCGCTTTGAGCCTCCATTTTCCCATCTGTAATTGAGCCTAACTCCCACCCGCAAAGAATGATCCTGAAGATCTATAGCATGTGAGGGTGTTAGGGAGCAGCCGCCCCTGGCACAGAAGGGCACACACTCACCCCACTCTTGGTCTTGCCGCTCACAGAGAGCCCCAGGGCCGGGCCCCCCGCCAGGGACTGCTGCAAGCGCTCCTTCACGGCCACCAGCCGCAGCTCCAGGTCAATCCGGAGCTCCTCCTTCGCCCGACACTCAGCTTCCAGGGTGGCCACGGCCTCCTCCAGGACCTTCAACTTCGCTCCTGGGTCCAAAGACATCAGTGAGAAACGGCTGAGCCTGGCTTGAAGCATCAGGGGCTTCAGCAGGGCCTCCGCTTCTAGTCTGCCCCGTGGCTTTCCCAGCCCTTTGTCCCCATTAAGAGATGGACTTCCGGCCTGGGGTGCTAGCTTCGTGCGGGGTTGTGTGGTTTTTACCTGCCCTGTACCCATTTCCCCAACTTCTCGATACAGAACCCTGATTTTCCACAGGAAAACCACCTTCTCCTCCCATTCCCTATAGTTTGGACGGTGCTGACCTCACTTTTAGTTCAGGGGGTTGGCACATAACCTAGATCTGGCCCATAATCATAATTCCATTTTCTGGTCACATTGATTGGTTTAGAGATCAAAGTTCGTCTAATCAGAGGGAATCCTGAGACTTTTGTGGGGTCCGCCAGGAAGAGAAGTCCTCTCTGCTGGGGTGGCTGGGAGGATTGGGTGAGGGGTAGAGCTGTGCAGCCATTATGCCACCATGAGGCCACACAATGCAATCAGCATGGAGGAAGGCAGAAGCAAGAATTAGAGAAATATGCTTCCTGGTGACATCATTTAAATATCTGGACCTTGCTATACTTGATCGCTCAGTTTTCCAATTACATTTTTCTTTTCTTCTTTTCTGTATGTTCTATGCCCAACATGGGGCTTGAAATCATGATCATGAGATCAAGAGTCCCATGCTCTATTGACCGAACAAGCCAGGCACGCTGATTTTTTTTTTTTTTTTTCATTTCTAAGCCAATTTGACTTTGGTTTCTCTTACCTGTAACTGAATTATAACACAGGGCTTTACATTGACCGGGGGTTCCATTTTGCTGCTTAGTCAGTCTAAACTAGCAACCCTATATTCGTATCTTTTTCATGCCAAGAGTTGCAGTGGGCCCCAGGTTTAAACGTTAGCTCCCTTCATTCTTTGCTGTGAGACAAATAGGAGGCTGCACTGGAGGATTTTCCGGTAATGGTGAATTCTTTCCATTCATTCATTCATTCATTCATTCATCCAACCATCTATTCGGTAAACACTTAGCGAGTGCTTACTATGTACCAGGCACTGTTCTTGCCCTTGGGATATGTCAGTGAACAAAACAGGCAATGTTTGCCTTTATGGACCAGGCACTGTTCTTGCCCTTGGGATATGTCAGTGAACAAAACAGGCAATGTTTGCCTTTATGGAGTTCACATTTGTGTGTGTGTGTGTGTGTGTGTGTGTGTGTGTGTGTGTATGAGAGAAAATAAACAATACATTAAATTAATAAATAGAATAAATAATCTAACATTACAAAGTGATGGGGTACAGAAAAAAAAAGTTGAGCACAGTAAGGAGGACAGTTAGCCTGCTCCAAACTCTTGTTTTGACTCTTAGAAAGTTTTGTATATTGGGGCGCCTGGGTGGCTCAGTCAGTTAAGTGGCCGACTTCAGCTCAGGTCATGATCTCGTGGTTCGTGAGTTCGAGCCCCACATCGGGCTCTGTGCTGACAGCTCAGAGCCCGGAGCCTGCTTTGGATTCTGTGTCTGCCTCTCTCTCTCTGCCCCTCCCCCGCTCAAGCTCTGTCTCAGTCTCAAAATAAATAAACATTAAAAAAAATAAAAAGTAAGTTTTGTATATTGAGACCACACTGCTTTCCTATGCTTCCTTTCACAGATTCTGGTTCCTGGCTCCACAGAAGAAGTCTTAACCTTTAAGCCAGAAGTTCTCAGTTAGGTTCATGGATTTTTAGGCAATCTAAGGGTGAGCTCTGAGGGCACATAAGCTCTTGGCTGCTGCAATTGTCTGTAACACTGCGAATTGTGGGGTTTTGTTCCCTCCTTATGAAAGGGTCCATAGGTCCCATCAGATTCTCATGGGGCTATGTGACCTTGGATATATTTTATAAAGGACAAAGACCCTCTGTTCTCTCAAGCATGTGTGTGCAAACCTCAGGCTGAAATTATGCCAAACTACAGCTACAGGAAGAATTCAAAAGAAACGGCGGAAAGTGGGGTGCAGAGGAGCCCAGAGCAGCCTGAGTCTGCAGGGGTTATGGCCCTGGATTTTCGAAGAGGATCCTGGGAACATGTCTCTGTCCATCAATCCCAGAACCAGGGCCAGTGTCTCACACAGCTGGGTGTTCAGCACATCCGTGAATGAGTGAATTAATGTGAGGCTCAAAACGGTATCTCCTATTTCCTTGATTCTAAGTCACACTCTGTTGTCACATGTTAACATTTCTAAAGTCAGACCAAATTTTGCTACCTTAAGTGTACGCATTTTTGTGATGCGTCTTCATTCCCTTACCCCAAATCAGTAAACTGATGGCACTTAAATTGGCCCTTAAATAGGCACTTAAATTGATGGCACTTTCATTAGGAAGGATGATGATGATGATGTTGAGGAAGAGGTGGAAGGAGGATAAGGGGGAGGAAGAATGGGAGGAGAAGCCCACTTGTCCTGGATAACCAGGTGACCTCTGCCATGGGAGGTGTCAAGGTCCAGCCCCACCCCCCACCTTGAATGCCCAGGACGCACCCATGTAGGTACCTGGGTTGTTCCGAATGGCTTCCTTCAGCTCCCTCTTCTCCTGCCTCAGTGCCATCAGCTCTGTCCGGATTGTCTCCTTCTCTTTTTCCAGCCTCTCTTTTTCTACCAGGTACCTCCGGGCATCTTCCTCAGCTCGGTTCTTACCGTACTTGTATTGATTGGCACCTGCAGAGATAGAAGACAGGAAAAGGCCCCCATTCCTGACCTCTGGTAAGGGTACCTGGGTGACCTTGGCGTCTTTCTCAGCCCCAACTTCTCCATCTGTAAAATGGGAATATTTAGATCTAAAAAGATAAATTTGGTGTGAATCCTCCAAGGAAATAGGAGCAAAAGGGAGGCAGGAGAGCACAGAGACTAGTAACAGGGCCTTTGGAATGAGGCAGACCGAAGTTTGTGTTCTCTTTTGCCCTTTACTAGTTGTGTGACTTTAGGGCAAAAGTGAACAGTGGTGTTTTGTGCCATGCCCTGGGCCTTAGTTTCCACATTTGTAAATGTGGATATTGATCAAATTGGCCTCTTGGCATTGTGCTAAGTTTTGAATGAGATAGCTCATGAAAAATACTTAGTTCAGTATCTGGTAGAAGTGCCTAGTAAATGTTAGATGATGATAAGAAACAAATTTTTGTGATGTATAACACACTTTAGCTTTAAAAGGGCGTTTTACAGTCAATTCTCAGATATATGTAAGACAAGGAGACAGGTACATATAACTCAGATCCATAGAAAATCAAGGAGTTGGGCTAAAGTCAGGCATTGCCCATTTTATTCCTGAAAAATGGGTTGGGGGAGCGAGGGGCCCCAGGAGTCTGTTGGAGGCTCTACATTATGGTGGACAATAACAAATAATTATGGCAAAAATTTATCGAGCATTTACTATATGCTAAGCCATTGACATGCATTTCCATTTAATCTACATAAAAACTTACTATTATTAGCTTTATTTTGTTGTTGGGGAAACTGAGGCACCGAGATGTCAGGTCTCACTGTTAATGATGGCAGAGCCCAGTTTGAGCCCAAAGGGTTGAACTCCAGGGTCCGTGTCGTGCATTTACTGCTCTAGCTGGAGTGATGCCATAGTCTAACCTCTCAGGGGAATTTTTATTTATTTTTTTGCTTCAGACAGTCACACACAGCCCTTTTAAGTTGGTGGGTGTGGAGTTTGGAGCGATTCCCATGGTTACTAATAATTGGGGGTCTTTTCTCTCTAGCTCTTGTAGGGATCGCAGTGGTCCCCCAGTGATGCATGCAAAAATCAATTCTTGTCACAATGGCCCTGATCACAAATAAAGCATGGAGGGCAGAGAAGGGGACCCATACTTCCCCCAACTTGCCAGATACACAATGGCATCCCAGGGGAGTTTTCTCCCAGACTTTTGGATTCGATAGACTGGTAAATAAAAATAAATGGGTAGACCAGCAAAATGGTGTCAGTGTCGTATCAGATAAGGACCTTAAAGTCCCCACCCACCATCTGTTATTCCCAATATTTTATAAAACAAATAGTACCTCAACATCTCCAGAGTTGGAAGGACACAAACACAGAGGAAAACAGTCATTTACACTGAACAGATTGAGCAACCTCACAAGAGACCCCAAGCCAGAACTGCCTAATGAAGCTCTTCCAGGATTCCTGACCCACGGAAACTGTGACGTGACTCATGTTTACTTTTGGAGCTAGTAAATTTTGGGTAATTTATCACCCAGTAATCGGTAGCTAATGCATGACCTTGGGCAAGACCCTTCTCTTTAATGTTCTTCAGCTGTTTCATCTGAGACACATGGTCGGACTAGATCTGTAGTTTGAGGAGCCCTGTGATTTCACAGTGACGGCTACCAGGCTGCTGCAGGGGCAAAGCGGGGGCCGGTGGGTGGCCCAGCTCCAACCAGAGCAGCTCCCCTTCTATATCCCTGATAACCTGGACTTAACTATAACATTTGATTTGAAGAACCTGTGTTTTGTTGTCTTTGTTGTTGTTTTTTAACGTTTTGTGATTTCTTTAGTCTTACATGCCTATTTCAGTTTACTTTTCCATTTTATTTTCATTTATTTAAAAATTTGTTTTTAAGTTTTATGTATTTAAGTAATCTCTACACCCAACGTGGGGCTCAAACTCATGACTCCGACATCAAGAGTCACATGCTCTGACTGAGCCAGCCAGGCGCCCCTACTTTTCCATCTTAAAATGGGCAGTCCAGGGGCGCCTGGTGGCTCAGTCGGTTAAGCGTCCGATTTCAGCTCAGGTTATGATCTCGTGGTTCGTGAGTTTGAGCCCCGCGTCGGGCTCTGTGCTGACAGCTCAGAGCCTGGAGCCTGCTTTGGATTCTGTGTCTCCCTCTCTCTGTGTCCTTCCCCCGCTTGCGCTCTGTCTCTCTCTCTCTCTCTCTCAAAAATAAACATTACAAAAAATTAAAAAGGACATTCCATAAAGGCCCATATTTCCAGTGCCAATGAGAGTAGAGTGTCAGGAATGTTACACAACAACCGTCTGATTGTTCAGTGGGAAAACTCAGACCCAGAGAGGGGAAGGGACTTTTCCAAAGTTACGCAGTAATTAAACGATCAAGTGGGGAATGGAATATAGCTTTCCTGACCCCCAGAAGAGATTGTCTATATTCACGAAATGGAGATCTAATAAAGAAAAGTATTTAAAAAATTAATCTTCAAAAAGCAAGGGATAGAACTTGACTGTGATCAGGTGCAGGGGGCAGAACTATAAAGCAATAAATAAAAGACTCTTGGAACGTGCTGTCCTACAGGAAGCTGGCCTGCTCATAAATCACACAGGAGCAGAGATCAGTGTTGGAAATCAAACAGAATTTACCATAGCCTGCCATACTTAGCCTTTATTGTGCTGTGTGGCAATCAGGCAATTCATGGAGCTCCTATGGGGTGCCAGGCAGAGCCCGGGCTAGGACACAGAGGTGAGCCGTGTCTTCCAGGCAGCTGCCTGAAGGGTATTTGGAGGAGTTCATTTCTCCACTTGTTACCCCAGATCAGAAATTATAAATTGTTAGCTTTGGAACAGACAGAGCCTGAGGATGAATTTTACACGTGCGTATATGTGCATACATATATAAGAAGACAATGGAACATAAAAACATATTTGGCCTTATTTAATGTTAACATTTTTGAAAATTAATTGCTAGTGTTAAGAAATAAGTGGATTTCACATAATGGCTAGATTTCTGGTCTCTTGAATAATCTGCAAGCCTGGGATGGCATGGCTGTATGGGAGCCACCGGCTGGGGCTGGGTAGTGGCCAGCTCTATAGCTGGAGCCTGAGTTCTCCGGCTTCCTGCAGTCTTCCCCCACCCCATTCCCTAGCGTTTCTCTTCTGAGGCCACTTGCTAGCTGCCCTTCAGCACTTGGGTTGTGCCGTCATTTTTCTTACGGTAGGGTATTTTCTTATATCTCACTTCACTCATTAATTTGCCTGCCTGACGTCCGGAGGAATCCGATTTGAAACCCCCTACCCTGTGGATTGTTTCCTTCCTTTCCTCCCTCCCACATGGGACTCACTGGAGGCATGGCGCTTGATTTTGACCTGCGGATCCACGCGATGGGACTTCTCACTGCAGGAGGAGGCATGGCGTTTCACCTGGGCCCCAGTGGGATGCTTGGGCTCCTCGTCCTGGATGGGAGGTGGAGAAAGGAGTTGAAGTACAGGTAGGCTCAGGGCCCTCAATGCGGGTGTGTGTTCTGGTCCAAGTGTGGTGGGTGAGCGTTGCAGGACCTCTGAGATCTAGGTCTTACATTTTTAGACCGGGGCGGCACTCAACAGTTTATAGACTACTTCTACTAGCATATATCATTTGATCCTCATCCCTTCCTGTTGGGGGCAGCAGAAGGTGCCCTTAAACTGGGATATCTGCTGAGAGGAAATCAGGAAGTCTCAGAGGGCTGTAGGTGACCATATTTGATTTATCTTTTTTTTTTTTTAACGTTTATTTATTTTTGAGACAGAGAGAGAGACAGAGCATGAACGGGGGAGGGTCAGAGAGAGGGAGACACAGAATCTGAAACAGGCTCCAGGCTCTGAGCTGTCAGCTCAGGCACAGAGCCCAACGCGGGGCTCGAACTCACAGACGGCGAGATCATGACCTGAGCTGAAGTCGGACGTTTAACCGACTGAGCCACCCAGGCGCCCCCCATATTTGATTTATCATAGATATTTCTCTCTTCACATCCTTTGGAAGTGTCCCTGAAATTTTCCGAAATGGCTAAATATAGAGTTCCCAGGGAAGATAAAAAGTCATGGATGACGTCAGCCAATGGTGGAAGGAACATAAGTTAATAAACTGGCTATACCTTTGTGCATGATGAGTATTAAGGGCACTCAGAACCCTGTCAGAGCTCAGGGAACCATGAATGGAATACGATAATAATGTAATATAATAATGATATTGATAACAATAGTACTCTTTACTCGGTGTAAGACCTTCCAATGTGTAGGCATGGTGCCCATACAGTATTTCATCTAGTTCTTGCAATGATTCAATCAGGTAGCTTTTATGTATTCATCTGAAGCCAGCAAGTGAGGACCAGAGAAGTGAAGCCCAAGGTAACCCGGATTCAGCCCTGAGTCCAAAGTTCATGCCCCTAGGTACTAAGCTGTCTTGCTACTGAACTCTTGCAGTTAAGATCTCAAGCTGCATCCGCTGGCTCATATGAATCTGAAGAAAGACCATAAGTGGAAGGAGGATGGCTGGAGAAGTTTCTAGAAAAGGGAGTCACAGAGGTGAGAGCTCCGTGTCATCCAGCACCGTCTAGGGCAGGGGTCCTGGCACGCAGATATGTCTGCTTTCCTTGGCAGCCGGATCCCCTCTTTCTCCCCTAGCCGTGAGGCCTGACCCGCCCACCGGTGTCTGATCAGAATGTGGCTGTCTGGCTCTCCCGTGGAAGGAAAAGACACGGGACATGCTGCCAGACGCAGTGTGGTTCATGTGATGGCTACAGAGGCCTCGCTGTAAACGAACGAGCTGGCCTCTCCTTGATTTAGTGAGCAAGACAGGGAGAGTCTATTCTGGAAGCTGAAGCCCAGACTGTGGATGTCACAGATGAAGGTCTATGGGAGTGGCCACCAGTTAGTGCCCCCGCTCCAGGCCCCACTGAGTCAGCACCATCAGTCTGGAGAGCAGTAAACAGCTAGAGAGCCCAACACTTTGCTCAGACCGGCACAGTGCTTTGCATTATATAGAGTCCTTTCCTCTTCCTGATCTGGGGAGCTTTCTGTTGCACTACCCAGCCTCCTGGGCCGAGGAGTCCTTATCTGGAGCCATGATCTATGGCAAGAAGGGTCCTCCCTCCCCTTCCAGCTGCCGGGCAAATGAAAATCATCTGTGAGGCAAAGATAAAAAGACACAGTGACAGAGACAGAGAGAGAGAGAGAGAGGAAGAGCTGATCAGTGGCCTTTGCCACGTTCCCAGGCACTCCCAAGGGACCCTACCTGTATCTTTTCATAAGGAACATCATCATACACACGGGGTTCAGGCCACTGATCCTGGCAGGATCTTGCATACCTAGAAAAGGTAGGATGCAATGATGATGGCACTTTGCGGCTTACGGTGCTTTCCTGTCCACTCTCGTTCGATTCTGGCAGCAGCTTGCGATGGATGTTGGAAGGTTAGTAACAGCAACCATGGCAGGCAGCACTGGGCGGTTGCTGTATTAAGGCCTCGCAGGCAGGGACCCACATGATTCTCATAACCACCTGAGAGGCAAGTGATTCATCACCTCCATTCTCTAAGCGAGAAAACAGGGTCCAAGCTGGCAAGCAACCGCCCCAAGCTGTTGCTCACGAGAGTTGAGGCTGGAACCCGGCTCTTCTGTTACATACACCAGCCCTGAGCCTGCCTGATGCCTGAGGGTGTGAGAACCTATGGTTCCGTGGCTTAGAGCCGAGCCCAGATCATTACCCCAAAGGGCCTCTGCTCTTCTGCTCGTCCCATCCACAGCTCCCCCTGACCCTGGACCACCTCCGTTAGCCAGCTCACGCCTGACTGCTGGAAGGCGAAGACACCCCCTCTGACCTCCCAAGGAAGCGGCGTCCTCCTCAGCTCTTCCTCCCTTCCCTCCCACTGCCCACGGCTGGGCTCAGAGGCTCTGAGAGGCTGCTGCGGGCTGCGGGGAGCCGGCCCTTACAGGAAGGAGTTGCGCCCTGCGCTGACGATGCTGGTTAAGGTCTCCACGTCCACGTAGTCATAGTGCAGCGCCTCGGGGGTGACTTTGGAGCCCATCTCCGCCAGCAACAGCCCAAGCCAGCGGCCCATGTCCTCTGAGCAGTTTGCCTGAGGAAAAGGAGGCACAGGCTGATTGCACTTCAGTACCGTTAGGGCCTCAGGCTACCTGCTCACTTCAGCCGGACCCATATTTGTATAGTACCTGCTGTGTTCCCAGTACTTCCGGGTCCAAGGGGAACAGGCCTGCAACACGCATCCAGAAACCCGAGTGGCTCCTTACCTTTTCTTTATTCAGGTTTTGGCTCTAATGCAACCTCCTCAGAGAAGTCCTCCCTGACCATCTCTCTAAGACACACTGCCCGCCGCACCCCCCCCCCCCACTCCCCACTATCTTCAGAGACATTTCAATGTGAAAACAGCATTTGGGCATTCCCTGGTTTTTTTTTTCTTAATACTTACTTTTTGCTAGAGGAGGCTGTTTCTCACATAACCCAATCAAAAAATTTTTTCTTATAATTGCCAATGTTTTTGTAGCACTGTATACAGGAAAATTGCCAAGAAGTTGCTGTAACCAAACCCCCTCTGTTAGTTCTCATTTAAAGAGCGTTATTATGAAATCAACTTGGCACACGACTGCTAAACTTGAATAAAGGAGGCACACTTCTTGCCAGAAAGCTCTGTGTATAATTTAAGGGACAAAAGAGACCTATCTCACCCTCTCAAAAGTAAAAGTTGAGTGACAGAGGCAATATATCTTGAAATTTAAGAAATGGGTGAGGCAGTGGGTACTGGGCAAAGAAAACAAGGTCCAGAGGCTGGGTTTTGGTTCTAAGATAAGACCAAGAGGCTAATGACCCCCTTGGAGCCTTGGATAAAGCACCTGGCAGCCCAGGCCTCAGTTTCCTTGTTTGTACTCTGAGGGAGGAGTTCTTTAATGTTTCCTTCAGCATTAACATTTTAAATTCTAAAAAGCCAAAGGACTGATATGTAGAAGAGAGAGAGACTCAACGCATTCTACAGGACCTCAGAGAGGGGGTGAGTGCCAGGGGGTGGGAACAACAGTGAGTGGGTGGGATGAAATCACATTTTCATTCAGCCATTTGTTCAACAAATAGCAAAAGAGGCCTTAGTATGGGCTGGGCATCATGCTGGGTTCTGGAAAAACAAAAGTATATGAAGCAGGTATGATTCCTGTCTTCACAGAGCTTCAAGATTTCAACTCAATATGGAGACCATCTTTCTAAAAATACAGCTGCTTGCACTTTCAACAATAGCCAAATTATGGAAGGAGCTCAAATGTCCATCAACTGATGAATGGATAAAGAAGATGTGGTTTTTATATACACTGGAATACTATTTGGCAATGAGAATGAATGAAATCCTGCCATTTGCAGCAACGTGGGTGGAACTGGAAGGTATTATGCTAAGTGAAATAAGTCAGTCAGAGAAAGACAGATATCATACGTTTTCACTCATATGTGGAATTTGAGACACTTACCAGAAGACCACGGGGGAAGAGAAGGGGAGAAAATAGTTACAAACAGAGAGGGAGGCAAACCATAAGAGACTCTTTTTTTTAATTTCATTTTTTTTAAATTCACATAGAAATTAGTTAGCATATAGTGCAACAATGATTTCAGGAGTAGATTCCTTAATGTTCCTTACCCATTTAGCCCATCCCCCCTCCCACACCCCGTCCAGTAACCCTCTGTTTGTTCTCCATATATATGAGAAAAGACTTTTTAAAAATATTAAAAAAAATTTTTTTAAATGTTTATTTATTTTAGAGACAGAGAGACAGAGCACAAGCAGGGTCAGGGCAGAGTGAGAGGGAGACAGAATCTGAAACAGGCTCCAGGCTCTGAGTTGTCAGCGCAAAGTCCGACATGGGGCTTGAACTCATGAACCGTGAGATCATGACCTGAGCCGAAGTCGGACACTCAACTGACTGAGCTACCCAGGTGCCCCGAGAAAAGATTCTTAAATGCAGAGAACAAACTGAGGGTTGATGGGAGCGGTGGGGGGGGGGGGGAATGGGTGATGGACATTGAGGAGGGTGCTTGTCAGGATGAGCACTGGGTGTTGTAAGGAAGCGATGAATCATGGGAATCTACTCCTGAAGCCAAGAGCACACTGTATACACTGTATGTTAGCTAACTTGGCAATAAACTATATTAAAAAAAAATAAAAATAAAAAATAAAAAAATAAAAAATACATAGCTGCTTGATAGGGGCAGGCTGCCTTGAAGGGCAGTGGTTTACCTGAGGTGGATGGCCACTGGTGGGAAGGTTTTAGAGGGGATTCCAGAATCAAATCCAGGTTAAATCAGTCTAGGGGCCTTTTAGGCTTGGGATTTTAAGATAGGGGTGAATAAACAAGCCTTAGTACTAGAGTTTGCCAGATATAGCAAATAGAAATGCAAAATGCTCTGTCAAATTTGAATTTCAGATAAACAACAGATACTTTTTCAGTATAAGTATATCCCAAATATTGCATGGGATATACCTGCATTAAAACCATTGTTGTTTATCTGAAATTCCAATTTAAGTGGGCGTGCTGTATTTTAACTGGTAGTCCTTCTTGGTCACTTGGCAGCAGTTGGGCTTACTTTTCCTCTTTCCTCAGTCCCTGTAATGTCAGGAGCAAGCCACCCCCCCCCACGCCCCCAACAAAAGCCCACACCCAGGCCAGAGCTCCTCTCAGCCGCCACCACCAAGAACCTCCTGGATTCTCTCTTCTCACCTCCAAGATGGCGACCTCTTGTCGGTTGCGCAGAATCCTGAAGGCAAATGGATGTCTGGGCCCAAAGCCTGGGGCCACCTCACAGCCATGGAGAGTAATGGCATTCACATGGGTCTGCAGGTCTGTGTGGTCCTTGTGGAAGTACAGGGTGTTGCATTTCAGACGACACCAGCGTTCCCTCCAGCCTTGGTTCACCAACACGTTCAGATAGCCTGGGAGGGGGAGACCAGTGGGTATGACCTCCTGACAACCCGGTCCTGGGGAAACCCAAGGTGGGGGCTCTGAGTCAGGTTCCTGGGTCTATATCCTGTGGACGAAGTGCCTGGACAATCCTCATTCTCTAGCTGGAAAAAGGAACCTCGCGGGTCCAGGAGCCGCTCACTTTCTCTGGGCCTGTGACCTCCGGTACCCTCTTCTCCTGAGTTTCATTTCCCTACATGAAATGAGGATTGATACTCACGTTCCCATACTGCTACACGGCCTTTGTACCACACTGAGCTTGGTGAAAAGGGCAGGGACTATTGTATGGGTGAATAAAAGACACAACTTTCCTCCTCTCAAAATACCAGAGCTATTAATGAGACAGAAAATAATGGGTGATGCTGACACCTGGTGGCAGCATGTGGGAACAAAACTAGCCAAGAGAAGGGGCTGGTGACCAACAGGTTTAAGAATTCCTTCTTAACATTTTAGGTTTCAATCAATTTTCCCCCAGTAACATGCCCTGATTCACTGGTTACAAAATATTTCTTTATAGCCATGTGCTTTTATAATATTTTTTTCAAGTTTAATGGAATATTACTGCATATCCAAAATACAGAATTTTCTGTTGGATTCCAGTACATGGAACATTGCATTAACGTGAACAGACTAATATGTCTTCCCTTCCAAACCCTGTCTACCTCACACTGAATGCATTTATTTATTTGTAAATGTTTTATTTATTTTTGAGAGGGAGAGCAGGGGTAGGGGCAGAGAGGGAAGGGGACAGAGAACCCAAAGTGGGCTTTGCACTGAGAGCAAATGCAGAACTCATGACCTGAGCTAAAGTCGGATGCTCAGCTGACTGAGCCACCCAGGTGCCATTTGAATGCACTTATAATAAAAGTACTTAAAGATTTTTATCCAAGAAATTTCCTTATAAGACTGGGTCAGGGCGCCTGGGTGGCTCAGTCTGTTGTGTCTGACTTCAGCTCAGGTCATGATCTCACGGTTTGTGAGTTCAAGCCCCATATCCCGCTCTGTGCTGGCAGCTCAAAGCCTGGAGCCTGCTTCAGATTCTGTGTCTCCCTCTCTGCCCCTCCCCTGCTCGCATTCTCTCTCACTCTCTCTCAAAAAAAAAGACTGGTTCGTAACTTACACACCCAGCATGTTACGTGCCAAGAGGAAATAAAATACTCTCCCTCCATCACAGTGTAGGAAACTGAGGCCCAGAGGCAGGTGGTGATTGCAGCTAAGGTCACAGGGAACACAGAAATAGGGGGGTCAGTTGGCTTTTCCTTCTGCTGAGTGTCGTGGAAAGGCATGGAATGTTGATGCCGTGGGGGTTACATAGGATTCTCTCCTCTGCCTTGGGGGCAAGGTGGAGGAGGCTCAGAGGGTTTTCTGGCTTAGCCCAGGGGTCCACAGCAGCAGGGTCTGAACATCCTCCTCCTGGTGCCCAGGACCTACCACAGCACGGGACCTCCTGGTCGGGGCAGGATGTCTGTAGGCCATCAGCCAGCGGCTTCTTCTTGGAGAAGCTGATGATGCGGGTGATCTTGCGGCCTGCAGCCCTGCTCATTGAACCCTTCAGCTCTGCCAGACTGCTCTTCTTCCCTTTGCCTGTTGCCATGGAGATGGGTTAGGGGAAGGGAGGGAACCCCAAGTCCCAGATCCACCCACCCCGGCCTTCCCAGCGGCCCTTTCAGCCCGCACATGGGGCCTGGCTGGGGTTGCAGGTGCGGACGGAGCAGGTCACCCTACCCAGACCTCCAGGGTGGTCAGGACCTGCTCCGCGCTGTGTGCCCAGGCAGGACCCCTCCCGGCTCTGGCATCCTCCAGCCTGAACCTTCAGAGGCTCCTACCATGGTCGCAGGCCTCCCGGCGGCCCAGAGTGGAACAGTTATCACCCATGCCCAGGCTGTCCGAGTCTGAGGTCTGCTTCTCTTGAGACAGTCTCTGGGGAGGGACACAGACAGCCCCATGTCAGAGGGCACACTCAGAGGTTCCCCTCTGTTGGTTCAATCCCCCCAACCTCTGCACATGATGATTGCCTAACAAATATTTGTCAGCAACTCTCACGTCCTGACACTATGCCAGGTATGGGGAAGACAATGCTGGCTTAGGATGGTCGTGTCTTCGAATCTCTCACAGCCTGTTTGGGGAGCCAGGCAATTAGGTGTAATAAATTCCCAGGGTTTTCCATATTTGGCATTTAAGTGGGATACTAATGTAATGCAACTGGTTTAGGGAGTGATCGCCAGTGGCATCGTGGGGACAGACTGTAAGGGAAAGAGCCACATAAGACAGCGTCGTCCTGGGCAAGGTCAGACGCGGGAAAGGGAGGCGCTAAGATGACAGGATGTAGAGAAAGGGACGGGTTGGCATGTTCAGAATAGTTAGGGACCAGGAGATATGAGTGGTGACAGGAGAGGGGTCGTTAGTCATGAGAATGTGGGAAAATCCTTTCCTCTCCCCAAGGCTCTGTTTTCTCACCTGAGGCACACCCTCCCCAGGGAGCCGGCCCAAGTGCAATGGCAAGGCCAACAGACAACAGACCAAATCACTTCTAACACTTCCGCAAAGTGCTGCCCTCTTGCTCTAAAAAGCTCAACTGTGCCAGCCAGACTTGGGACAGGATTGAAATGGCACCAACCCATTTAAAAAGAATTACAGAGCTCTGAGGCCTCTCCACCTTTCCTGCCAACGACTTCCCAGCCCAAACGACTTCTCCTACACACAGAACTTGGGGGCAGGGGGGGATAGGAGAGGCCGTGCGCTCCCCCCGATTTCCAAAGGCTGGAAACATGGCAACGGTCAGAATTGGGCCAGATCTGTCAAAAGCATAATGGATCTCCCCTACAGGGAGAGAAACAAGTGTGAAACAAGTTATTTGTTTCTATTTGTTCTGCAATGGTGTACGGGTGGTTAAGTTTTTCATCAAGATAGAAGGCAAATACAAAACACATTCTGAACACTTTGGAACTGACTTAATGACGGTGACACTTCACGTACAAGACTCCATGGAGAGACAGAGCCACCGATACCATGTCCCCACTCCAAACACACCCCCCTAAATATTTGAGCTGCCCTCCCCCTATACGCTCGGCCCCAGGAACATTCCTCTGCACACGCCCGGGACCGAACCACGGCACGCACCTGCAGGTGCGTATATGAGTCTACACGTTTACGCAGTCAATGTTGCTTTCCTTCAGGCCCTACTAACGGCAAGGGCCAAGTGAGGGTAGGGTTGCACTTCTCCAGCATCTGCCTGGCATGAGAGCCCCCTACCTGTCCTCTCCTAGGGACTATATGCTGACCCTGCAGCTTTGCTTCTACTGTGCCCCAGCAGCCCCTGTCCCTTGGCCCACCTCTGCCCCCATACAGTGTCGCCCTTCCTTACTAGCTGTTCACTCTCACAAATGTGCTCTCTCGGAGAAGCTTCCCTGACGCCTGAGACAGGAGCAGGCCCTTGGGTACCTGGTACTCTTCCCTCCCAGCACTCCCGCAGCCCAGCATTCGCGTCTGCCCCGCCCTGGGGAGCGCAGCGTGTGTCTCTGTCAGGATGGCTCTTGTGCACCTGCCGCACGGCACTCCCGGCCTGCTCCCCGAGCAGAGCTCAGTCTGCCCCTCCGTGAGTGATGGGATGGCGAAACCATCAAGAGCCAGGTATCTGGGGGTATATACATCCTTGCTCTGTTTCTTACTGACTCTGCGACTT
The DNA here is from genome assembly GCF_007474595.2 of Lynx canadensis. Taxonomy (NCBI): domain Eukaryota; kingdom Metazoa; phylum Chordata; class Mammalia; order Carnivora; family Felidae; genus Lynx; species Lynx canadensis. The sequence continues at coordinate 197,851,347 of NC_044303.2, forward strand.
TGGGCAAACCTCTCTGTGCCTCAGCTTCCTCCTCTGAAAATGTGACTCGTCAGAGAGTTGTTGTGGAAATTAAATTAGGCCATTCATGTAAAGCATCAGGGACACTGTCGGCCACACAGTCATACTCTATGAATACTAACCTTTATTATATCATGTGAGCCCCGTGTGTGTGGGTTTGGGGCTGAGTCCCTTCATCACCCACCGGCACCTGGCAAAGCAAAGGCACTAGGCACATACTTTCCGACTGCCTGAGCAATCGCTAAATGACCGCCTCGCTTGCGTCCCATCGGGCCACACTCTTCTGACAGTTTCCAATTTGCTTTAAATGGCTCCGGTCAACCGCGACTTCCTCCTGTCCTGGCGGTGTTAGTTACTCCCTCCTCTGGCTCACACTGCACCCTGGACATGGGCATTCGTTCATTCGTGCGTTCATCAATTCAGTAGACGTTTATTGATACGCTGAGGTGCCAGCTCTATGGCTTGGCTTCACCACCAGCCTGTGAATTTCCCCGGGGGCACAGCCCCTGTTGAGTCACCACTGCCTGGCACAGAGGAGGCCTCGTGGAGACAGATGTACCTTGTCTAGGTCCAGCTTGCACACGAGGACTGGGGATCTGGGCATGTCTGCCCCCTCTGTGCCCCCGGCAGGCCTGCTCACCTCTCGGATGACCTGTGGAGAGGACACACAGCTGTGAGCAGGTGGGCAGGGATACTGTGGAGGCAGCAGGAATGGGTTGATGTGGCCTCCTGCCACACGTATGGGGCCCATCAGGGTTTGACACGGCTTTCTCCTGTGTCTACCCCTTGAATCGAAAAGTCAGAGGGCTGGGAAACAAGAGGCGTGGCTTCTAGACCTGGCTCCGTTGCTAATTAGTTGTGTGGCTTTGCGAAAGCCATTTTCTCCTCTGGGCCTCGCCTTCCCTGTCTGTAACATGGGGATAATACTGGCCCTCTGCTTACGTCCTTGGGTTGCCTGAGGACCAGTGCGATCGTGGGTGTGAAGGGCCACGTGAACCAGGACGCCCTGCACAAGCGTGAGGGACTGTCTTCTGTGACCGTGCGGAACCTCCGCATCAGCCTGTAGGGTGGCCGGGGCCGTCTCCTCCATTTTGAAGATGTGGGAGCTGAGATTCCATGGCATTCACATGACCTGAGCATGAAATCAGAATGGCCACCACTGGTTGCTCACCAATCCGTGGCTTTACGTGGGTTATCCCACTGTATCCCCATAGCAGCCTTGAGGGGCAGGGACAAGTGGGATCCCCATGTCACAGATTAGGATGATGGGGCTCTGAGAATGAAGCCATGGTTGCCTGACCTTAACTTCTGGACTAATGACCTGCCAGCATCGGGATGTCAAGACTGTCCCCAGTCCAGGCTCAGTCTTTAGTCTCAATCTCCAGTCTAGGGCTCCTTCTGCTGCCCCACCCGGCCCCTGGAGGGCAGAGTCTCCCCCAGAAAGCAGGTTCTCTCACTTCCTTCCCCTCCTGAGACAAAGATAATGAGCAACACTAAACATCCCAGGGGAGAGCTGGTTGTCACAGGAAGGAAGGGAGGCTAGGGAGGGAGGAAGGTGTTTGGTTGCTTTGTTTCAGCAGGAAGATCAGAGGAAAAGGCAGAAAGGTGTCAGAGTGAAAGAGGGGCAGGGTGCAGGGACATGGCCGGCGGTAAGGGACTGGGGATAGGGGCCCCACCACCACCCCACAGTGATCATTCACAGTTACTAAGTACTTCCTGCCTAGGGGGCACCCTATTAAATGCTCTCTAGAATCTTTACAAGAACCATTTTACAGAAGAGCAAACTGAGGCACAGATAGGCAAAGTCATTTGCAGAAGATCACATAGCCAATAAGTGTCACTTAGGCCTGGGACTTGAACTCAAGTCCGTGCGCCACCAAAGTCCTCCCCTGTCATCACTATGGCACCCTGCCTATGGCCTTTGGAGGAGATTTCCTTGCCAACTTCTAATCCTGGCTCAAACCACTCGGTTGTGTGACCTTTGGCAAGTCACGTCAGATTCCTGTGTCTCAGTTTCCTCATCTGTACAATGGGAACGATAATAGTCCTATTGCAAACAGTAAATGAGGTCATGGATGTGAAGCTCTTAGCGCAACACATGGCACGAAGTAAGTGCTCAGCATATGGTAACTCTAATTGTTCTGCAGTCAGAGGCAAGATGCAGAAGCCGGACCACAGGTGGAGGTTGCAAGCATGCACATTTCACCTAAGACAGGAAGGAGTTTTCCTGTTGTTTTTTTTTTTGTTTTGTTTTGTTTTTTGTTTTTGTTTTTTTTAAGGATTAGCTTTATCTACTGATAAAATTAGCTTCCTTTAAAGATATCAAGCTCCCCATTCCAGGAGGTACACATGTGCAGCCTGGACAAGCCCACAGTAAGGGTGTCAGAAAGGGGATTCAAGTAACTAGAAGGAAGGCAGGACTCCAGCCTGGGGTCTGTCTCCTGGAGATGTCTGAGCCCACTTCCACGAGTAAGCCCTCGCCATGCACAGGTCGCCGATCACCACCCCTCCCCTGAGCAAGGCCTGCTCTCCCAGGGATGAGAGCCCACTGTGCTGAGAGCCGGGCCTGGGAAGAGAGGAAGGAGGGGCAGGAGGCGTGGGGCAGAGAGGGCACAGTACCTTGAGCCACTCCTCGGCTTGCTCCCGGCTCTGTAGTGCCAGCACCAGCACCTCGGTAGCCCCCTGGGAGAAGCGCAGCTCATGCCTCTTGTGCCGGCTGTCCTTGGGCACGTAGATGACACTGCAGATATCCAGAGCCAGCCTCAGATGCGGCTGCCGGTCCTTGGAGCTTTTGTAGCACTGGGCAGGAAGAGATGGGGTCACCCTTCTGGAGGGGAGGGTGGAGGAGGACTTGGGGGAGCTCGACCTACCCCACAGAGACCTCCCCCACCAAGCCCAGCTGTGGGCCCTGCATGAAGACAGAGGCTGTGGCTATTCATCCCAGAGAAGAGTAGTCTGGAAAGGGGGCATTTTTGGACAATCTTCAGATCTCAAGGGCTACTGCGGGGCCCCAGGGGCACAACCACCCATCAGGAAGAGGCAGATTTTAGCATAAAACTAGGAAGACCATTCTAGTCTAAAGAACCAGAGAAGACACAGCCCGGCTCGGGAGGAAGCCAGCTCTGTGCTCCTAATGGGCTACCTAGCAGGAATGTGGGAGAGAGAATTCTAGGCGTGATGGAAGACTGGGCTTGGTTTATCAATAGTTTATCAATAATGATTATCACTTCCCAATTCTTATTATGAAGCCAGCATTACCTTGATACTGAGACCTGAAAATGACATTCCAAAAAAGAAAAATGATAAGCTCATCTCAACCTGGTTGCAAAAGCCCTACAAAAAAATTAGCAAATGGAATCTGACACATATAAAAAGCATACTGTATCAAGACTTTATTTATTCTTTATTTATTCTGGGATTGCAAGAGTGCACTAGCCTTTAAAAACCAACACTATAATTCATCATATAAGTAGAAAAAAAAGAAAAGTCACATCTATCAATAGACACAGAATAGGCATTTGATAAAATTCCCCACCCATCTGCAGTATAAATGAGCAAACTAGACCTACAGAGGGGGGACTTCCTTAATGTGATAATAAAGACCTTCTACAGACCTGTCACAGCAAATATCAGCCTTAATAGTGAACTTTGTAACTCTCCCTTTGAGCTCTGGACTGAGACAAGGGCGTCTGCTCTTCCACCGACATTTACATTGTGTTGGAGATCCTAACCAATGCAATATGTCAAGAAAAAAAATGGCCTAAGGAGTGGGAAGAAGGGTCATGACCTTGGGACTGGTTCTGGCCTGGGGTGAGCTTCTCACTGCTCCAGGATGAAAAAAATGTCATGTTTCAAATGAGTATCTGTTGGGCAAGGCTTGTCAACAGACTTGGGGTTAAACAGCTATGAATATTTTTGAATTATGTCTGCATTCCTACTCTGGAATTAAAGGCACATTTTCTTTTATGAAATGATGGCAAATTAAAAAAAAAAACAAGAAAGCAAGTTCCATTGTGAGTTCTGCATGGGCTCAGTTTTAGAAAAGACAGATGTGTGGAAATGAGGGTGGAAATATGTATATTAAAACTTAACAGTGGTTAGCCCTTGATCAATGGGATTGTAGGTGGCTTTTGAAAAATGGTTTTCATCATGTTTTTCTCTAGTTTTATAAATGAACACATTTACTTGACTAATGAAAGCAACAAACATTGTTTTAAAGTGATTGGGGCGCCTGGGTGGCTCAGTCAGTTAAGTGTCTGACTCTTGATTTTGGCTCAGGTCATGATCTCACGGTTCATAGGTTCTAGCCCCTACGTCTGGCTCTGTGCTGACAGTATGGAGGCTGCTTGGGATTCTTTCTCTCTCTGCCTCTCTTGTGCTCATGCTCTTTCTCTCTCTTTCTCTCTCTCTCCCCCCCCCCCCCCCCCCCCGCTTGTACACTTTCCCTCTGTCTCTAAAAAAAAAATAAAATAATTTTAAGTGATAAAAAATTCATTCCTGGCAAAACAAAACTTGGCAACGTCTTTATCAGGTCTTTGAATATGTGTGTGTGTGTGTGTGTGTGTGTGTGTGTGTGTGTGTGTTTCCATTCTGCTCTAGTGGGAGAGCCTCTGTGCACAAAGCAAGCCCAGAGGAACTGAGGCAGACATGCCTGCACACACACACACACACACACACACACACACACACAAGTAAGGCCACGTGAGGCCCAGAGGCACATATCCGCAGCCACTCACCAGGAGCTGGTCCTCCTTGATGACGGTCAGCTGCTTGGCCCATTGCCCGAAGCGCTTTTTCCGCAGCAGGAAGGCACATATCCTGCAGTCCCTCACCAGGTGCATGGAGGCCTCCTCCGAGGGCCACTGGTGCGTGGGCTGTGGCCCTTTCCCTTCCTCCTCCTCCTCGTCGTAGGACTCGTAGGAGCTGCTCATTGCGTCAGAGTCGTTGTCTGCAGGAACCACAGGAAAGGACCCGCTACTGTGTCATTGCCTGGGAGGCACCTCCATACCCTTGTGCAGATGTCCTTGCCCCGGGGTCCCGGGACCAGGAGGGGGTGGGCGTGAGGTGTGATCGTGGTGATCGCTAACCCCTGCATGGGCACCATGCTGTATAGATTTACCACTGGCCTTGCGATCTCGGTGACTTCACTTCTCAGAGTCCAGCTTTCTTATCGGTAACATGGTCATAATGAAGGACAGTATCTACCTCATCCGGCTGTGAGCATCAGTGAATGCAGAGCGTTCAGCCCAGTGCCTGGCACTCGGCGGGCACTCAGTGAACATCGGCTACTGTCATTCCCCCAACAGCTTCACATCCACAATCTCAAGGGACTCTCACAGCACCCGCAAATCCCCATTTTATACAGAAGGCAACTGGAGGCTCAAAGAGAATAAATGACTCATTTGAGGTCAGTCACCAAGGATCAGGGCGAGGGTTAGATCCAGGGCTCCTGCAGTGGTCCTTCCACTGAACCCTGGAGTCACTGAGTACCAGGGCTTGGGGCTTCTGTGGTGACCCAGAGGGGCTGGCACACACGTGTATTCCAAGGATCAGGTCAGGCCTGCTCTCTGAGGACAGAACCCTTCTGAATACCTGCCCCATACTTACAGGAGTTCTTTAGCTCCCCATTCATCCTGGTCGCAGGGTAGCTGCTGTCTGCATCCTCATAGTAGCCGTCCATGATGGAGTGGGCTGGGCTGCAGCCATCTGTGGGGTTGGTAGAGGGAGCAGCACCTTGGAGAGAGACAGGCAGACTGCAGGGGCTGTGGCTGGGGAAGACCCCAGACACCCTGGCCCTGCTTGGGGAAGAGACAGTGCAGCTCCCCACAGCTCCCTGGCCGTGGTGAGGGGCCTCCTCTCTGCTCTAGCTCCCCACATGCTCTCTGTGCTCCTGTGACCAGGAGCTGCCCTGCTGGGCCCTGTCACACCTCCAGGCTGTGTTCATGCTATTCTGTGTGCTGTCTTAGCTTTTGCTAGAGAACTCCTACTCATCCTTCAATACCCAGATCAAAGATCTTTCTTCTGACCTTCTCGGGCAGAGAATAGTCAGCCCCTCCTCAGTGATCCCACAGCATTGGGGGGTGTGTGTGTGTGTGTGTGTGTGTGTATCTTGGTCACAGCTCTGATCCCTGTACGGCAAGGAGTGGTGCTCCAGCTGCCTGGGCTTAGCCCCCCTTGTCTTCTGTCACCTCAGTCCTTCCAGTCCCTTCCTGATGCATATGCCTGCTCCCTCTGGTGAAAGCGATTCTCCTAAACCTCTGTGGCTATACCACGGAGGAACTGGACTAAAGAAGATAATGGTAGTGCTTGCAACAGTGACCACAACAGCTGTCTACATGGAACTTTCCCAGCACATTCCCACTGAGCTGGCAGCACAGCGCAGGGGTGGGGGCTATCTTAAACTGTATTCTGCATCGGAGCTACCGGGGTCTCTTTAAAATGCAGATGCCCAGGCTGTGCCCCCAGAGATTCTGATTCACTGGTGTGGGCTGAGCTGAGGAATCTGCATTTTTTTTAAAAGCCTATTTAATAGGGCATTACAAAACATGGAAAAATAAAAACTACACGGAAGTTCAAGAAATCGGATTTTTTTTTCAACAATTAAGATTATTTTGATCCAGATGGTCGCTGGGGCATGCTCTGAAGGTCAGCGGGTTAAGGGCACGTGCTTTGGGTTGGATCAGATTTGAGATCAAATTTGTCGCCACCATTTGTTTAGTGACCTTGGGGGGAAAATCCCACAGTTTCTCTGCATTTCAGGGTCTTCACCCTAAAGTGATGTGAACAGTGCCCACCTTGGATGAGTGATAAAATGCATATAAGCTCTTAGCACAGTGCCTGGCACACAGAATGTGCTAGACGGATGCTAGATGTCATTATTATTTTCACCTCCTTTGATTCCCATAATGCAGGGAGATAGGTATCGGCCCCATTTTACAGATGAGGAAACTGAGGCTCCACACAGTTTGCTAGTGACAGAGCCTGGATAAGAACTGAGGTTGCCTGAGGTTGCCCGCTCAGGGAATAGGGGCACATACCTTCTTCCAGGAAGCCTTCCTTCTTCACCCAGTACAACTGGCTGTCAAACCACACTGTTCTGCAACGTGCTGCTCTGGGCTCCCAGCCCCTACCATCCATCTGTTTCCTGAGAACAGCAGCACTCGAATTCCCAGCGACTGGGATACCCAGTGCTAGCTCCCAAGTGATGGCCCCAGCCTGCCCTTCCCAGCAGGCTCTCTGAAGCCTCAGATGCTGGCAACATCCTGTGAGGTGGATGGTGGCGGGAGGTGTGATGGGGAAGAGGGAGGGGACACCCGGGGCAGTGCTCTTGAACACCTGGCAGGGCTGGACACCGGGTCAGAGGAAGGATACTCCCTGATGGGCTTGGCGCCCTCTCCCTGGTCAAGCTCCCTGACCCTTCCTGAGGCCCGCCCTTCCCTCCTGCCCCAGGATCCCTGCTGCCTCATCTGAGGGGAGCCATGAGCTCCCTGGGGAGGTGGAGGGGCCTCACCCAGCTGAGGGGCTTGACCTGGGATTCAGGGCCCGGCAGCGCTTTGTCTCCGCCCTCCTCCCCTGTCCTCAAGTGGAGAACAGAACAAAGTCACCTGCTTCCCGTACAAACTGCCCCTTGCAGCCCCACAGACACCAAGAATCTCAAGGCTGAGGACAGCCACTGATCCCCTGGTCCAACCCCAGCACTTCACTCTGCTTTAACTAGTTTATTAGTGGTGAAAATAATATACCGCAGTAGCCCAGAGGTGGAGAGAACCCAGGCGTCCATCAACTGATGAAAGACTAAACAAAACGTGGTCTCTCCCTACACTGGAATATTACTTGGCCATAAAGAGCAAATGAGGGCTGGTACATGCAGTGACGCAGATTAACCTTGGGAACACTACGCTAAAGGGAAATAAGCCAGACGCAAAAGGCCACACACATTGTATGATGCTATTCACGTGAAATATTCAGAATAGGCAAATCCATAGGGGCGGAAAGCAGACTGGTGGTTGCCAGGGGCGCAGGAGGAAGGCGAACAAGAACGACTGCTTAATGGGGATGGCGTTTCCTCTTTGAGTGATGAAAAGGTGTGGGAACTGGCTGCACAGTGCTGTGAATGTACTAAATGCCACTGACTGCACACCCGTCAAATGGTTGACATGGTCCATTTCATGTTATGTGCATTTTGTTACAATACAGAAAAAATGCCCAGGGTAAAAAGCACAATCAGTACAAAAGAGTATGAATGGGAAAGTATGTTCTCTTCACCCAGATTTCCATTCAATTCCCACAGGGGAATGCTGTTGACAGTTTCTTGCATATCCCAGGAGAGTCATTTAAATGAATGCAGGGATGCGTGTACCCCATCAAGGAACAAATGGAATCCTATTAAATGCAGTATTCTGCAGTGTTTGAATGTTTTTCAGTGGCTGTATCTTGGAATTCATTTCTGATCGGCACAGACAGACCTGTTTTATTTATTTTTTGGCGGTTGGAAGATATTCCACTGAGCTACTGAATGACAGGATAGCATCGCATAAACATTATCTCATACAAGTTCAACTACGAATGCTGGGGCACACAAAGACCAGGATAGAGTCTCTTGTGTGTCACGTGAAGTTCCTATATCCAAGCCAGTGACTTCTCTGATCCTCAGAGAAACACCCATTTGTTTCACTGCGGGAGGAAACCCATTAAGAGGTTGGTCAAAAGCAGAGACTCTTTGTGGTCGATTTAAGAGATTTTTCAAGTGTAATTTGCACCAGTGCCCTCTAAATTATTTTATCGGGTCCACCTATCAGTAAAAATGTAATCATATAATGTACTTCCATTTATTTATGGGCAAATTATATGCATATATGTCTCTCTCTTATATGTATAGACTGTTTACAAGCATTATGCTATTATTAGATTATAAAGACTATAACTCTAAAACATTGACATGGAAAGGTTTTAAAAGAAGTGTTGAGCTAAATATAAGTAAAGTTTCTATAACTTCCTACATTGTTTTGTGAATTCCCTGGGGTGACCACCCTCTACATGGGAGACCTTTTGATTTCAGCCATGTGCTTTTTTATCCTAGGCACTGACTTTGTAACCTCGCCCACCTAGAAGATGCGGTCCTGCTAAGTACGAACCGTCTCACCAGTCCACCGAGGAGGAGCACTTAGGCCAGTAGCAGGTTCAGTGCTAGGACCCAGGATGCAGCGGTCATTTGTGCACCTCCATCCAGGCACATCTATATCCATGGATCCAGCCCCTTTCTTATTTTCAGGGCAGGGAAGGGAGTTGTCCAAGGCCGCACAGAACTGGGACTGGAACCTAAGCCCCTGATCCCTGGGGCCATGCCCACTGACCGCCCTCCCAGGCCACCATTAGAGAGGCCAGGTTCTCAGGACGTAGGCGGGGCTGGACGGTGCTGGCCTTGGAATGCCAGCCCCAGCAGGACAGTCCTGCAGGGGATGAGAACTTACTGTGGGAGCTGATGTACTCAGGGGACTTGCCCGGTCCCAGGGGAAGGGCCTCTTCATAGTAGTCCTCAGGTGGGGGCCTGTTGGGAAGCGGTGGAGGCAGGTCGGCTGCCTGAAGGGGGACAAAGGAGGCGGATGAGACCTAGGTGGCCAGGAGAGCGGAGGGAACAGGCGGAGGGACGGGACGAAGCTGGGGCAGGGGGAGGCCGGAGCCCCTAGGAACCGTTTCTGAATGGAAGCCATAACTTGTGACAGTGGCAGAAGGGCAGAGGTGGGAAGCTGTTTGCCGACAGTTTGCTTGGTTCTCTCCTCCTTCCCCAACTTGTTGAAGTATCAGGGCTTCTCTGTAATATCTAAAAGCTGTGTGGGCTGCCACAGAGACGTAGTTAGTGCTTTTGATTAAGCACATGCAGAATTATCAAAAGCTACAGTGACTTCTGCAATACTCTAGAACCCCATCTCTATTCAGGTGAGGAACAGCAGGACAAGTAAATGGAACGCGTGTGACTTAGCGAGGCAATAATGCCTTAGGCTCTGGGGCCAGGGAACCCCTGCTCTACCGGGATTAGGCTCCATCGCTTACTAGTGGTGGGACACTGACATGTCACTCTAAGCCTCAGTTTCTTTACCTGTAAAATGGGGACATTAATGGCGCCAACCTCCATCAGTTGTTGGGAGCGTGTAAAGGACGCCATAAGGGGTCAGTAATTGGTACCACTGGATGGTGATGATGATAGTGAATTAGGTAGTTGACAGATAATGTTTGATGTGATTATGGGCCCCTTCCCTCAATTCCTTGGACAAAGGCTGGGAACCCTAGACATGATCCACACCTTTATTTTATAGGTGATAGGCTCAGAAAGGAAAGGTGATTTGCCCAAGACCACACAGCCGCAGGGGGGAGGGCAGAGGGCCACCAACTCCTGGTCCAGAGCATTCCCCACACTCCATGTTAATTATCACGGCAATCAGAAGTTGGGGTGGGGAGCATCCCATGTGCTTAAAGGGAAGGGTCAGTTCACTGCATCATCCCTGCTCAGCATGAGCACAGTGAGCACATCATGAGCCAGTGAAATATTGTCACAGCCTGTTTCTCCCTCCCTTCCTCCTTCCCTTCCTTCCTTCCTTCCTTCCTTCCTTCCTTCCTTTTCCTTCTTTCCTTTCTTTCTTTCCTTTTCTTTCTTTTCTTTCTTTTCTTTCTTTCTTCTTCCTTTCTTTCTTCTTCTATTCTTTCTTTCTTCTTCTTCTTTCTTTCCCTTCCTTCCTCCTCCCTCCTCCATTCCTTTACCTTCTTCCTTCCTTCTTTACTTCCTTCATTTTCTCTTTCCTTTTTCTTTATTTTCTTTTCTTTCTTTTCCTTCTTTTCCTTCCTTCCTTCCTTCTTTCCTCATCCTTCCTTCCTTTTTCTTTCTTTCTTTCTTTCTTCCTTCCTTCCTTCCTTCCTTTCTTTCTTTCATTATTTATTCATTTGAGAGAGAGGGGGGTGGAGAGAATCCTAAGCAGGCTCCACACCCAGCAAAGAGCCCGACTCAGAGCTTGATCTCACGACCCTGAGATCATGACCTGAGCCAAAATCAAGAGTCAGACGTTTAACCAACTGAGCACCCCCCTCCCCGTTTCTCCCCTCAGAACAGGGTCCTACACAGCCAGGAGGGTCCCAGGCGTTAGGGGGAAAGCTCCCCTCATCACTTCAGAGGGACAGAGGGCTGGAGGATGTGGGAACCCAGGCTGTGACTCACATGTCTCAGAGGTGGGCTCTTGGCTGGCTCAGGGCTGGCTCCTTTGCAGGGCTCCCCGTCATCCTCTGGCAGGTCCCGGAGGTCACTCAGGTCACAGTCTACCGCGGGTCAGGCCATTGGGGCAGAGAAAGCCAAGGATGAGCACGGTCAAACGGGAAGAAGGCTGGATTTGGGGTCAGGAGGCCTCCACCCCCTCCTTTGTTAGTGACATTGGGCAAGTGACTTCATCACTCTGAGACCTGTTTGGCCTTCTCACCTGTAAACCGGTCCCAATAATCCCTCGCCTTGTCTGTCTGCCAGGGTTATCAAGAGGGTCCAATAAGACCCTACCTGGTGTGGTGCTTTGGAGGGTTTCAAGAGTTGGGCAGTGAAGGCAAAGTGTCTTCCCTCACTCAGTCTCTCAGTCCCCGAGACTTCCACCTGACCCGCAGCTCTCTCCATGCAGAATAGTGCTGTCCGCCCTCGGGAAGCAGCAGGGGCCACCACGCCCTGCCCGCCGCCCGGCCGGGCTGCTCCCATGCCCATGGTGCCACTCCGCTTTCTGCGGAGGCGCAGGGACCGCTCATCCCCGGGGCCAGGCGGCCAGTACCGGTGGACGTGAGTGGCAGGGGAGAGAGAGCACGGGACGCGCCACACCTTCTTTGGCCTGCGCGTTCATCCCTACCTCTCCTCCAATCCGGGGGATGATTCCCACGACCATACAGGCTCTGACTAGGCTTTCAGACCTGGCAGGGCCCAGGGAGGCCAAGCGACTTGCCCGAAGTGACTCAGCGTCGCAACGTCAGAGCCGGGCCCCCACCGCGTCCGCGTCCGAGGGCCCTTCCAGAGGCCAGGCAGGGGACTCCCACGCGCAGGGGGAGGACGGCTCCCAGTGCAGGGGTGGGAGAGGGCCGCTCACCGAACTCCTCAAAGAGGGACTCCACGAAGCTGGGCCCGGAGTGGAGGTCCGCTGTGTTCACATACAGGCAGGAGACTTCTTTGGCTGTGGAGAAGAGGGGTGAGTACGCCGGCAGTGAGGAGGGAGGGGGACCTGTCGCCTCTGAGGAGGGCCCGGCCTCCCCCTCCTGCTACTGGGACTCGAACCCACCGGGACGTGGCACCACGGACCGCGTGCGCGCGCACCCTGCGTGAGTTCCCGGGTTCTCAAACTTTGTTCTTGTTTTTATTGTACCTGAGCATCTCCTTCTGCAAGTGAAACGGGGCCCAGGGCCCGGCACTGGGGCTGCTCTGGGGACTGCCAGGGGACAAACAGGGCCGAGCACAGTGGGCCAGCCGTGGCCCCTCCCACAGTGCTGTGAGGGCTGCTGATGACATCGGCCTGTTCTGTCACCGGAAGTGAGGCTCCGAGAGTCACCCAGTGGTGACACCCCCCCCTCCCTCCACGCCCCCCCCCGCCCCCGCCCCCGCCCCGGTCACTCAGACCCCTCCAACACTGCGGGACACGGCACAGCTCGTCGGAGCTGACTCAGCTCTGGACTTCGCAGTGATCACCTCGCGGGGCGGACGAGGACGCCTGCCGCTGAGCACACGGCGGGCGATGTGCGTGCTGCGTGGTGTGTGTGGAGCATGGGTTGCGTATGTGAGTTTCAGTGGCTCGAGGGCAGAGGCGTACGAAGAACACGCCCAGGGTGGAGAAGGAACAGAGTGGATGAGGACGTGGGCCACGCGGCGAGCCCTAGCCTTCCTCGTGCCGCAGGCCCTGGGGAGTTACTGAAGGTTCTTGAGGAGCCGGGGGCAGAGTGCCAAAGGCTGACCTGGGAGGGGCTGCAGGCTCTGCAGGATGGAGGCCACAGCCATCTTCTTCTCCAGGGCAGTGTCGCTCAGGTCCTCGTGGTCCAGGAGGCTGAGCAGTCCCGTGAGCTCGGGGAGCAGCTGCTCCAGCGCTGGGGAGGGAGCACAGCCAGGGCTCCCGGTCAGGATCCGGGCCCCGCCTCCGTCCACTAGAGGCCGGGGAAGCAGGGGCCGGAGAGCAGGGCGGGCGCCACAGGGAGACCTCAGAAGCCCTCCCACGGCTGTCCCAGCCGCTGGCCAGTCGCCTCCCGAGGGAGAGTCCTCAGTGAACCCTGATGCTCCTCTGGGCGCCCCCACTCTGCCTCAGACCCCATATGGCCTTGGCTTGAGGACTGACCCTCCCGAGGCCAGCCTGGCAACGCTGAGCCCTGAGCAGAGGCTCTCGGGCCTGTCTTTGCCCCAGCACGAGGGGCCTTTGTCACTGCAGCTCGAGGCTCAGTGCGGGTCCCAGGCCGGAGCTCCCGGCCATCCAGCACACAGGCAGGAAGGGAGCCTTCCTGTCTCATCAGTTCATACGCTTCAATCTCTGGAACCTTCTGTTTCCGGTGCCTTGGTGGGAGCCAAACTAAACATTAACCCTTCCCACCCCAGGCCCTAAACCGTTATCACCAGTCCTTCTGTGTTCACCAGCGGTTTTCAAACTGGAGTGTATCTAGGAATGACCCGGGATCTCGTCAAAACGCGGAGGCTGGCTCAGGTCTGGGGCAGGGCCTGAGACCCTGCATGTCCAGGGAGCTCCCAGCTGCTGCTGACGCTGCTTCTTGAGAGCACACAGAGCTGCGACATTCGACAGCACACAGTCCTTTAAAGACCGGAGCATGCCACAGCCATGAGGTTATGATGTCTCCCTGTCCCAAACGGTAGCTTGGGACTTGGTGCGCCTGAGACCAAAGACCAGCCTCGTTACAGTAGTAGAAACACTAAGAGCTAACCGTGCTGAGAGGCCTGGGTGCCTCAGCCGGTTAAGCATCCGACTCTTAATTTCGGCTCGGGTCGTGATCTTTTAGTTCGTGGGGTCGAGCCCCGCATCAGGCTCTGCGCGGACAGCCGGAGCCTGCTTAGGCTTTTCTCTCTCTCTCCCTCTCTCGATCTCTCCTTGCCCCTCCCCCGCTCACCCTCTCAAACTAAATAAATAAACATTAAAAAAATAAATAAAAATAAAAGCTAACCACGTTGAGCAGTTATCGTGAGCTGTGCTACGCCTGTCATACGTATAGTCTCATTTGACTCCACGATCAAGCATTTTATGGCTCAGAGTGGTTAAATAACTCCTCCAGGGTCACACAGCCGGTGGAGCCTCAACTGGACCTGGTTTCCTCACTCACTTTCAACCATGGCACTATACTGCCTTACAGTATTTTATACATGCCTGCCAACAAGTTTTGGGATAGGTCCCATGATCACACGTGCTTTTTAGAGGAAGCAACCAAGGCTCAGAGAAGAGAAGTGACGTGCTTGCAAATACACAGACGCCTCAGGAGAGCCAGGCCTTCGGCTACCGCCTCTGGACTCCCAGCCCCCCGTGTTTCTCTCCACTCTGGGCCCCCTAAGGAAACAACCAGACTCTGGCTTGCAGTTACAGGGGCTGGGTGTGTCAGAGGGGCTGTAGCATTGTGCACAAGAGAACCGGCCCTGGGACCAGACTCCCGGGTTCAAGTTCAGGCTCCAGCATTCCTTCATTGTGGGACCTTTGCAGATTACTTAGCCTGTGACTCAGTTTCCTCCTCTGTACACGGGGGTAAGAACAGCACCTGCCTTAAATGGCTGCTGTGACGATTAATCATGTCCTGCGTGAAAAGTGCTTTGCCCCACGCAGAGTAAATGCTCACCCCAAGTCAGCTGTGACTGCTGTCATTATAGTATTTATTTACCATGCTGGTCTGTGCTGGGAGCGTCCGCTCCCTCAGTAGGCCGTGAGGCTCTAGACGGTGTAGACTGTGCTAGGAATCTCAGCTTCCTTAGCATCTAGTCTGGGGCCTGCTCAGTGCCCGGGCTCCACGCACAGATGACCACATCAGGACCTTTTTTGTAAAAATAGAAATCTTACATACAGATAGCGGCAGTCGTTGGAAAAACGTGGCGTGGCCGCCGTGGCAGTCTCTCTGTGGCATTCCCTCGTCACCTCAGATTTGTTGTAAATGAGCCGAAGGCCGATCCTGTCACCTACACTGAGCTCCCTCCGCCGCGGGGCGCTGAGGCAGGGGCTTTGCGAGCACGGCACAGCTCATCTGTGAGCAGGTCGCGCTGGGATGCCCTCGAACTGAGGCCGAGGAAGGCTGTGGGATGGCTGCACGGCTTGAAAGAGGTGAAGCCAGGCTGATTCTACGTTTGTGTGATTCCTGGAGCTGTTGAGTCGCACGACGGCAGGGGGCGCCGCTCGCCTCCACAGCCCAAGTGCAAGGGACCTGGAGGCCCTGCTTCCTCCAGGGCCCGAGCCCCTGCACTGCCGCCTGAGCGAGGCTTCTAGGTGGGTGGGTTTCCCTCCTGGAAGCAGGAAACCACTTAAAATCATAACATCATTTTAGGTAAATTTTAGGTGTTGCAAAGGAAATCTTTACAAACGGAGTCACAGACCTCTCTGGCACCTTCATCAGATATATTGAAAGTTAACTTGGTTCTAAAATATTTACTGAGCCTGATTACACGCCACTCGGGGGATTCGAAAATGAATAAGACGTTGTTCCAGTGGGTATGCTCCCTCTCCGTCTCTCTCTGTCTCTGTCTCTCTGTCTCTGTCTCTCTCTCTCTCACACACACACACACCTTATCATATACCCACGTCATTACACACAAGGGAGGCCATGCTAAATGTTACCAGGAAGGCACCGCAGGGGACCATGGCAGCTTTCTTGTGGCTCGCAGCCATGGTTCGTATTCGAAAATTCCCGACACGGCTCTGCTATCATGTGGGAATGTCAAGGCCATGGGGCACAGTGACTGTTTAGCCCTCTACCAGTGGCTCTGCAACTTTCTGGCCTGGGGACTCCTTTGCACAATCGAAAAGATTATCAAGGACTCCAAAGAACTTTGGTTCTATGTGGGTTATATCTGTCGATCTTGACTGTATTACAAATTAAGGCTGAGAATGTTTTAAACCAGGAGAATACACAGGCACACATCCCGTTAGCTTTCAGAGCTGTCGCGTCATCACATACGACACAACCTCTGGAAAACTCCACTGCAAACATGAAAGAATGGGAGTGAAAAAACACATACGGGAGGGCGCCTGGGTGGTTCAGTCAGTTGAGCGTCCAACTCTTGATTTCACCTCGGCTCATGATCTCACAGTCGTGAGATCAAGCCCCGCCCACACCCAGCTCTGTGCTAGGTGTGGAGCCTTCTTGAGACGCTCGCTCTCCTCCTTCTGGCCCTCCCCTGAGCACACGCACTCTCTCTCTCTCTAAAATAATAATAATAATAGTGGGGCACCTGGGTGGCTCAGTTGGTTAAATGTCTGATTGCGGCTCAGGTCATGAGCTCATGGTTCATGAGTTCGAGCCCCGCATTGGGCTCTGTGCTGACAGCTCAGAGCCTTAGAGACTGCTTTGGATTCTGTGTCTCCCTCTCTCTCTATCTGCCCCTCCCCTGCTAGCCCTCTCTCTCTCTCTGTCTCTCTCAAAAATAAACAAACATATAAATAAATAAATAAATAAATAAATAAATAAAGACATATGGGGTCTGAGTACTATATAAAAGTAGTTTTGACTGCGTGGACTCCCAGAAAGCATCTTGGGGCATTGCCCCCCCCAACCACACCTTTCTGAGAATTGCCAGCCTTCAATGAATGACCTCAGATTTGCTAAGTCTGCCCCTCTTGTCCATTCCTCCCTCCCGTCCTTTGGGTCTGTCATTTTGTGCTGAGGTCCCAGAAGATTCCTTCTCGCTGCTGTCAGCCAGTGTCTGTTTGTGGCAGCATTCCTGCTTCGAAAGCCTCTTCGGCTTCCAATTTGAGGTTTGTTGCAGTTGTTTCTAAAGCGAGCACAATCAGGTTGTGAGTGAGTTCTCGGCACTGAAATGCGGGAGTTGCAGGACCCAAGCTTTGTAAACAACTTTTTGAATGTTTTTCCCTGCTTGTTAACGGGATTCCTAACATGGGACCCTGACTTCTAAAAATGTTCTTGGGTAATGGAGGCATGGTCACAAAAGTCCAGGCAGAGCAAAGGAGAAGGCGGGAACCAAGCAACGCTGGGAGAAGCAGATGGGTAGCAAGGAGACACCTCGTGCCCGTGGTGGCTTTTGCAGCCTGCTTAGAGGAGCACAGCGGCAGGCAGCAGGTGGTGGGTGGTCCAGGGAGAGTCACACAGCATTTCTCAAGTGCGGCTGGCTGGCGGAGGGAGCATGAGCTAGTGGGGAAAAGCTCAGCCTCCGGGCAGTGAACCTGTGAGAAGTCTCCCGAGGGCCGAGCAGTTACTGTGTGCAGGGCAGTTAGGGCGTGCCCTCCCGTTTAATCCTCAGAAACTGCACAGGAGGGACGTAGCATTGCTAACTGCGCCCCACGGAGGGAGGGAGCGGAGGCTCAGAGAAGTGAGGCTGCCCAACCAGTAAGTGGTAAGGCCGGGCCTGGAGCCCAGGTCTGTCTGACTTCAAAGTGTGCACCTGTGCCTGAATCCTCCACCAGAAAACATGGGCTCAGGGCAGCGGAGGCCGGGCCTGGGGAAGGAAGGAGGCAAGTGGCCCCTCAGAGCCCTCCTGCCAAAGGGCTCTGGGCCAGGACATCATCAGACCTCCTGACCAGGGGTCCCCACACTGGCTGGGTGGAGACCCTTACTGTGGGGCTGAAATTCTTGCTCAGTGACTCTCTCCACTGGGCCCGCAGGTGAACTTCAGAGCCCTCACTGTGAAGATCTCCAGGAAGAAAAACAAGCTCCTCAAAGCATATACCTGACTCAACCCCAGGATCTCAGCCCAGAGACACCTTTACACCCTCCTGGATACCGGGGAGCTTTCAGCCAGTGTTTGGCTCTGCGAAGACAGTACAGAACCGCCCCCCTGCCCACCCCGCTGAGAGAAGGCGTGTGCAAAGTGCCGAGAGCAGAGACACGTCGATAGCCTGTATCCGAAAACGTTCATCTCTCTCCTTATCTCGTCTTAGCACAGAACTTCCCCCCTCCTCCTCCGTCCCTCTCATGCTGTGGCCCTACCTGACTTCCCAGCCTGTCCTTGCTGGGATCCCCACGCCCCCTACACTCCCATCCAGACTGCTCACACTCCCTTACACGCCCTTCGTGGACAGAGCTCTGGAATTACACGGGACACGAGTATTCTCTCGCCACGTTTTGGCCCAAGCTAAGTGCTGTAACCCACGTAAAACAGCCCTTGTGAACCCTCGTAAAACAGCTGGCTTTCAGGTGCAGTGAACTCGGATGTGCCTTCTGTCGCGGCTTCGTCTTTAATGCCAGAAAACCGAAACCACAGGGATTGGAACCATCACGGAATTTAATTTGGAGAGAAAGCATATGGCCAGTGGTTCTGCTAGGCCTCACACAGACCGCCAGGACAGCAGCCTCACATTTTAGCAACAATAAGACTCCCAAGGGGGTTGTTGGAAAGGCAGATTCCCAGCCCGGCCCTCCTGATCTGGCGTGGCTCTTTCAGTAGGCCCTCTACTGGGACCCAGCAAGCTGCATTTTTTTTTTTTTTTTTTTTTAGTGTTTATTTATTTTTGAGAGAGAGAGAGTATGAGTGGGAGAGGAGCACAGAGACACACACACACACACACACACACAGAATCAGGTTCCAGGCTCTGAGCTTTCAGCACAGAGCCCGACGTGGGGGCTCGAACCCACAGACCGTGAGATCATGACCTGAGCTGAAGTCGGACGCTTATCCAACTGAGCCACCCAGGCGCCCCGGCAGCACGTTGCATTTTAACAAGTACTCCAGGTGATCCCAAGATGCAGCCTTTGAAAGAGGCTCGGCGGGAAAACGTATAACTACAAGGCACGTCTGTGAACATAGGGAACGTGGGAAGACCTTCCTCATTTCCTAAAACGTTCTCGTTTAGACACCACTTTTGAAATAACTGAGTGTCCAGCTGGGAATAAGGGCTCCTACAGAATATAAAGGGCCGGACCCAGGAAGCCTGCTTAGAGGAGCACAGCGATTAGGGCCTCGGGGTCACATGTGCTCCACTGCGATTCCTGAGATTCCTGAGCCACCACTTCCCAGCTGTACAGGGGTGGCACGCGAGGGAGCTCTGAGCCCTGGCCTTCTCATCTGGGTCGTGACAATGGTAGGATGGCCACCGCCTATGCTGGCCGAACTCGGTAGTCATGCTCATGGGGCACTCTGTCTGCGGTGCTGTGCCTGGAGCCAGCGGTCACTCGATCACAGCCATACCATTGTCATGGTTGCCGTTTCCTGATACTCCCCAGGGCCGCGCAGATTCCAGAGCACCGGTCAGAGAGGATTTGGCGACAGGTCTGCCGTAGTTGTGTAACGAGAGGTCCGTGAGGACAGGAGCTGTGTCTCAATCATACTGGCTGCCCGCTGAGCATTTGCTGAACATTTTGATGGGCTAGGGCAGTCTTCTCATTTTAAAGGTTTAAAGAGAAGTGAGCGTCCAAGAGGTTGTTTGACTTAACCGTGGTCACACAACCAATGGAAGATCAAAGTCCCTAGCGTTAGACTCACACGAAGCTTGCTGCTACTTGGCTGAGTCATCAAAGAGTGGCGAGGAACACAGGCTGTGCCCAGCCTGGTCCCTCCCAGCTTGGCCATTTTCCAGCTGTGGCTCTGGGGAGATTTCTTAACCCGTCTAAGCTTCCAGTTCTTTATCTGCAGACCGTGGAGATAATCACGGTAGCTGCTTCACACGGTCATTGTAAAGATGAAATGAAGCCATGCGTATGGGGCTCAGTGCACTGGAAAGGTGCCTCACCATTCGTGTGTGACCTCCAGGGGGTTTCAGGTGTGGGGGACAAGGGAGGGGGTATCGGGGGACAAGAGGACACCAGGGGGGGACCCTGCGAGCCTCATCACGTTGACCATTGATGGCGCTGGACTTGACACTGAGCTTAGGGTGGCTATGGCAGTAGGGGTAGGGGGGTAGGGGCAGTAGGCAGCCCCTTTACTCAGAGAGCTCACACCCCCAAGGACAACCCCCTCTCCCTTACCAGGTGGGGGGACATCTTCCAGCTGCAGGGGAATCCTATCCCTGCTGTCTCCAGTCAGGAAGGCTCTCGTTCACCAATTCCTAACCCGCCCCCCCTTCTATGTTCCCTCCTGGACCAGGTCCTGTCTGCTTTCTGAGGACAGACTGGGGCACTGGGACAGCATTATCTCTTATGTCTAAAGTTTATTTAGAGCCACGAATACATTTCATTGATCTTGTTTGGCTTAGCGGAGCCTTAGGGAGGTACAGTGAATTCCAGTGAGGAAAAGAACACAGGAAGAAATGGTTTAATCATTGTTTATAAAACTTCAGTCTTTCACTAAGTGGGACAGACAGGCTCAGAAACCCAAGATGGGTGATAATTGTTCTCTGGGATGCAAAATAGTTTGCCAAATAAAATTAGGAATCTATTTTAAAATGTATTTAAGATCAGACCACTAAGTATTTATTGTTACTGGTGAATACCCAACTAAGATCAATTTTCTCTCTGCTCCCCCACCCTCCCCATTTAAATCAAAATGAGATGGCACAGAGCAGAAAATAAGCCAGCAGGCAAAAAAGCACTGTTACTTGCTCCCAGGACTGCCTCCTTTCTGCACACCAGATGCAGCATGAATGACGCCTTCAAGCAAAAGTTCTTTACCACAGCCAGTATGGGTTCTAACGCAGGGAAGGTTGGATTTATTTAGAGATCTCAAAGGTAGAGTCTAATTTCCATAACAAGACACAAGTGAATAATTAACCTTCTGCAAACCACAGGTTTAATAACCCCGTTTCAGCACCTACATGGTCAGCCCAGTGGGCATTCTGACTTGTGAGATTTCATTCCTGGGGACCTTTTAGACTCTGGAATTTGTAAAAATGCTTGGAAACAGCTTGCAAGTTACCGTTTCAGTAAATGAAAAGCAGTGGGAGGAAATACAATTTCTCTCCCCCCCCCCTTATGTGACAAGCCTCTTTACGATAAAGATAACTCCTCCTTCTTTGTTTTCAAAGTCAAGAGAACATGCAGCAAACATGATTTAAAAATGAAAAAACAGGAAAG
Organism: Lynx canadensis; assembly: GCF_007474595.2. Lineage (NCBI taxonomy): Eukaryota > Metazoa > Chordata > Mammalia > Carnivora > Felidae > Lynx > Lynx canadensis. The sequence continues at coordinate 197,872,521 of NC_044303.2, forward strand.
TTGTCAGTACAGGGGTTTTTACAAAGGGCTCACGTGCTCCGTTTGTTTCAAGTTTTCTTTCTTATTTTCCAAACGGCAACATAACCCAGTTTCCATCTCATAAAGGCTCCTGAGCTGGAGAAAGAACCAGGGTGCTACGTTCACAGTTTTTGATCGTGTTTTGAGATGACTTTCTATATGCCGTGCTTTGGCAAGCTAACGCGTTCATGAGGTATGACGACCCATTGTAGGGACGGAAAGGCAGATCATCCTGGAAAGGAAAGCAGTCCACTTAGCAGGTGTGACCTCAGCGTTCGGGTTGGGGGGAAGGAACAGAGAGGAACCTTTCTGGTGGCCTTCCAACCCTGTGAGCCCTTCCAGAGAGACCTCCCTCCAGGCTGCCTTCCTGCTCCTTTCCTCACCCTCTAAACCCAGGGCCTCTGCGTATGCTGTTCCCTCTGCTTGTCAGAACTCCCTTCTCCTGCCAACCAGTAATGCCCTCTTCAGCTCTCAGCTCCCTCATGACTGCCTCAGGGAAGTTTCCCATTCTCCACTACCTCTGTCCCCCTACTTTACATGAGGATAGCATCACTCTCCCTGTGGTGTGGACCATAGTGAAATGTTCATTTAACTGCGCATTTCTTCAATTAACATCAGCGACCCCCACTTGAGCCTGAACTCTACGAGGGCAGGAACAGCCCCAGCTTCTGCAGGTGCCTGACACAGCGCATGCTTAAGGTACTTGAATGATGAATGAAATCTCATAAACAAGAGTTGGTAGTCAAGCAGCTAGTTAACACGATTTAAAAACCATGTCTATCATGGCGGATCAGCACCGTAAAAAGATGCCTAAAAGAAGAAAAAACTAGGTAACAATAGTCCCCGGGGAACAAAAGGAAGCAGAAGTCCAGTTTCTTACTTGGCTAAGCTCTCCAAACCCTCTTTGGTTGAGCTTGTAACCCTCGCCTGAGCATGGCTGCCAACAGATTTAGTGACGCCCGTTTCGTAGTTGGGGGATTTTAACCCCCAACATATAAATTAGGAAATAATAATGACTAACACGTATTAAGGAACCCAAACTAACTACTTGAGTTCAAGTCCCGTCCCCCGCGATGCCTAGCTGTGCGCCTCTGGGACACGTGCGCAACGGCCCCGTGCCTCGCGTTCATCACCAGTGACCTATGAGCCCACGTACTTCATCAGTGGGAACGGCGAGAATGCGTCTAGTCCAGCGTCTGGCACGTAGTAAGTTCTCAGTAAACAGTAGCAATTTACATCACTCTTCCATGCACCCCTCTGCTTTAAGAGACTTCTGTGTATTATTTACACACTTTAATTCTTATGACAAGGTGGGCTAGGCCCGTCGGGCAGGTCGCAGGTTGCAGGACGGGAAGAGCAGCGAGGGGCTCTTCAGGGGTGCCCGCCCCAGGGCTCCTTCGCGGCAGCTCCGGGTCAGCTCCGCAGGGGAGCCCCCACCTGCAGGCGAGGCCTGCAGCCCTGCGGCTTCTCTTCCGAGCTGCTGCTGCAGATCTCCCCATCGGGGGCCACGGGGCCGTCTCGCTTCCTTCCTCTGAATTCACAAGCGCTTCTCTCGGAGCCCAAGTGAAGGCCAAACAGTGGGCACGATGGTCCGCGCGGGTCGGACCAGCATTGTTGGTCACTAAAACAAACACTTCCTGTTGTCCCCGGGGGTTCGGGGAAGACCGCGGTTCACGTGGGCTGGAAAAGAAGGAAAAGGGAGCAGCGGAGAAAGCCAGCTGCAGAGCCAATGCCTCGGTGCTGACCGCTTGCCAGGAGTTAAATATAGCCCCTGTGCGAGGCAGGGCAGGGGGAGGTCACCTTGGAAGGCTTTTGTGTGTGTTCATTACCGCTGGCGCAGGAAACCCAATATCCTTCATGCCGAAGAGAAGGGTGCAGGTTTGACTCCAGAGGCCAGAAATACAGAATCCTAAGGGAGGGAGGTGGGGAAGAGGGAGGGGAGGATTTGGGGGGTTTGGTCTGAGAGGACTGGTTTGGGGCTATGCCTCCCGCCTACCAGTGTGGAATTTGCGGTGAGGCATTTAGCCCCTCTCAGTGTCCCCTTCCTCTCCAGTGAGGAGGGCTTCAGGATTGCCCATGTGTTGGTAGCGGGGAGAGGGTTTGTAAATCGTGGGGATTATTATTAGGGATCGTTGGGGAGCACACTTCTCTGATCAACTGTTATTTCAGGAAGATAGGGAGGCCAGAGGCCAGGGAGGTAGCAGGTCAGTGGGGAAGCGGGTCATGGGAGCCTTTCTGGGGACTCTCTTTCCAAGAGTCAGTCAGGCCTGGGTGACAGGCTCGAGGAAGCCCTGAATCTCAAATGGCCTTTCCAGCAGCAGCTCTGCTCAGGTCTCGTCATCTACCAGCAGAGCCCTTGCTCTGGGCACCTGGTTTCTCAGCCCTGGGCCACCAGGGAAGCCGTTTCCAGACAGGAGGGGGCGGGCCAAGCCACTGACTTCCGAGGATATAGCTCTTGGCTGTGGGACTGGGCTCTCCCAGAATTGTTCCTTTGTCTGCAGATTCCTCCCTATTTAGCTCACAAAGGAAATGGTTCCAGGAGGAAGTGGAAAACTGTGACACACACATGCTCGCCCCCCACACAAGATGGCAGCTGTTTCCCCCTACGGCAATCTGCCCCACCGCCTTCACCAGACGCTTGGGGGGGACAGACACGGTCCCGGGAGTGGCCTGGGAGTGGCCTGGGATACCCGAAGATAAAAGCAGGTAGTATTGTTAAGCTCTTAACTGATATTCCAGATGTTGTGCTAAGCATTTTGCATAGATCACCTCACTTAATCCTCATGCGACTCTGTGAGGTAGGTACGTTTTTTACCCTCTGTTTTACCCGCGAGCCAAGTGAGGCTCAGAGAAGCCCGGTCATTTGCCTAAAGGCACACAGCGAGCAGAACCAGGATTCAAACCTAGACCTAACTCTAGGACCTAAGCTTCCAATTGCTGCATTGTAATACGTTCTGGCCTTCTAACAGGGGTGCTCTACCATTGCTGGAACCTGCAGTGAGCACCTCATGACCTGTCCCTACTGGTGTCCATTCACAGGACGGGTGCCAGGCCTGAGGCCTGCATCGGGCAGGGCTTTCTGTTTCGGAGAAGTTGGAGTTTGAGCACCCGTCTCACCAATAGCCCACGGCGGACACTGAGGACCCCAGGGTCGGGGTTTGCAGATAAGACAGATAATAATAGGGATATCCAAGAATGACCATGAGCGTTTATTGAAATACATCCCATGAGCGGGGCCGTGCCTAACACTTCTACTTCTTTTTATAAATAGAACTTCAGGTGGATAAAAATGGAGTTAGTCCTAATCCTTGCTTCAGGAGACACTGTCGTCATTGGTTCACACGTGCGGCACTTTTATTTGGTTATTGACTTATGTCATCGGTTACTTTCGCTTATGTAGGAAACACCCACAAATCTACCACTCAGGGCAAACGCCGGGGTCCCGACTGTATCTTTATATCTAACTACCGTCTCCTGCTTCTGCCTCCCCTACCCAGGCTGACTGCCATCCTGAATGCTGTAATTGTCACATTCTCCCTTTCCCTTCTGTATAGTGCTATTGCAACCAGGTATATCCACACATTAAAAAAAAAAAAAAATCTGTGGTTGTTTTTAACCTCATTAAAAGGGTATAACATTTGGGGCGCCTGGGTGGCTCAGTCGGTGGAGCGTCCGACTTCGGCTCAGGTCATGGTCTTGCGGTTCGTGAGTTCGGGCCCCGCGTCGGGCTCTGCGCTAACAAACAGCTCGGAGCCTGGAGTCTCCTTCGGATTCTGTGTGTGTGTCTCTCTCTCCCCCTCCCCTGCTCACGCTCTGCCTCTCTCTGTCTCTCAAAAATGGATAAATGTTAAAAAAATTTTTTTTTAAAAAAGGGTGTAACATTATAGGGAATCCTTTGTGACTTTTTCTTTACCATCATACTGTCGAGATTGACCCGTATTGTTGTCTGTCGTTGCGTTCATTCATTGTGTTGTGTGATACTCGGTTATGGGAATGTTCTCTATGGCCACCACTCTGTGCCTATTACCTCATCTAATCTTTGCCTCAGCCCTATATGCTAGGAGCTCTTCTTATCCCCGTTTTACCGAGAAGAAACTGAGGCCCAGAGAGGCTAATGAACTTTCCGGAGGTCACAAGGGCCAGGTAGAAATCGTTCTGGCTTCTCACTGTCCACCGTGTTTTGGTATAGAGGAGAAAACTCAGGATGTAGAGCCGAAAGCCCAGGGCTCAAGCCCCAGCTCCACACTTCCCGGCTGTGTGACCTTGGACAACTGGCTTCATGTCTCTGAACCTCAGTTTCCTTAGCATTAAACTCAAGTGATGACAACTGCCCTTCCCTACCTCTCAGGCCTGTTGTGAGACTCAAGTCTGACAGTGTCTTTGAAAAGTGAGAGCCCTGAAGTTTTGTCAATCAGCAGACTGTGATCAATCGCATCTATGCCATTTGTTTCCCCTCTTTCCAAACAACAGAGAACCTGCAGGATTCAAGAGATGTGACTGAACAGCATTCCCACTCAGAAGGCCAAGGATGAGGCTGACGTGACAACCCATAGAAACCTCCGCCTATGAAAGAACCAGAAAATCACCAGGAGCTGCCTCAGGCTGCACTATTTGGAACGCAATACGTATTTACCTTTGTTCTGTTCAATGGTTTGTTTGTTTTTTTTTAAAGTTCTTTTTTTACTATTTCTTACCTATTTTCAATATCTGAGGCCCCACCCCAGTGCTCTTTGCTCACGACAGTTCTTCTGCCTGGCTTGTTCTCCTCCAACTGCTACCAAAGACTAACTGTGTGACCTTGGGCAAGTTACTTAACTTCTCTGTGCGTCCTCATCTGCGAAATGGCGATCGTGATAATACCCACCCCTTACAGGGTTGCTGTGCAGATCCAGTAGATTGTCATCCAGTGGCTCACAGCCACACCTGCTATATCCCAAGTTGACTTATTGTTTTTTAAAATCTCTCCCACTCTCCAGATGGTGCCCACTCATCTTTTGAGGGTTGGTGCAGCTGCCCCTTCCTCCAAGGGGTCTGTCCTGCTTTCCTGGACAGGTGAGGCCATCCTGTTACACCCTCTAGAGCAGGTGACGTGTTCAGGACCCTTCTGCATTAAACTGTGAACCGTGAGGGGAGAGACGGGGTCACTGTTGCCCAGTGCCCAGCACAGCAGCGGGTACACAGCAGGTGCACTGGGTACACATTAAGTGACAACC